>NW_028318376.1:3072203-3379423 GCF_062004578.1 Staurois parvus | reverse complement strand
ACAGCACACTAAGAAATTGCAGTTGGTAATCAATATATTTACTGTATAAGTGTCTCCCAAAGGAATTAATTCCAACGATAGAAACTCATAAGCCTTTTAACAAAAAATTAATTGAAGTCTTGGAAATAAATAACATGTATTCCATAATAAAACTGCCATGTCGAAACATAGTCTCATAGGTAGTTTGAAACAGTCTCACCCCACTGATGGTAGCATCACCTGGCTGAGATGTGGAGAACGATGAGGCATCTAGGACATCCATCAGAAGGAATAATCATCAAAGGTTAACCCTGGATATCCCGAGCGGCACCGCTCTGGCCTTGATTCCACTGTCTGGCACCTTTGAGAATGTAAACAAACTGTGTATAAGGGGCCCCCAAACCTGAACTGACCAGGCCCCCAAGGTCAAAATCTGGCCCCAGTTAATGGTGTTTTGCAAACCACAGTGAAACAGGCCTTTAAGTGATATTTAACTGTAGCAGAGAAAAACAAATCTCCTTACAGGACTGTACTGTGTGGCAAAGCTTTGTAAATTTCAGAATTGGATGGGAAGAAACAAACATCCTTTGGTAGGGTAGAAAACTGTAGGAATATATATTTAATCTATTTATTTAGTTTTTTCTTTTCATTCAACTTTAAATATTTCCAGCAAGGAGAATGTTTTTGTCTACATTTGGTCAGCAGCAATGGTTTTTGTATTTAAGCCCATCTCTGGGTAACTGTTGCTCCCCCTCCCCCTCCCCCAATCCATTGAACTCACCCTTACTCAACCTATTCATAAACCTGTTTTTAAAAAATGCTTTCAAAGTCCTTTTTTAACTGGTGATTCACCACTGCATTCTGGGCATGGTCTAACTGGTCTTTTTGCCACTCTTAATTGTGACAGCATCATGCCACCACTAAAGTATTCAGGGACCTTTGAGGACCCCCAATGGGTAAGCAATGAAAAGTGTCCACGTCAACAGGTGTTGATAAGAGCACTCAAAGAAGGGTCCTTCCATTGTGTATTGCAGAAAAAAAGATCCAAAACCCAGTAAGTCTCATGACCACAGATTAAGGTGAGAACTTGGGACATTTTGTTTATATATTTTTTAATAACTTAACAATTAGCTAGTAGGGACGTTTGGGAGAAATAACATTTATTGGGGTTGGGTCCTGGGCTGGAGCATAGCTTTAACCAGAATTGATATTTGGCCAAATATGCAATAATTATAATCATAAGTAAGTAGTTCTGTGATGATGCACACACTGGGAGAAGAATTGCGGATGATTTACTAAAGGTAAATAGGCAGTTGAAAGAAAATTTGCCTCAGAGCTTAGTGAATGTGGTTGAAGGTTTCCTTGCTTAAGAATATCCAATTACATGCAATGACCACCTAATTTACCATGCCTTGGAGAAAGGCCCCTTGTAAAGTGCAACTTCCCTTGCAAAGTGAACAACCTTTTTGCCTTTAGTAAATAACACCACTGTTTCCCATTCTAACTTGCATATAGAAGCACAGGTTTGTAGGAGAAAGGGTGGCAGAAATCCCACATTCAAATTTTCAAAATTCAGGGTCTATTCAATTTAAACACATCCAGCACTGAACCATAATTTCTGAAGAACAGTATTTCAAAGAGAATAATTTAAATAAGCTTAAAAGCAAAATTACTTACATATCTCTGGCTTAATTTCCTTGTCTGACTTAAAGAGATAATAATTGGTAAGAACAGTTCTTTATTTTTGCAATGGACATTAAGACTATGTATGAGCTCATTATATTTAGGATTTCTCTATTACTCTTCAGAAAAAAAGGTATCTAAATCACTTACTAGATTTTCATTTATATCTATGATATAATTTTAATACTTTAGCCAATAATTTCTCACTGGCTTAGTAGGACCACATAAAGTAGAACTATTATAAAAGTGGTTCTCTAAAAACATTAATTTTTAGCATCCTTATTCTGTAGAGACTATTAAAAAAAAACATAAGATGGTGAAACACTAGAATTTGGTTAAAATGTGCAACTTTAGTTTTATGCATCATTTAATTTTAAGAAATATATTCCTTTATTATTTAACTGAGTGCGTTCACTTTTGAAAATGAGAAAATACAATTAATTAAGATTCTATATTATCACATACACCAAGACAAAGTGGGGTTTTATTTACTAAAGCTGGTTCACTCAGAATCTTGTGTACTTCTGCATAGAAACCAATCAGCTTCCAGGTTTTATTGCTAACGCTTAATTGAACAAGCTGAGGTTAGAAGCTGATTGGCTACCATGCACAGCTGCACCAGATTATGTGTGAACCAGCTTTAGTAAATAAACCCTAGTGTGTCCTTTTGGAAATAGCATGTTCCCATGTATTGTCACTTGGTTTATTGCTTTCTTGACTCTTCGGGGTTTATTTACTAAAGCTGGTTCACCCAGAATCTGGTGCATCTGTGCATGGTAGCCAATCACCTTCTAACCTCAGCTTGTTCAATTAAGTTTTAGCAATAAAACCTGTAAGTTGATTGGTTTCTGTGCAGAAGTGCACAAGATTCTGAGTGAACGGGATTTAGTAAATAAACCCCTTCATGTCAAATGATATGACAATCCAAGCCATGTGGAAAACAAAATATTGATCTCTGTGTCATTCAATGTTGGGTCTCATTTAGCCTTTTATTTTAACAAAAATAGATCAGGTAGCTTTAAGAAAATTATGCAATTTAACAAAAATAAATTATTTTTTTAAATAATGCAGGAATGATTTGAAATGTCTGAGTAATTACAATTTTATTTCAGCAAACTGGTAATTGCTGTATGAGGTTTTCATTTACCTGTATGTGGACAGCATAAGGGAAATTTCAGAATTATATGTAGCCAGTTCTGTGTACACGTAATTAAATCTAGCAGTGGAACTAAAGAAAAAGTTAAGCGGTATATAAGAACATACTCATGTAACCTGCACTTGCATCCTCTTTCACAGTAGATGCTCAAAATGGTAAACTGCACAGCTCCAAGATAGTTCTGCAAATAAAACATGATGTTGTTACAGAAATTGCAGTTCATTTTACAATAGTTATTATATGTATGGTATGAAGTGCAGTCTACATTCAAATCTGCATTGGAATCATGATGTGCACATGTTTATGTGGTACAACTTAAATTCACTACTTCAGTTAGGAAATTAGCAGTTCTACAATTATAATTGCAAACTGCAATGCAGTAATCTTATCTCATAAGTCATATGACATAGTTTATTAACCACTTGCCGACTGCGCTATAGCCGAATGATGGCTACAGTGTGGTCATCCAGTTCTGGGAGGGCATCTATTGACATCCTTCCAGAACCATGCCCCCTGTGTGCGCCCAATGCGGCAACCACACGATACTCTCTGTGATAGTTTTGTATATAGAGCAAAAAATAAAAAATTCACAGGTGATCAATACCACCGAAAGAAATCTCTAATTGTGGAGAAAAAAAGGATATAAATTTCAATTATGTACAGTGTAGCATGACTGCACAATTGTCAGTTAACATAATGCAGCATCGTATCACAAAAAATATGGCCTGGTCGGGAAGGGGGGTAAATCCTCCGGAGGGCAAGTGGTTAAACTGCGTAGGGGTTTTTTCACTATCAGGGAGGTAAGAATGTGGAACTCACTTCCACAATCAGTAGTGTTAGTGGGAAGTATTGATAGTTTAAAAAATCTCTTAGATGGGCACCTTAGCAAGCACAATATATGGGGATTTGGGATTGGACCTTTGGCATGAACACACAACACCCACACGGGTTGAACTGGATGGACTTGTGGCTTTATTCAACATTACTATGTAACTTAACCAAAATTGTCCCCAAATAAAAATTCCCCCACTTCCTAGTACAACCCATCCCACACACTCACTGATATTCCCAAGCTAGCACAAATCTTTGCCTCTCAGCAACCTCCTCTCCCAGCAGAACAGCCCCCCCCCAAAAAACCTTCCTCCAAGCACAAATCCTCAGCTAATTTTCCCCTTTCCAACACAAATCTCGGCTCCCAAATCACCCCTTCTAACACAAATTCTCTTCTCCCCCATTCCCCCTCCCAGTACAAATCCCCCCTTCTGTCAGCTTCAGGGGCGGACTGACCATTTGGAAACTCGGGCACTGCCCGAGGGCCCGGGGTCAGTAGGGGGCCCCATGAGATGCCCCTGGTACCTTTTTCATAGGCTTTTTTGAGTTTGGGCAAGGACACAGGGGCCTCATGATCCCCTTTTGCCCGGGGGCCCCATGAGTTGTCAGTCCTCCCCTGGTCAGCTTGCAGACAGAAATTCCCTACATGGTGCCCCCCTCACCTCACATAATACCACTGCGCCAAAGTCAGCCGCCTCTCCTGCCCACCCCTTATCCTGTCCCAGATGTTAAGTCAGTAACAGGGAATAGATCAGATGCAGAGGGACCACAGATGATAAAAGTGACAAAACCTTTGTATCCTACATGCCTTTCTTGGACAGTTTTCAGAATTCAGTTCTTCTTTAATTAACCCAGTCCATGTTAAACCCACCTTTGAGAAAATTAATTAAGTTATCTCTGTTTACACATCTGCACAATAAATCATGTTTTCCATTAGGGTCAATGTAGCCTGCATTAGGGAAATCATGATGTGTACATGCTTACATGAAACAGCATACATTTGAAATTCAACTCAGGTCATTCATAACTACTTCAATTAAGCAATTAGCAGTTCTGCAATTATAATTACAAACAACAGTTCAGTAATCTCATCTATAATTCCTGTGCAATCATTTATTAATGTGGAACTCCTATTGGTTTAGAATAGTACTGCTAGTCTCAGTAGATTTGGAGTGAGATCTGGTCATGTCAATATTGTGCTGCTCAAGTGGTTAAGCTTGCTTTTGTTGATATTATTTTACTGCAAGGTAGGTATTCGTATCAAAATATCCTGTGACTTTTGATCTCGAAAGGCTACTCTGATCTGACATTTACATGCATTTCTATTTCTTAAATGTATTGACAAGCGCTTGTGTGAGACCTTCCACAGGCTCATTGCTGACTCTAAGATCTGCCCATTTTAAAAGAGAATTCAGAGAGCTGATGCTGTTTCTCCTGCCTCATGTGACTTTTCATTCATTACATGTGCAGCTGGAAGAAATTGAACAGCCTCAAAAGATTTTCTTGGCAAAGCTTGAATCCAACACATGCGAGTGTCAAACAGTAAAAGCCACCATAATAGTGTCATTCACAAAGTTAGTGTTTGACCTACTTATACAAATTTAATATACCCCATGAACATTTTTTCTTGAAACAAAAAGATTTAAATGCAGTGAATTTTCTTTATTAAAATACAAACCATTAGCATGGTATATATTTACATTTAAGTATGCATACAGATTATTTTATGATAGAAAATAATTTTTCTTTTTTTTTCATCTTTAGGTATTAATCAGAATAAACAATAAAGAAGTATTCTTTCAACATTTTCCATCTGTATCCCCTTCCTTTTATTCCCTAAGAATGGACATTGATTGAAAGCTCATTGACAAACTGGTATTAGTGCACATTGTTCTATGAGACTTTTGTATCAGTTTCAGAATAGCCCAAAACATATGTTAATTGCCTAACAGCATTTTGTTATTCATTTTTAACACTTATTTTAATTGAAAAAATCATTATTTCAGCTAACTCACTTGGGCAATAATTATTTGGTTTTACATGTATTTTCAACACTAATAATTGAAGCCATCTAAAATATGAGTATGAAATAAATATTATAATTAAGGTGTGATTTTGTCAACACTGGCACTATAACACATTTACTTAAAAATCTTTCAAATACATAATAAATGACTGTAATCTAAAAAAACAATAAAAAGCAAATAAGGTAAATGACTCATGCTGTGACTTTATTATAGTTGTACTGTACTTAATATGTTTAAGTGCTCTGGCGTTACATCAGTTAGTTCAATAAAGTGATATGGGGTTATTTATGTTATATGGGCAAATATAGGGTAGTGTGCTAAACCTACAGATTTAGTTAAGTTTGGGATATTTTTTCAGAGACCTTTGTAGCATATTTTTAGTGACCATTTAAAAGGGTAACTTTTACCACTATTATTGGATGTTGAAAGTAGAATTACTAGACTTTTGTTAACTTCTGCTTCTGCAGAAACGTTGTTGGGTTTCTATATGCTGACCAGGGCCATCTTTAATGCAGGGCAAAAGGGGCATCTGCCCCAGACCCAATCATTGTTGTGGGGCAGCTGCCCCTTTAGCCCACGCTGCCAGCAGACAAGGGCACAGACAGGCACAGTGGAGAGGTGTGGTCACAGGCTGCTGCTGTAGCATGGGTGAGCTGTCAGAGCAGAGCAGAGCATTGTGGAAGAAAAACACATTTTCTGGTGCTCAGTACTGGTGGGAGCGGTGAGGCTCCAGACATGCAGGGTATAGGAAACACACATGGATGCAGGAAATTCTAGGACTTCATCAGGCTCCAGCAACAGTTTCTGCCTCTGCCCAAGTGGTTGATTCCAGACAGGAGGAGTGGAGTGGGTTTTTTTCAGCATCCCTCAATGTGTCTAATTTATCTGTCACCTGGGCTTTCCCTTGGTTCCAGTAGTGGGTAAGCAGGTATTCCCAGTGGTTCCCTCGATGGTACATGTGGCTTAATCACTACATGAGAACCTTCATCTGTCTGTCAGCCCTAGTTCCCCTCCACCTCTCCGGCCAAGAGGCAGCTGTGTGACTTTTAACCATCCAGGACTTTCTCACTCAGTTTCAGATGGCTGGCTGTTTGTTCTCTGGAAGGATACATTGCAGTAGTTTGCTTTTCGAAGGATACAGTGTTCTACAATAAAAGATACTTTTAACCAATCTACTCCAACCATCGACATCCTGCAAGCTAGGGTAGAGCCATTACACAGATTATCCATCCCATGGATGGATTGGCTGCAGATCATGCCTGACAGATTTCGTCTGATGGTCAGTGTGGGACTGATCACAAGTAATTTAGTTACCAACTGTGAACACTAGCATTACTTTGTGCGGTTTTTTTTTGTGGAATTATGGGACTTGTAGTGCATTCTAGCTGGGTACAAGCGTAGTAGACATTTGCTCCCATTCCTCCATGTCTTTTAGAGACTGGAATAGGAGGTGGGTGGCCTGTGAGCATAACAAGAGAACCTGCCCTGAGGAACATGGTTCCCATTATAGATTTTCTCCTCCCCATTTTCTTGATTATATTTGTTTAAATTTAAACTCAATTTCTCCCTCACCAAAGTCTCATCAGCAGCACATTTGTTATAGACATACTTTTTTTTCCCATCTGCCTTGTACCTGGTTATGTGATGAGCAGTATCTTCCTCTTCTGTCCTCCTATTGGGTGGTCCTATATTCTGGGTTGAGGTAGTGACATATGACAGGCATTCTGTGCAGCAGTACTGCAAACTCTGGACAGGGCGATGACCCCCCCCCCCCCCCGGGGGTACACTGGTTTCACTAAATGTGGGTTATATGATGCTGTGCACAATGTTTTTGGGTCTGCATTAGAACAATAAATTTGAACTCAAGCCAAAATTCTAGATACAGAGATGAAATTCAGATGAGGTAGTTGTTTTACCTGCCAAAGGATTTGTCTTTCTATCCTGTTCTGGGATTTACACAACTCTGTTACAATGCCCAGACCTTCCTTACAGGGCAGGAATACCTACTTCCCCTTAATTCTAATGTCACCATTCAGTAGGCTCCTGCAGACACTGCCCACAGCTTTCTACCCATACCTCTGTACAGACTTTATATTTGAAAGCTGTAGGAAGTGTCAATGAACTAGCTCAACAGCACCCCCACAGTTAATTGAGAGCTTCAAGACATCTACTGCAGTGGCAGACAGGATTTGTAGTTCATCCATTCACAGGGGGTTCCAGGGGGTAGTATAGGGAGGGGGTAGTATGAGGGAGGGGGTCCTGTGTAACGATGGGGGTAGTATGGGGGAGGGGGTCCTGTGTAACGATGGGGGTAATATGTGAGAGGGGGTCATGTGTAATGATGAGGGTAGTATGGGGGAGGGGGTCCTGTGCAATGATGAGGGCAGTACAGGGGAGGGGGTGCTGTATAATGATGAGGGTAGTATGGGGGAGAGGGTCCTGTGTAATGATGAGGGTAGTATGGAGGAGGGGGTCCTGTGTAATTATGGGGGTAGAATAGGGGAGGGGGTGCTGTGTAATGATGAAGGTAGTCTGGGGGAGAGGACCTGTGTATTGATGAGGGTAGTATGGAGGAGAGGTTCCTGTGTAATAATGGGAGTAGTATAGGGGAGGGGGGTCTTGTGTAATGATGGTGGTAGTATAGGGGAGGGGTCCTGTGTAATGATGGGGGTAGTATGGGGGACATCTATGTTTGTTTGTTTTTTTGGATGTTGGGGTGCAGAGCAAAGTGAAATGAGGGTCCAAGAAAATGTTTGCCCGGGGCCCAATCAGTATTAAAGATGGCCATGGCGCTGACAACGCAACAGCAACCACGTAGGTAGGACATCAAATGTTAGAGGTGATTTATTTTTCCAAAGCAAATACATCTTTGCACACTGGTACTGACAAATATTCCAGCATTTCTCTTTCCCTCAGTTTGTCTCTCTTACTCAGCTAATGTGACCCCAGTGCTGAAGGACAGGGGCAAGGGAGGGCAAACAAGGATGTTTTGCAAGCGCCCAAAGTCCTCCTTATTAACCAATTATATTATAGGATGTTAGGACACCGGTGGCTGGAAGGTTGTAACGGTGCACAGTAAAAACATTTAACTAAAAGACAGGCTTCATCCATTTTCTGGGTTGTATACAGTTTTTGGGGAAATGTATAGGCATTTTGCTAAGGCCCCCTTGAAGAAACCTGAAGGCAGCCCAGGGTGTCTGGGCACTCTGGTTGAAAAAAGTTTTCCTAACAAAAAACTAAAGTGTTTCATTCCATATATGTATTGAACGCTTATTCTCTAATACAAGCTCTCAAAAAAAATTCAAGTGTTGAATGAAAAGTAATGCCTCCACTTGCATATCTCAACAGATGGCAGCATGGACATGCAACAAGTACTGGCACTGTGCATAAGTTTTCCTCTATCACCTCAACTGGCAGTAAATCTTTACAGTGAATAATTATGTTACTACTTACCGCTTACTTGCTAATACTGCTAGGACCTTACATCTTGTGCTTTGCTCTCATCAGTAAGATTAAAGCACCATGCTATCACTGATATTCTTATATCAGCACGTGTTGTTCGAGCAGTGTGTCAGGGTTCCCAGGTGTGACCAGAGGTGTGTGACTGACGCAGGGAAACGCAGACTTCAGATATGTGATAAACAATATAATTTATTAACACTAACAATACAAACATAAACGCAGTGCAATACTAAAACATAATACAGTGCAAACAAACCAAACCAACCACCCACAGATAACAGTACATACAAGCAAGCGTCGTCAGGCAGGCCGGGTCAATATCAATAGGGCAGGTAGGTACAGGGGGAGCAAGCGGAGATGGGTCGGGGTCACAGGCCAGGTTCAGCAGGTAGCTAGCAGCGTAGTACAGAGGGTCAGGCAGAGGGATGGTCAGGGTCACAAGCCAGGGATAAGAACAGGTAGCAAGCAGCGTGGTACAGAGGGTCAGGCAGAGGGATGGTCAGGAGCGAGCCGGGATCAGAGCAGGAGAAGTCAGCAGCGGTTCAGATCAGGCAGGGTCAGCAAAGGAACAGAAACAGGATGCAGGACAGATACAGGGCCCAGGACAAACACAACACCAAGGCAGAGTCTGCAAGTCTGGCCATCCCTTAAATACACCAGTATCATCAGTTCCAGGTGTTAGCTGGCTGAAAGGTTGAGTCTCTGATTGCTGGGAGCACCCGCTGGCCAGCCCTGGTACTGCAGATCAAAAGGCAGGTGAGTCCCACCATTGCTGGCCAGTCCATTCCTGACAGTACCCCCCCCCCCTCAAGGAGCGGCCTCAGGACGCTCCAAACAGTCCTAGCTGGGCAAAATGTTCCACCGCCCAGGTCTGGTAACTGGCGGGATATCAAAGACTGGCACACCGGGCTGGACTCCGGGCAGAGGCACATCGGGCTGGACTCCGGGCAGAGGCACACCGGGCAGAGGCACACCGGGCAGAGGCACATCGGGCTGGACTCCGGGCAGAGGCACATCGGGCTGGACTCCGGGCAGAGGCACATCGAGCAGGACTCCGGGCAGAGGCACATCGGGCAGGACTCCGGGCAGAGGCACATCGGGCAGGACTCCGGGCAGAGGCACATCGGGCAGGACTCCGGGCAGAGGCACATCGGATTACCAGGCGAAGCAGCAGGCAGCGGGCCACCAGGCGGAGCAGCAGGCACCGGGCCCCCGGGCGGAGCAGCAGGCACCCGGCCCCCGGGCGGGGCAACAGGCACCGGGCCCCCGGGCGAGGCAACAGGCATCGGGTCCCCGGGCGGGGCGACCGGCATCGGGCCCCCAGGCGGGGCGACAGGCATCGGGCCCCCAGGCGGAGCGGCGGGCGCCGGGCCCCCAGGCGGGGCGACAGGCATCGGGCCCCCAGGCGGGGCGACAGGCATCGGGCCCTTAGGCGGGGCGACGGGCATCGGGCCCCCAGGCGGGGCGACAGGCATCGGGCCCCCAGGCAGGGCGGCGGGCGCCAGACCCCCAGGCGGGGCGACAGGCATCGGCCCCCAGGCGAAGCGGCGGGCGCGGACCCCCAGGTGGAGCGACAGGTCTCGGGCCCTCAGGCGGAGCGGCGGGCGCCGGACCCCCAGGTGGAGCGACAGGTCTCGGGCCCTCAGGCGGAGCGGCGGGCGCCGGACCCCCAGGTGGAGCGACAGGTCTCGGGCCCTCAGGCGGAGCGGCGGGCGCCGGACCCCCAGGCGGAGCGACAGGTCTCGGGCCCTCAGGTGGAGCGACAGGTCTCAGGCCCCCAGGCGGGGCGGCGGGCGCCGGACCCCCAGGCGGAGCGGCAGGTCTCGGGCCCCCAGGCGAAGCGGCGGGCACCGAGTCACCAGGCACGACAGTGGGCTCCGAGTCAACTGGCATGACTGCTGGCACTGGGTCAGACATTGGATCGTCTGGCTGGACAGCGGGCATCGGGTCACCAGGCATCAGGTCATTTGGCTCGACAGCGGGCACCGCGTCATCTGGCAAGGCAGTGGGCTCCGAGTCAACTGGTATGACCGCGGGCACTGGGTCAGACATTGGATCGTCTGACTGGACAGCGGGCATCGGGTTACCAGGCATCAAGTCATTTGGCTCGACAGCGAGCACCGCGTCATCTGGCAAGGCAGTGGGCTCCGAGTCAACTGGCATGACCGCGGGCACTGGGGCAGACATTGAATCGTCTGGCTGGACAGCGGGCATCGGGTCACCAGGCATCAGGTCATTTGGCTCGACAGCGGGCACCGCGTCATCTGGCAAGGCAGTGGGCTCCGAGTCAACAGGCACGACAGTGGGCACCGGGTCATCAGGTACCGGATTGTCTGGCTCGACAGCGGGCATCGGGTCACCAGGTATGACAGCGGGCACTGGGTCACCAGGCATCAGGTCATTTGGCTCGACAGCAGGCACCGCGTCATCTGGCAAGGCAGTGGGCTCCGAGTAAACTGGTATGACCGCGGGCACTGGGTCAGACATTGGATCGTCTGACTGGACAGCGGGCATCGGGTCACCAGGCATCAGGTCATTTGGCTCGACAGCGGGCACCGCGTCATCTGGCAAGGCAGTGGGCTCCGAGTCAACAGGCACGACAGTGGGCACCGGGTCATCAGGTACCGGATTGTCTGGCTTGACAGCGGGCACCGGGTCACCAGGCATTGGATCGTCTGGCTCGACAGCGGGCATCGGGTCACCAGGTATGACAGCGGGCCCTGGGTCACCAGGCATCAGGTCATTTGGCTCGCCAGCGGGCACCGCGTCATCTGGCAAGGCAGTGGGCACCGAGTCACCAGGTATGACAGCGGGCTCTGAGTCAATTGGCACGATAGCGGGCACCGGATCAGGTACCGGATCATCTGGATCAACAGCGGGCATCGAGTCAACTGGCCTAATAGGATCATCAGGCTGGATCAGTTCATCATGCTGGGTAGAGGCATCAGGCTGAATGCCGGCGTCCGGCTCAGTAGAGGCTTCAGGCCGAGTAGAGGCTTCAGGCCGAGTAGAGGCTTCAGGCCGAGTAGACGCTTCAGGCCGAGTAGAGGCATCAGGCCGAGTAGAGGCTTCAGGCCGAGTAGAGGCTTCAGGCCGAGTAGAGGCATCAGGCCGAGTAGAGGCTTCAGGCCGAGTAGAGGCTTCAGGCAGAAGAGAGGCATCAGGCTGCGTACAGACATGAGGCTGAGTACAGGCATCAGGCTGAGTAGAGGATTCAGGCTGAGTAGAAGATTCAGGCTGAACCACGGAAGGCAGGTTCACCGGTTTGGATACTGGCAGGATGGTATTGGTTGGAAAAAATTTTCGCTTTTTTCTGGTTTTAACTACTGGAGCACTGCAAGTAAACGCAGGTCTGCAAACGAATGGAGCAGCTGGAGACAGAGAAGAACTGGAGGATGGAACAGGAGAGGGAGCAGTTGCTACAGAGGGCTTTTTTACAGGGTTAAAGGCAGGATAGGTGCAGCGAGTGGGAACAGGGTATTGACATGCGGTAGATAGCAGGGCAGGAGGAGCTGTTGGGAATGCAGGAATAGAGTTTTGAGGAAATAGATTAGAAGCAGGACTGGGTTTTTGTAAGCTGACTGAAGCTGGGTGCAACAAGTCTGTCCATGTCTGCAGTATGGGTTGAACAAAGCTGAGCTTACACAAAGCCTGTCTGACCAAAGACTGCACTGCGTTTATACAATCTCTTAGTGTCTGTGGTGAACATGTGGAATAACGCTCCAGAAAGTAACCCACATCATCCTCTAATAACCATACCAGGGACTCTACCTGGTCTGCACTAAATGGTGGCAAAAATTCATCCCTGCATTTGGGGGTACCAGATGAAACCAACTCAGCACAAACCTCAATCAAAGGCTGCACCTCAGAGAACTCTGTGCCCTGATCTACTAGAACATGAGCGAGCCGTATACATTCTAACAGTTCATCCCGGGGATACTCCTTCAGAGTTTGATAAGCATACTCCCTGTCATCAAACACTAGCAGATATAAATACACAACCTCATCCAGATCCATCCTTCCCATCAACAAACCAAGATGGCTTCCCTGTGCAGCCACTTCTGGTCAGGATTGGCCTTGGTGTAATGTCAGGGCTCCCAGGTGTGACCAGAGGTGTGTGACTGACACAGGGAAATGCAGACTTCAGATATGTGATAAACAATATAATTTATTAACACTAACAATACAAACATAAACGCAGTGTAATACTAAAACATAATACAGTGCAAACAAACCAAACCAACCACCCACAGATAACAGTACATACAAGCAAGCTTCGTCAGGCAGGCCGGGTCAATATCAATAGGGCACTTAGGTACAGGGGGAGCAAGCGGAGATGGGTCGGGGTCACAGGCCAGGTTCAGCAGGTAGCTAGCAGCGTAGTACAGAGGGTCAGGCAGAGGGATGGTCAGGGTCACAAGCCAGGGATCAGAACAGGTAGCAAGCAGCGTGGTACAGAGGGTCAGGCAGAGGGATGGTCAGGAGCGAGCCGGGATCAGAGCAGGAGAAGTCAGCAGCGGTTCAGATCAGGCAGGGTCAGCAAAGGAACAGAAACAGGATGCAGGACAGATACAGGACCCAGGACAAACACAACACCAAGGCAGAGTCTGCAAGTCTGGCCATCCCTTAAATACACCAGTATCATCAGTTCCAGGTGTTAGCTGGCTGAAAGGTTGAGTCTCTGATTGCTGGGAGCACCCGCTGGCCAGCCCTGGTACTGCAGATCAAAAGGCAGGTGAGTCCCACCATTGCTGGCCAGTCCATTCCTGACACAGTGTTTGACAAACATTGGGTGCGTTCAAATGCCAAATCTAATCCCCATTGAAATCAAAGGGAACCCAATCTGAAAAATCAATAATAGCAATTATCTTAGCTATTAGACTAGGGATTGTCAGACAGCTGACATGGGGTCTGGGCATATGCCTGGAAGACATGTATTAATGCAAAAAAAAAAGATAACAGCTTGGCCAGTAGCAACAATTGTAGTAATGATTAAAGTGAAACAATAAAAATGCAAAATTCCTTTAAAAAACATACCTAGGGTGCTGTAAACCTGTCTGTGAAATGCATATGTATAATTCATAAACCTACAACAGCAACACTTATACTTACAAAATAAATGCAGGTAAATTACATTTCCTTACCACTGAGAAAGTTGCCAAATTCCTTTCCAAGGTCCATCTCACCACCTGTTCCCTGAACCCTGTCCCCTCACATTTACTACTGACCCCTTCCTGCTCTATCCTAAACTCTCTAACCCACATCTTCAACCTTTCCCTCTCCACCAGCACCTTCCCCTCCTCGTTCAAACATTCACTAGTCACCCCATACTTAAAAAACCCTCACTAGATCCCACCTGTTTGAATAACTTAAGCCCTATCTCCTTGTTCCCATTTGCCTCTAGACTTCTTCAATGCATTAGCCACAACCAAATGAGTTGCTACTTCACTGACAATAACCTTCTTGATTCCTCACAGTCTGGCTTCTGCCCACAACATTCTACTTAAACTTCCTTACTAAACCTCACTTACATCATACTAACGGGTAAAACCAATGTTCATTACTCCATACTCATACTCTTAGACCTGTCCACTGCCTTTGACACAGTTGACCACCTGCTCCTCCTAAATAAACTCTACTTTCTTGACCTCCACGACTGCTCTTTCCTGGTTCTCCTCTTACCTATCTCAGCACACTTTCAGCATCACAAACAACACTATTGCCTCTGCTCCTCTTCCTCTTTCTGTTGGGGCACCCCAAGTCTCCATCCTTGGGCCCCTGCCAATCTCTTTCTACACCTCTGCTCAGTTGATAACCTCCCACAATTTCCAATATCACCTCTATGCCTACGACACCCAGATCTATCTCTCTACTCCCTAGCTCACCCCCTCGATTCCTCACTGATAACAAATTTACTGAGTGACATCAGTTTTTGGATGTCACACCACTTTCTCAAACTCAATCTTTCTAAAACTGAGCTTGTAATATCCCCCCCCCCCCCCATGACTTTGCCATTGAGATCAACAACACAACCACTGGTCCCTTCACGCATGCCAGAGTGCTAGTTGTAATCCTAGACTCTGACCTCTCCTTCAGGCCCCGCATTCAAACACTGGCTAAATCTTGCCACCTTAACCTCTGCAAAATTTCCAGAATTTGCCCCTTCTACACCACAAAACAACATATTCACTCCTTAGTTATATCCTGCCTTGACTACTGCAACTCCTCTTCACTGGCCATCCCCCTCCAGTCAATTATGAATGCTACTGCTAGACTTATATACCTTACTAACTGATCCGTGACTTCTGCCCCTCTCTGCCAATCCCTCACTGTCTTCCACTAGCCCAGCGTATAAAATTCAAAATACTAAGCACAATGTACAAAGCCATCCACAGCACTGCCCCCAGCTACATCACCAACCTCACCTGCAGATATCATCCAAATCGTCCTCTCTGCTCCTCCCAGAACATCTTGTTCTCTAGCTCCCTTGTTACTCCTCCCATGTTCGGTTTTTCCAGAAACTCTCTCATCCTCTGGAACTCTCTACCCCAGTATGTCCAGTCAGTTCCTACCCTGTCTACCTTTAGGCAGTCCTTGAAAACTCATTTATTCAAAGAAGCCTACCCTACATCAACCTAAAAATCTGTACTTGAGTCACCTCCATAATATCATCCCCTGCAGCTATTACCTTTTGTCTATAGTGTGTGAGGGAGGTTAAAGGAATACATGCAAATTGTAGGGCAGAATACTCTCCTCTGGACCACACTACATATGCTATTGTACTTGGAGACCCCCAAAGTGGAGTGTTTAGCGTTATGATATTCTTTGGATGGAATCTGTCTGTATATATATCCTTACTTCAATGATCTGAATTAAAAAGACCTCAAACTCAGAGAAAGGAATGTGGTTCTAGCTGTATATAGCAGGAGCAAACTGACCATTTGGAAACTCGGGCACTGCCCGAGGGCCCGGGGTCAGTAGGGGGCCCCATGAGATGCCCCTGGTACATTTTCATAGGCTTTTTTGAGTTTGGGCAAGGACACAGGGACCCCATGATCCCCTATTGCCTGGGGGCCCCATGAGTTGTCAGTCCGCCCCTGGTACATAGTATGTTTTATGGACTCTATTAGTCCTGCAAACCGTTGGTACAGTTACAAAGTATAATGCAGTACTGTTCAGTAAGGTTTTTATGACTAGTTGTCAAAACACTTGAATATATCATCAGAGGGCATCTATGTAGGATTTAAGTTGAATGGAGGTGTTTTTATTCTATTGTGTCAATTAGAGATGAGCGAATCGAAGTATCCGAAGTGGAATTCGAGTCGAATATCGGAAAAATTTCGATTCGTGCCGAATCCGAAAAACAGCCTAATTCGGACGCGCGAATCGAAATTTTTCCGAAAATGGTGGCTGACGGAGCGGGGATGTCGGGGAAGGCGCGCAGACAAGGCGCGCTGCCCCATAATGCATTCCTCAACGACATGTGATCGCATCAGCCAATCAGCAGCCAGCCAGCCAGCACTGTGTAATGGTCGAGGTATATATAGCGGCCATTTTGGAAATCTTCATTTGCCTGCAGTCATTGAACAGAGGCAGACCGCTCTGTACTAGGGACAGGGACAGAGTTAGGGCCACAGAAACGAGAATTGGGGACAGAGAGAAGTTACTTAGGGACAGAGAACCATTACTCAGGGACACAGACTTGTTAATGAGGGCCACAGAATCGTTATTTAGGGACAAAGAAACGCTAGTTAGGGCCACAGAATTCATACTCAGGGACAGACAGAATTTTCACTCAGTGCCAGAGAATTGTTACTTAGGGCCACAGAAACGTTATTAGGGCCACAGAATTTTTACTCAGGGACAGACAGAATTGTTACTGAGTGCCAGAGAATTGTTACTCAGGGACAGACAGAATTGTTACTGAGTGCCAGAGAATTCTTACTCAGGGCCACAGAATTCATTCTCAGGGACAGACAGAATTGTTACTCAGGGACAGACAGAATTGTTACTGAGTGCCAGAGAATTGTTACTCAGGGACAGACAGAAATGTTACTGAGTGCCAGAGAATTGTTACTCAGGGACAGACAGAATTGTTACTGAGTGCCAGAGAATTGTTACTCAGGGACAGACAGAATTGTTACTGAGTGCCAGAGAATTGTTACTCGCACAGACACAAAATTGTTACTTGCACAGACACAGAATTGTTACTCGCACAGACAGAATTGTTACTCAGGGCCACAGAATTCATACTCAGGGACAGACAGAATTGTTACTGAGTGCCAGAGAATTGTTACTCAGGGACAGACAGAATTGTTACTGAGTGCCAGAGAATTGTTACTCAGGGACAGACAGAATTGTTACTGAGTGCCAGAGAATTGTTACTCAGGGACAGACAGAATTGTTACTGAGTGCCAGAGAATTGTTACTCGCACAGACACAAAATTGTTACTTGCACAGACACAGAATTGTTACTCGCACAGACACAGAATTGTTACTCAGGGCCACAGAATTCATACTCAGGGACAGACAGAATTGTTACTGAGTGCCAGAGAATTGTTACTCAGGGACAGACAGAATTGTTACTGAGTGCCAGAGAATTGTTACTCAGGGACAGACAGAATTGTTACTGAGTGCCAGAGAATTGTTACTCGCACAGACACAAAATTGTTACTTGCACAGACACAGAATTGTTACTCGCACAGACACAGAATTGTTACTCAGGGCCACAGAATTCATACTCAGGGACAGACAGAATTGTTACTGAGTGCCAGAGAATTGTTACTCAGGGACAGACAGAATTGTTACTGAGTGCCAGAGAATTGTTACTCAGGGACAGACAGAATTGTTACTGAGTGCCAGAGAATTGTTACTCGCACAGACACAAAATTGTTACTTGCACAGACACAGAATTGTTACTCGCACAGACACAGAATTGTTACTGAGTGCCAGAGAATTGTTACTCAGGGACAGACAGAATTGTTACTGAGTGCCAGAGAATTGTTACTCAGGGACAGACAGAATTGTTACTGAGTGCCAGAGAATTGTTACTCAGGGACAGACAGAATTGTTACTGAGTGCCAGAGAATTGTTACTCAGGGACAGACAGAATTGTTACTGAGTGCCAGAGAATTGTTACTCGCACAGACACAAAAATGTTACTTGCACAGACACAGAATTGTTACTCGCACAGACACAGAATTGTTACTGAGTGCCAGAGAATTGTTACTCAGGGACAGACAGAATTGTTACTGAGTGCCAGAGAATTCTTACTCAGGGCCACAGAATTCATTCTCAGGGACAGACAGAATTGTTACTCAGGGACAGACAGAATTGTTACTGAGTGCCAGAGAATTGTTACTCAGGGACAGACAGAAATGTTACTGAGTGCCAGAGAATTGTTACTCAGGGACAGACAGAATTGTTACTGAGTGCCAGAGAATTGTTACTCAGGGACAGACAGAATTGTTACTGAGTGCCAGAGAATTGTTACTCGCACAGACACAAAATTGTTACTTGCACAGACACAGAATTGTTACTCGCACAGACAGAATTGTTACTCAGGGCCACAGAATTCATACTCAGGGACAGACAGAATTGTTACTGAGTGCCAGAGAATTGTTACTCAGGGACAGACAGAATTGTTACTGAGTGCCAGAGAATTGTTACTCAGGGACAGACAGAATTGTTACTGAGTGCCAGAGAATTGTTACTCAGGGACAGACAGAATTGTTACTGAGTGCCAGAGAATTGTTACTCGCACAGACACAAAATTGTTACTTGCACAGACACAGAATTGTTACTCGCACAGACACAGAATTGTTACTCAGGGCCACAGAATTCATACTCAGGGACAGACAGAATTGTTACTGAGTGCCAGAGAATTGTTACTCAGGGACAGACAGAATTGTTACTGAGTGCCAGAGAATTGTTACTCAGGGACAGACAGAATTGTTACTGAGTGCCAGAGAATTGTTACTCGCACAGACACAAAATTGTTACTTGCACAGACACAGAATTGTTACTCGCACAGACACAGAATTGTTACTCAGGGCCACAGAATTCATACTCAGGGACAGACAGAATTGTTACTGAGTGCCAGAGAATTGTTACTCAGGGACAGACAGAATTGTTACTGAGTGCCAGAGAATTGTTACTCAGGGACAGACAGAATTGTTACTGAGTGCCAGAGAATTGTTACTCGCACAGACACAAAATTGTTACTTGCACAGACACAGAATTGTTACTCGCACAGACACAGAATTGTTACTGAGTGCCAGAGAATTGTTACTCAGGGACAGACAGAATTGTTACTGAGTGCCAGAGAATTGTTACTCAGGGACAGACAGAATTGTTACTGAGTGCCAGAGAATTGTTACTCAGGGACAGACAGAATTGTTACTGAGTGCCAGAGAATTGTTACTCAGGGACAGACAGAATTGTTACTGAGTGCCAGAGAATTGTTACTCGCACAGACACAAAAATGTTACTTGCACAGACACAGAATTGTTACTCGCACAGACACAGAATTGTTACTCAGGGCCACAGAATTCATACTCAGGGACAGACAGAATTGTTACTGAGTGCCAGAGAATTGTTACTCAGGGACAGACAGAATTGTTACTGAGTGCCAGAGAATTGTTACTCGCACAGACACAAAATTGTTACTTGCACAGACACAGAATTGTTACTCGCACAGACACAGAATTGTTACTCAGGGCCACAGAATTCATACTCAGGGACAGACAGAATTGTTACTGAGTGCCAGAGAATTGTTACTCAGGGACAGACAGAATTGTTACTGAGTGCCAGAGAATTGTTACTCGCACAGACACAAAATTGTTACTTGCACAGACACAGAATTGTTACTCGCACAGACACAGAATTGTTACTGAGTGCCAGAGAATTGTTACTCAGGGACAGACAGAATTGTTACTGAGTGCCAGAGAATTGTTACTCAGGGACAGACAGAATTGTTACTGAGTGCCAGAGAATTGTTACTCAGGGACAGACAGAATTGTTACTGAGTGCCAGAGAATTGTTACTCAGGGACAGACAGAATTGTTACTGAGTGCCAGAGAATTGTTACTCGCACAGACACAAAATTGTTACTTGCACAGACACAGAATTGTTACTCGCACAGACACAGAATTGTTACTCAGGGCCACAGAATTCATACTCAGGGACAGACAGAATTGTTACTGAGTGCCAGAGAATTGTTACTCAGGGACAGACAGAATTGTTACTGAGTGCCAGAGAATTGTTACTCAGGGACAGACAGAATTGTTACTGAGTGCCAGAGAATTGTTACTCGCACAGACACAAAATTGTTACTTGCACAGACACAGAATTGTTACTCGCACAGACACAGAATTGTTACTGAGTGCCAGAGAATTGTTACTCAGGGACAGACAGAATTGTTACTGAGTGCCAGAGAATTGTTACTCAGGGACAGACAGAATTGTTACTGAGTGCCAGAGAATTGTTACTCAGGGACAGACAGAATTGTTACTGAGTGCCAGAGAATTGTTACTCGCACAGACACAAAATTGTTACTTGCACAGACACAGAATTGTTACTCGCACAGACACAGAATTGTTACTCAGGGCCACAGAATTCATACTCAGGGACAGACAGAATTGTTACTGAGTGCCAGAGAATTGTTACTCAGGGACAGACAGAATTGTTACTGAGTGCCAGAGAATTGTTACTCGCACAGACACAAAATTGTTACTTGCACAGACACAGAATTGTTACTCGCACAGACACAGAATTGTTACTCAGGGCCACAGAATTCATACTCAGGGACAGACAGAATTGTTACTGAGTGCCAGAGAATTGTTACTCAGGGACAGACAGAATTGTTACTGAGTGCCAGAGAATTGTTACTCAGGGACAGACAGAATTGTTACTGAGTGCCAGAGAATTGTTACTCGCACAGACACAAAATTGTTACTTGCACAGACACAGAATTGTTACTCGCACAGACACAGAATTGTTACTCGCACAGACACAGAATTGTTACTCAGGGCCACAGAATTCATACTCAGGGACAGACAGAATTGTTACTGAGTGCCAGAGAATTGTTACTCAGGGACACCTAATCGTTGAATTAAATAGTATGTCAGACAACATGCAGAGGAGTGGCAGAGGAGGCAATGTTTTAGGAGCGAGCAGACGTGGCAGCAGAGGAAGGGGTCGAGGCAGCAGTATTCGCAGCCAGAGGCCAGTGCTCCCGGTGTCATCCAGCGGTCGTGTCTCCACCGACAACCCTGCCGTCATTGATTGGTTGGCTCGGTCGTCTTCCTCTTCCCAGGTCACCTCTGACACCTACAGCCAACGGTCGGTGGGTACGTCAGACACAACCGTTAGTTGGCATGGCCCGGGAGCAAGCCCACTGAAATCACGTGTCCTCTACCTGCCCCTGTCCTTTGCTGTTCCCTCACCAAGCGAAGTATCGCATGCTGTGGGCTCAGCCCCACTGTACAGTGAGGAAGAGCTAACAGAGGGCGGTCAGGAACGGGGGGAGACATCGGCCTTTTCAGCAGCCAAGCGAACAAGTACTGGCGAGGAGAGTGGCTCGGTAGCCGGTCTAGAGACAGGTCTGTCTCCTGACCCAGACGCAGCCGAGGGGGCTAGTAGTGAGGCGGAGACCCTACTTGATGATGAGGAGGTTGATCGCACTTGGCAGCCTCGTCGTCATCAGGCAATTTCTTCCGCATCATCAGGAGAAGAGGGTGGCAGCTTGGCAGCGAGCAAAACAGTCGGTGGGTTGCCCAGGAGACAGCAGCAGGGTCGCATCAGTGTCAGTGGAGCCAAACGTCCACGGAGTAGAGCACCAGCTCCACTGCAGCCTACCACCACGGCCAGTAGTGGTGCCGGTGCGCACGGAGGAAGTAGCAGTCAGCCAGTGAGGAGTAGCGGGGGCAAAGTTTCCTACTCGGTGGTGTGGCAATTTTTCCTCAAGCCGCCCGAGGAAGTAAACGTAGCCGTATGTCGACTATGTGGCCAGAAATGCAAGCGTGGCCAGGGGGCCCATGTTGGGACTACAGCGTTGCGTCAGCATATGCAGCGTCACCATTCGGTGGCCTGGGAAAACCGTGATAAACATACGGCGGTTCTGCCTGCCCCAGCCCCCGCTCCATCACCCGCTCCGTTACTTGCTCCGTCACCCGACGTCGTCAATCGCCCTCTATCAGCCAGTCAAGGCTCCAACACCTCTGCTGAGGGGAGTTGTCGCTCGTTGGCATCTTCCGCTCGTTCAGATGCTCCTTCTCCTGCTACTCCTCTTCTCGGATTCCGTCAACAGTCTTTCTTGGAATCCGTATCCAAGAGACAACAGTTTGCGAGCACGCACCCGACGGTGCAAAAGCTGAACGTCCTCCTGTCCAAGTTGCTGGTGCTGCAGTCCCTCCCTTTCCAACTGGTGGACTCAGCACCTTTCCGAGAAATGATGGCTTGTGCCGCGCCGCGGTGGAGAGTGCCAAGCCGTCATTTCTTTGCCCAAAAGGCAGTGCCAGGCCTGCATTCACATGTAGAAGAGATGGTGGGCCAGTCTTTGAGCATGTCGGTCTCTGCCAAAGTGCACGGCAGCGCCGACGTGTGGAGCTGTAACTACGGTCAGGGACAGTACATGTCATTTACGGCCCACTGGGTGAACGTGGTGCCGGCACAGCCGCACCAGCAACTTGGACAGGTCACGACGCTTTTGCCTCCACGTTTGCACGTCCTTGGTCCAGCAAGCATGTCCGCCTCTACCACCTCTTTTTCCGCCGTGTCCTCAGCCGCCACCCCCGTGCCAAGTCCCATTACCCGACCGGCATATCACATGTGCAGGGCGCAACGGTGTCACGCTGTGCTGCACCTGGTATGCCTTGGCGAACGTAGTCACACAGGGGAGGAACTGCTGAGTGTAATGAACAGAGAAATCGACAGATGGCTGTCTCCGCGCAAACTAAAAATCGGAACCATGTTGACTGACAACGGAAAGAACATGGTGTCTGCTCTGCGTCAAGGAAGGTTGTGCCATGCGCCATGCATGGCTCACGTGTTCAATCTGGTTGTCAAGCGGTTCCTAAAATCCACCATCCCACTGCAAGACATCCTTAAAATGTCACGTAAACTGTGCATGCATTTCAGCCATTCCTACACCGCAAAGAACACCCTCATTGAGCTGCAGCGGCAGAACGGAATTCCACAGCATCGCCTGATCTGCGACGTTGCAACAAGGTGGAATTCAACCCTACACATGTTAGACCGCCTTTACGAGCAGCGAAAGGCCATCACCGATTTCCTGATGTTACAAGCGGATAAAGGTACTCCCCTGTGTAACTTCGATGTCAGCCATTGGCAGCTCATGCGTGACACCTGCCGCTTGCTCAGGCCCTTTGAGGAGGCCACGCTATTCGTGAGTCGGCAGGACTATGGGATGAACGACGTCATTCCTCTGTTGCACGTCCTGGAACAAATGCTGTTAACAATGGCTGGTCAGGGTGCGGTAGACGTGGCGCACAGATCTCAACGCCACATGACCCCTGTGGGGGCAGGACAGGAAGAAGAGGAGGAGGTAGAGGAGGACATTGGTGCTCAGGAATTATTGAGTGAAATGGGTGGTTTTTCCACTCAGCGGACAGGAGTGGAGGAGCAGGAGCATCTGGTAGAGGAGGAGGAGGAGGAGACAGAGGACCCAGATGCACCGTGGCAGTATGCTGTGGAGATGGAGGCAGGGAGTCCCTCGCATTCCTTGGCACAAATGGCCCATAGCATGCTCGGTTGCTTGCGTAGCGACAGCCGAATAATAACCATCAGACAGAGGGATGACTTTTGGCTGTCCACCTTGTTGGACCCTCGCTACCGGTCCAAAATGGTGGCCTTTTTCACACCTGCTGAGAGGGAGGCCAAAATTACGTACTATAAAAACCACCTATGTAGTCAGTTGGTCTCTGCCTTTGTGCGCCAACGTCCATCCTCAGACACTGTGGGCCCTGTGCGCTCGCGTTCCGCTGGCATGGCAGCAGGGGAGGGGTGGGGTGGTAGGAGCAGTGGCAGCTCCACCAGCAGTGGCTGCCTCAGTCTGCAGTCGATGATGAGTAGCTTTCTTCACCAGCGCAGTGAGGAAACTACTAACCAGCCGCAGCAGCAGCAGCAGCATCAGGTGGACCTGGAGCAGGAGCTCAAACAACAGGCTTGGGCCTACTTGGACAGCACCCTGCCAACCGAGGTAGACAATCCCCTTGACTACTGGGCAACGAAACTTGACCTTTGGCCCCAACTAGCTGAATTTGCCCTTGAAAGGCAGTCATGCCCGGCCAGTAGCGTGGCATCGGAGCGCGTGTTTAGTGCGGCAGGAGGTATTGTAACTCCGCGGAGGACACGACTGTCCACCCAAAGTGTGGAGAGACTCACGTTTGTGAAAATGAATCAGGCGTGGATTAGTCTGGATTTCAAACCACCAGTTCCTGACACAACTGACTAAATCCGCCATGAATCATGCCTCAAACATGTGCCACTTTCAGGTCTCCTCACACTGCTGGTGTGTTTAATTTTTTGACATAGGGTGCTGGCAGATTACGGGCCTCCTATAGCTGCTGCCAGGCCCCTAATCTGCCATAGGCCCCTATATACCGCCTCCTCATGCTGCTGCTAGGTCCAGAGTCTCTCATGGGTCCCTGTACGGCCTCCCATTGCTGCTGTCTCCATCGCCACACTCTGCTGCCATGTGCCACTTTCAGGTCTCTTCACACTGCTGGTGTGCTAAATTTTTTGACATAGGGTGCAGGCAGATTACGGGCCTCACATAGCTGCTGCCAGGCCCCTAATCTGCCATGGGCCCCTATAAACCGCCTCCTCATGCTGCTGCCAAGTCTAGAGTCTCTCATGGGTCCCTGTACGGCCTCCCATTGCTGCTGTCTCCATCGCCACACTCTGCTGCCATGTGCCACTTTCAGGTCTCTTCACACTGCTGGTGTGTTAAATTTTTTGACATAGGGTGCAGGCAGATTACGGGCCTCACATAGCTGCTGCCAGGCCCCTAATCTGCCATGGGCCCCTATATACCGCCTCCTCATGCTGCTGCCAAGTCCAGAGTCTCTCATGGGTCCCTGTACGGCCTCCCATTGCTGCTGTCTCCATCGCCACACTCTGCTGCCATGTGCCACTTTCAGGTCTCTTCACACTGCTGGTGTGTTAAATTTTTTGACATAGGGTGCAGGCAGATTACGGGCCTCACATAGCTGCTGCCAGGCCCCTAATCTGCCATGGGCCCCTATATACCGCCTCCTCATGCTGCTGCCAAGTCCAGAGTCTCTCATGGGTCCCTGTACGGCCTCCCATTGCTGCTGTCTCCATCGCCACACTCTGCTGCCATGTGCCACTTTCAGGTCTCTTCACACTGCTGGTGTGTTAAATTTTTTGACATAGGGTGCAGGCAGATTACGGGCCTCACATAGCTGCTGCCAGGCCCCTAATCTGCCATGGGCCCCTATATACCGCCTCCTCATGCTGCTGCCAAGTCTAGAGTCTCTCATGGGTCCCTGTACGGCCTCCCATTGCTGCTGTCTCCATCGCCACACTCTGCTGCCATGTGCCACTTTCAGGTCTCTTCACACTGCTGGTGTGTTAAATTTTTTGACATAGGGTGCAGGCAGATTACGGGCCTCACATAGCTGCTGCCAGGCCCCTAATCTGCCATGGGCCCCTATATACCGCCTCCTCATGCTGCTGCCAAGTCCAGAGTCTCTCATGGGTCCCTGTACGGCCTCCCATTGCTGCTGTCTCCATCGCCACACTCTGCTGCCATGTGCCACTTTCAGGTCTCTTCACACTGCTGGTGTGTTTAATTTTTTGACATAGGGTGCTGCAAGATAACGGGCCTCACATAGCTGCTGCCAGGCCCCTAATCTGCCATGGGCCCCTATATACCGCCTCCTCATGCTGCTGCCAAGTCCAGAGTCTCTCATGGGTCCCTGTACGGCCTCCCATTGCTGCTGTCTCCATCGCCACACTCTGCTGCCATGTGCCACTTTCAGGTCTCTTCACACTGCTGGTGTGTTAAATTTTTTGACATAGGGTGCAGGCAGATTACGGGCCTCACATAGCTGCTGCCAGGCCCCTAATCTGCCATGGGCCCCTATATACCGCCTCCTCATGCTGCTGCCAAGTCTAGAGTCTCTCATGGGTCCCTGTAAGGCCTCCCATTGCTGCTGTCTCCATCGCCACACTCTGCTGCCATGTGCCACTTTCAGGTCTCTTCACACTGCTGGTGTGTTAAATTTTTTGACATAGGGTGCAGGCAGATTACGGGCCTCACATAGCTGCTGCCAGGCCCCTAATCTGCCATGGGCCCCTATAAACCGCCTCCTCATGCTGCTGCCAAGTCTAGAGTCTCTCATGGGTCCCTGTACGGCCTCCCATTGCTGCTGTCTCCATCGCCACACTCTGCTGCCATGTGCCACTTTCAGGTCTCTTCACACTGCTGGTGTGTTAAATTTTTTGACATAGGGTGCAGGCAGATTACGGGCCTCACATAGCTGCTGCCAGGCCCCTAATCTGCCATGGGCCCCTATATACCGCCTCCTCATGCTGCTGCCAAGTCCAGAGTCTCTCATGGGTCCCTGTACGGCCTCCCATTGCTGCTGTCTCCATCGCCACACTCTGCTGCCATGTGCCACTTTCAGGTCTCTTCACACTGCTGGTGTGTTTAATTTTTTGACATAGGGTGCTGCAAGATAACGGGCCTCACATAGCTGCTGCCAGGCCCCTAATCTGCCATGGGCCCCTATATACCGCCTCCTCATGCTGCTGCCAAGTCCAGAGTCTCTCATGGGTCCCTGTACGGCCTCCCATTGCTGCTGTCTCCATCGCCACACTCTGCTGCCATGTGCCACTTTCAGGTCTCTTCACACTGCTGGTGTGTTAAATTTTTTGACATAGGGTGCAGGCAGATTACGGGCCTCACATAGCTGCTGCCAGGCCCCTAATCTGCCATGGGCCCCTATATACCGCCTCCTCATGCTGCTGCCAAGTCTAGAGTCTCTCATGGGTCCCTGTACGGCCTCCCATTGCTGCTGTCTCCATCGCCACACTCTGCTGCCATGTGCCACTTTCAGGTCTCTTCACACTGCTGGTGTGTTAAATTTTTTGACATAGGGTGCAGGCAGATTACGGGCCTCACATAGCTGCTGCCAGGCCCCTAATCTGCCATGGGCCCCTATATACCGCCTCCTCATGCTGCTGCCAAGTCTAGAGTCTCTCATGGGTCCCTGTACGGCCTCCCATTGCTGCTGTCTCCATCGCCACACTCTGCTGCCATGTGCCACTTTCAGGTCTCTTCACACTGCTGGTGTGTTAAATTTTTTGACATAGGGTGCAGGCAGATTACGGGCCTCACATAGCTGCTGCCAGGCCCCTAATCTGCCATGGGCCCCTATAAACCGCCTCCTCATGCTGCTGCCAAGTCTAGAGTCTCTCATGGGTCCCTGTACGGCCTCCCATTGCTGCTGTCTCCATCGCCACACTCTGCTGCCATGTGCCACTTTCAGGTCTCTTCACACTGCTGGTGTGTTTAATTTTTTGACATAGGGTGCTGCAAGATAACGGGCCTCACATAGCTGCTGCCAGGCCCCTAATCTGCCATGGGCCCCTATATACCGCCTCCTCATGCTGCTGCCAAGTCCAGAGTCTCTCATGGGTCCCTGTACGGCCTCCCATTGCTGCTGTCTCCATCGCCACACTCTGCTGCCATGTGCCACTTTCAGGTCTCTTCACACTGCTGGTGTGTTAAATTTTTTGACATAGGGTGCAGGCAGATTACGGGCCTCACATAGCTGCTGCCAGGCCCCTAATCTGCCATGGGCCCCTATATACCGCCTCCTCATGCTGCTGCCAAGTCCAGAGTCTCTCATGGGTCCCTGTACGGCCTCCCATTGCTGCTGTCTCCATCGCCACACTCTGCTGCCATGTGCCACTTTCAGGTCTCTTCACACTGCTGGTGTGTTTAATTTTTTGACATAGGGTGCTGCAAGATAACGGGCCTCACATAGCTGCTGCCAGGCCCCTAATCTGCCATGGGCCCCTATATACCGCCTCCTCATGCTGCTGCCAAGTCCAGAGTCTCTCATGGGTCCCTGTACGGCCTCCCATTGCTGCTGTCTCCATCGCCACACTCTGCTGCCATGTGCCACTTTCAGGTCTCTTCACACTGCTGGTGTGTTAAATTTTTTGACATAGGGTGCAGGCAGATTACGGGCCTCACATAGCTGCTGCCAGGCCCCTAATCTGCCATGGGCCCCTATATACCGCCTCCTCATGCTGCTGCCAAGTCTAGAGTCTCTCATGGGTCCCTGTACGGCCTCCCATTGCTGCTGTCTCCATCGCCACACTCTGCTGCCATGTGCCACTTTCAGGTCTCTTCACACTGCTGGTGTGTTAAATTTTTTGACATAGGGTGCAGGCAGATTACGGGCCTCACATAGCTGCTGCCAGGCCCCTAATCTGCCATGGGCCCCTATATACCGCCTCCTCATGCTGCTGCCAAGTCTAGAGTCTCTCATGGGTCCCTGTACGGCCTCCCATTGCTGCTGTCTCCATCGCCACACTCTGCTGCCATGTGCCACTTTCAGGTCTCTTCACACTGCTGGTGTGTTACATTTTTTGACATAGGGTGCAGGCAGATTACGGGCCTCACATAGCTGCTGCCAGGCCCCTAATCTGCCATGGGCCCCTATATACCGCCTCCTCATGCTGCTGCCAAGTCCAGAGTCTCTCATGGGTCCCTGTACGGCCTCCCATTGCTGCTGTCTCCATCGCCACACTCTGCTGCCATGTGCCACTTTCAGGTCTCTTCACACTGCTGGTGTGTTTAATTTTTTGACATAGGGTGCTGCAAGATAACGGGCCTCACATAGCTGCTGCCAGGCCCCTAATCTGCCATGGGCCCCTATATACCGCCTCCTCATGCTGCTGCCAAGTCCAGAGTCTCTCATGGGTCCCTGTACGGCCTCCCATTGCTGCTGTCTCCATCGCCACACTCTGCTGCCATGTGCCACTTTCAGGTCTCTTCACACTGCTGGTGTGTTAAATTTTTTGACATAGGGTGCAGGCAGATTACGGGCCTCACATAGCTGCTGCCAGGCCCCTAATCTGCCATGGGCCCCTATAAACCGCCTCCTCATGCTGCTGCCAAGTCTAGAGTCTCTCATGGGTCCCTGTACGGCCTCCCATTGCTGCTGTCTCCATCGCCACACTCTGCTGCCATGTGCCACTTTCAGGTCTCTTCACACTGCTGGTGTGTTAAATTTTTTGACATAGGGTGCAGGCAGATTACGGGCCTCACATAGCTGCTGCCAGGCCCCTAATCTGCCATGGGCCCCTATAAACCGCCTCCTCATGCTGCTGCCAAGTCTAGAGTCTCTCATGGGTCCCTGTACGGCCTCCCATTGCTGCTGTCTCCATCGCCACACTCTGCTGCCATGTGCCACTTTCAGGTCTCTTCACACTGCTGGTGTGTTTAATTTTTTGACATAGGGTGCTGCAAGATAACGGGCCTCACATAGCTGCTGCCAGGCCCCTAATCTGCCATGGGCCCCTATATACCGCCTCCTCATGCTGCTGCCAAGTCCAGAGTCTCTCATGGGTCCCTGTACGGCCTCCCATTGCTGCTGTCTCCATCGCCACACTCTGCTGCCATGTGCCACTTTCAGGTCTCTTCACACTGCTGGTGTGTTAAATTTTTTGACATAGGGTGCAGGCAGATTACGGGCCTCACATAGCTGCTGCCAGGCCCCTAATCTGCCATGGGCCCCTATAAACCGCCTCCTCATGCTGCTGCCAAGTCTAGAGTCTCTCATGGGTCCCTGTACGGCCTCCCATTGCTGCTGTCTCCATCGCCACACTCTGCTGCCATGTGCCACTTTCAGGTCTCTTCACACTGCTGGTGTGTTAAATTTTTTGACATAGGGTGCAGGCAGATTACGGGCCTCACATAGCTGCTGCCAGGCCCCTAATCTGCCATGGGCCCCTATATACCGCCTCCTCATGCTGCTGCCAAGTCCAGAGTCTCTCATGGGTCCCTGTACGGCCTCCCATTGCTGCTGTCTCCATCGCCACACTCTGCTGCCATGTGCCACTTTCAGGTCTCTTCACACTGCTGGTGTGTTTAATTTTTTGACATAGGGTGCTGCAAGATAACGGGCCTCACATAGCTGCTGCCAGGCCCCTAATCTGCCATGGGCCCCTATATACCGCCTCCTCATGCTGCTGCCAAGTCCAGAGTCTCTCATGGGTCCCTGTACGGCCTCCCATTGCTGCTGTCTCCATCGCCACACTCTGCTGCCATGTGCCACTTTCAGGTCTCTTCACACTGCTGGTGTGTTAAATTTTTTGACATAGGGTGCAGGCAGATTACGGGCCTCACATAGCTGCTGCCAGGCCCCTAATCTGCCATGGGCCCCTATATACCGCCTCCTCATGCTGCTGCCAAGTCTAGAGTCTCTCATGGGTCCCTGTACGGCCTCCCATTGCTGCTGTCTCCATCGCCACACTCTGCTGCCATGTGCCACTTTCAGGTCTCTTCACACTGCTGGTGTGTTACATTTTTTGACATAGGGTGCAGGCAGATTACGGGCCTCACATAGCTGCTGCCAGGACCCTAATCTGCCATGGGCCCCTATATACCGCCTCCTCATGCTGCTGCCAAGTCTAGAGTCTCTCATGGGTCCCTGTACGGCCTCCCATTGCTGCTGTCTCCATCGCCACACTCTGCTGCCATGTGCCACTTTCAGGTCTCTTCACACTGCTGGTGTGTTAAATTTTTTGACATAGGGTGCAGGCAGATTACGGGCCTCACATAGCTGCTGCCAGGCCCCTAATCTGCCATGGGCCCCTATAAACCGCCTCCTCATGCTGCTGCCAAGTCTAGAGTCTCTCATGGGTCCCTGTACGGCCTCCCATTGCTGCTGTCTCCATCGCCACACTCTGCTGCCATGTGCCACTTTCAGGTCTCTTCACACTGCTGGTGTGTTTAATTTTTTGACATAGGGTGCTGCAAGATAACGGGCCTCACATAGCTGCTGCCAGGCCCCTAATCTGCCATGGGCCCCTATATACCGCCTCCTCATGCTGCTGCCAAGTCCAGAGTCTCTCATGGGTCCCTGTACGGCCTCCCATTGCTGCTGTCTCCATCGCCACACTCTGCTGCCATGTGCCACTTTCAGGTCTCTTCACACTGCTGGTGTGTTAAATTTTTTGACATAGGGTGCAGGCAGATTACGGGCCTCACATAGCTGCTGCCAGGCCCCTAATCTGCCATGGGCCCCTATATACCGCCTCCTCATGCTGCTGCCAAGTCCAGAGTCTCTCATGGGTCCCTGTACGGCCTCCCATTGCTGCTGTCTCCATCGCCACACTCTGCTGCCATGTGCCACTTTCAGGTCTCTTCACACTGCTGGTGTGTTTAATTTTTTGACATAGGGTGCTGCAAGATAACGGGCCTCACATAGCTGCTGCCAGGCCCCTAATCTGCCATGGGCCCCTATATACCGCCTCCTCATGCTGCTGCCAAGTCCAGAGTCTCTCATGGGTCCCTGTACGGCCTCCCATTGCTGCTGTCTCCATCGCCACACTCTGCTGCCATGTGCCACTTTCAGGTCTCTTCACACTGCTGGTGTGTTAAATTTTTTGACATAGGGTGCAGGCAGATTACGGGCCTCACATAGCTGCTGCCAGGCCCCTAATCTGCCATGGGCCCCTATATACCGCCTCCTCATGCTGCTGCCAAGTCTAGAGTCTCTCATGGGTCCCTGTACGGCCTCCCATTGCTGCTGTCTCCATCGCCACACTCTGCTGCCATGTGCCACTTTCAGGTCTCTTCACACTGCTGGTGTGTTAAATTTTTTGACATAGGGTGCAGGCAGATTACGGGCCTCACATAGCTGCTGCCAGGCCCCTAATCTGCCATGGGCCCCTATATACCGCCTCCTCATGCTGCTGCCAAGTCTAGAGTCTCTCATGGGTCCCTGTACGGCCTCCCATTGCTGCTGTCTCCATCGCCACACTCTGCTGCCATGTGCCACTTTCAGGTCTCTTCACACTGCTGGTGTGTTACATTTTTTGACATAGGGTGCAGGCAGATTACGGGCCTCACATAGCTGCTGCCAGGCCCCTAATCTGCCATGGGCCCCTATATACCGCCTCCTCATGCTGCTGCCAAGTCCAGAGTCTCTCATGGGTCCCTGTACGGCCTCCCATTGCTGCTGTCTCCATCGCCACACTCTGCTGCCATGTGCCACTTTCAGGTCTCTTCACACTGCTGGTGTGTTTAATTTTTTGACATAGGGTGCTGCAAGATAACGGGCCTCACATAGCTGCTGCCAGGCCCCTAATCTGCCATGGGCCCCTATATACCGCCTCCTCATGCTGCTGCCAAGTCCAGAGTCTCTCATGGGTCCCTGTACGGCCTCCCATTGCTGCTGTCTCCATCGCCACACTCTGCTGCCATGTGCCACTTTCAGGTCTCTTCACACTGCTGGTGTGTTAAATTTTTTGACATAGGGTGCAGGCAGATTACGGGCCTCACATAGCTGCTGCCAGGCCCCTAATCTGCCATGGGCCCCTATAAACCGCCTCCTCATGCTGCTGCCAAGTCTAGAGTCTCTCATGGGTCCCTGTACGGCCTCCCATTGCTGCTGTCTCCATCGCCACACTCTGCTGCCATGTGCCACTTTCAGGTCTCTTCACACTGCTGGTGTGTTAAATTTTTTGACATAGGGTGCAGGCAGATTACGGGCCTCACATAGCTGCTGCCAGGCCCCTAATCTGCCATGGGCCCCTATAAACCGCCTCCTCATGCTGCTGCCAAGTCTAGAGTCTCTCATGGGTCCCTGTACGGCCTCCCATTGCTGCTGTCTCCATCGCCACACTCTGCTGCCATGTGCCACTTTCAGGTCTCTTCACACTGCTGGTGTGTTTAATTTTTTGACATAGGGTGCTGCAAGATAACGGGCCTCACATAGCTGCTGCCAGGCCCCTAATCTGCCATGGGCCCCTATATACCGCCTCCTCATGCTGCTGCCAAGTCCAGAGTCTCTCATGGGTCCCTGTACGGCCTCCCATTGCTGCTGTCTCCATCGCCACACTCTGCTGCCATGTGCCACTTTCAGGTCTCTTCACACTGCTGGTGTGTTAAATTTTTTGACATAGGGTGCAGGCAGATTACGGGCCTCACATAGCTGCTGCCAGGCCCCTAATCTGCCATGGGCCCCTATAAACCGCCTCCTCATGCTGCTGCCAAGTCTAGAGTCTCTCATGGGTCCCTGTACGGCCTCCCATTGCTGCTGTCTCCATCGCCACACTCTGCTGCCATGTGCCACTTTCAGGTCTCTTCACACTGCTGGTGTGTTAAATTTTTTGACATAGGGTGCAGGCAGATTACGGGCCTCACATAGCTGCTGCCAGGCCCCTAATCTGCCATGGGCCCCTATATACCGCCTCCTCATGCTGCTGCCAAGTCCAGAGTCTCTCATGGGTCCCTGTACGGCCTCCCATTGCTGCTGTCTCCATCGCCACACTCTGCTGCCATGTGCCACTTTCAGGTCTCTTCACACTGCTGGTGTGTTTAATTTTTTGACATAGGGTGCTGCAAGATAACGGGCCTCACATAGCTGCTGCCAGGCCCCTAATCTGCCATGGGCCCCTATATACCGCCTCCTCATGCTGCTGCCAAGTCCAGAGTCTCTCATGGGTCCCTGTACGGCCTCCCATTGCTGCTGTCTCCATCGCCACACTCTGCTGCCATGTGCCACTTTCAGGTCTCTTCACACTGCTGGTGTGTTACATTTTTTGACATAGGGTGCAGGCAGATTACGGGCCTCACATAGCTGCTGCCAGGCCCCTAATCTGCCATGGGCCCCTATATACCGCCTCCTCATGCTGCTGCCAAGTCTAGAGTCTCTCATGGGTCCCTGTACGGCCTCCCATTGCTGCTGTCTCCATCGCCACACTCTGCTGCCATGTGCCACTTTCAGGTCTCTTCACACTGCTGGTGTGTTAAATTTTTTGACATAGGGTGCAGGCAGATTACGGGCCTCACATAGCTGCTGCCAGGCCCCTAATCTGCCATGGGCCCCTATATACCGCCTCCTCATGCTGCTGCCAAGTCTAGAGTCTCTCATGGGTCCCTGTACGGCCTCCCATTGCTGCTGTCTCCATCGCCACACTCTGCTGCCATGTGCCACTTTCAGGTCTCTTCACACTGCTGGTGTGTTAAATTTTTTGACATAGGGTGCAGGCAGATTACGGGCCTCACATAGCTGCTGCCAGGCCCCTAATCTGCCATGGGCCCCTATAAACCGCCTCCTCATGCTGCTGCCAAGTCTAGAGTCTCTCATGGGTCCCTGTACGGCCTCCCATTGCTGCTGTCTCCATCGCCACACTCTGCTGCCATGTGCCACTTTCAGGTCTCTTCACACTGCTGGTGTGTTTAATTTTTTGACATAGGGTTCTGCAAGATAACGGGCCTCACATAGCTGCTGCCAGGCCCCTAATCTGCCATGGGCCCCTATATACCGCCTCCTCATGCTGCTGCCAAGTCCAGAGTCTCTCATGGGTCCCTGTACGGCCTCCCATTGCTGCTGTCTCCATCGCCACACTCTGCTGCCATGTGCCACTTTCAGGTCTCTTCACACTGCTGGTGTGTTAAATTTTTTGACATAGGGTGCAGGCAGATTACGGGCCTCACATAGCTGCTGCCAGGCCCCTAATCTGCCATGGGCCCCTATATACCGCCTCCTCATGCTGCTGCCAAGTCCAGAGTCTCTCATGGGTCCCTGTACGGCCTCCCATTGCTGCTGTCTCCATCGCCACACTCTGCTGCCATGTGCCACTTTCAGGTCTCTTCACACTGCTGGTGTGTTTAATTTTTTGACATAGGGTGCTGCAAGATAACGGGCCTCACATAGCTGCTGCCAGGCCCCTAATCTGCCATGGGCCCCTATATACCGCCTCCTCATGCTGCTGCCAAGTCCAGAGTCTCTCATGGGTCCCTGTACGGCCTCCCATTGCTGCTGTCTCCATCGCCACACTCTGCTGCCATGTGCCACTTTCAGGTCTCTTCACACTGCTGGTGTGTTAAATTTTTTGACATAGGGTGCAGGCAGATTACGGGCCTCACATAGCTGCTGCCAGGCCCCTAATCTGCCATGGGCCCCTATATACCGCCTCCTCATGCTGCTGCCAAGTCTAGAGTCTCTCATGGGTCCCTGTACGGCCTCCCATTGCTGCTGTCTCCATCGCCACACTCTGCTGCCATGTGCCACTTTCAGGTCTCTTCACACTGCTGGTGTGTTAAATTTTTTGACATAGGGTGCAGGCAGATTACGGGCCTCACATAGCTGCTGCCAGGCCCCTAATCTGCCATGGGCCCCTATATACCGCCTCCTCATGCTGCTGCCAAGTCTAGAGTCTCTCATGGGTCCCTGTACGGCCTCCCATTGCTGCTGTCTCCATCGCCACACTCTGCTGCCATGTGCCACTTTCAGGTCTCTTCACACTGCTGGTGTGTTAAATTTTTTGACATAGGGTGCAGGCAGATTACGGGCCTCACATAGCTGCTGCCAGGCCCCTAATCTGCCATGGGCCCCTATAAACCGCCTCCTCATGCTGCTGCCAAGTCTAGAGTCTCTCATGGGTCCCTGTACGGCCTCCCATTGCTGCTGTCTCCATCGCCACACTCTGCTGCCATGTGCCACTTTCAGGTCTCTTCACACTGCTGGTGTGTTAAATTTTTTGACATAGGGTGCAGGCAGATTACGGGCCTCACATAGCTGCTGCCAGGCCCCTAATCTGCCATGGGCCCCTATATACCGCCTCCTCATGCTGCTGCCAAGTCTAGAGTCTCTCATGGGTCCCTGTACGGCCTCCCATTGCTGCTGTCTCCATCGCCACACTCTGCTGCCATGTGCCACTTTCAGGTCTCTTCACACTGCTGGTGTGTTAAATTTTTTGACATAGGGTGCAGGCAGATTACGGGCCTCACATAGCTGCTGCCAGGCCCCTAATCTGCCATGGGCCCCTATATACCGCCTCCTCATGCTGCTGCCAAGTCTAGAGTCTCTCATGGGTCCCTGTACGGCCTCCCATTGCTGCTGTCTCCATCGCCACACTCTGCTGCCATGTGCCACTTTCAGGTCTCTTCACACTGCTGGTGTGTTAAATTTTTTGACATAGGGTGCAGGCAGATTACGGGCCTCACATAGCTGCTGCCAGGCCCCTAATCTGCCATGGGCCCCTATAAACCGCCTCCTCATGCTGCTGCCAAGTCTAGAGTCTCTCATGGGTCCCTGTACGGCCTCCCATTGCTGCTGTCTCCATCGCCACACTCTGCTGCCATGTGCCACTTTCAGGTCTCTTCACACTGCTGGTGTGTTAAATTTTTTGACATAGGGTGCTGGCAGATTACGGGCCTCCCATTGCTGCTGCCAGACATGTAATCTGCCATGGGCCCCCGTACCGACTCCTCATGCTGTGACGTTGCAACAAGGTGTAATTCAACCCTACATATGTTAGACCGCCTTTACGAACAGCTAAAGGCCATCACAGATTTCCTGATGTTAAAAGCGGATAAAGGTACTCCCTGTGTAACTTAGATGTCAGCCATTGTCAGCTCATGTGTGACACCTGCGCTTGCTCAGGCCCTTTGAGGAGGCCACGCTATTCGTGAGTCGGCAGGACTATGGGATGAATGAGGTCAAATCGGCCATGGGCCCCCGTACCGCCTGTTCACGCTGATGCTGGTCCCACAGTGTGACCTGGGTCCCTGTACGGCCTCCCATTGCTTCCACTCTGCCATGTACCTCTTTGAAATCTCCTCACACTCCTGCGGTTGTCCATTTTGTCATAGGTTGCTGGCAGATTAGCGGCCTTCCATAGGTGCCGCCAGGCCCCATATCGACCATGGGCCCCCGTACCTCCTGGTCACGCTGCTGCTGAGCCCACAGTGTGACCTGGGTCCCTGTACGGCCTCCCATTGCTTCCACTCTGCCATGTGCCACTTTGAAATCTCCTCACACTCCTGCGGTTGTCCATTTTGTCATAGGTTGCTGGCAGATTACAGGCCTTCCATAGGTGCCACCAAGCCCCATATCGGCCATGGGCCCCCGTACCGCCTGGTCACGCTGCTGCTGGGCCCACAGTGTGACCTGGGTCCCTGTACCGCCTCCCATTGCTCCCACTCTGCCATGTGCCACTTTCAGGTCTCCTCACGCTCCTGCTGGTTTCCATTTTGTCATAGGTTGCTGTATGGCCTCCCATTGCTGCTGCCTCCACCGCCACACTGTGGCTCCAAACACTGGTTTTGGCCCCGTGACTGGCCAAAGGAGTGAAGTGTGCAGTGATTCTAAGATCGACGGCACTCATCTGCATGTCATACTGACAGACAGTATTATTTCTCTTCCCCAGCAGACTCCAAGGGCATTTAAATTAAAGGTACAGTGTTCTGCACTAATATTAAGTCTCTCTGAAGCCTAGAAACACCCTTTTTTAAGTTAAATTCACAGCGAATTTATTCGACTCGAATCGAATATTGTCCACGAATTCGCCGAATCAGTCGAATCGAATTTTTCATTTCTTCGCTCATCTCTAGTGTCAATGTTTGTATGTGATTTTGTACAATAAAGGGTACTGATTTTATGTCCTGGTCACATTTATATATACACCAACTCTGGCTGAATCCATAACTAGTCCTCATTCTTCTTGGTTCTATTTATGTATTTGACTAGGGAATCCCAGATTATGAGTATGGGGATTTTTTGGGGGGAACTTGAAGTTGCTCTGTCTTGTATGTAATTTTTTGAAGAACTTCCCAATCTTTTTAGACAAGAAGATCCATGAACAGGGCCCTCCTATTCCTTCTGTATTGAACTATGTTGTAATTGTACTGTCCCCCTTTATATTGTAAAGCTCTTCACAAATGGTTGGTGCTATATAAATCATGTATGATAATAACATGGCGCTATATGAGTCCTGTATAATAATAATAATATTAATAATTTAGTCTCTTTTCTAAATTCAAAAGATGATTTATTTGGGATATTCTAAGTTTCTTAAAGAGAATCTAATGTTCTGTAAGTACACACTGACTTTAATATTGTATCAGCTATTTTCTTAACAGGCACATATGCAAAAAAATGTTTAGGGCAGAAACTTTGTAGCTCAAAAAGAAAATTTAAAGAGCAAGCTGAATAGTAATTTGGCAGGTAAGTCATCCACTTGCTTCCCAGTAAGGGTATAAAAAAATTAAAGATGTATCAAAAGTCCCAAAATTTACTGCATTTACTACCCCACCAGATGATGATTTAAAGTTTCTTACTTCTGCTTATCGAAACAATGTATCTATCTTGTGATACTTTAAAGCCCAACTTCAGGAAAAGAAAAATAAACACCCTTGCAGTGGAATCCTTCAGCACTGAAAGGGTTTAATGCTTGTTTAGTCTAGGGCAAGGGTGCCAAACTGGCGGCCTTTCAGCTGTTGTGAAACCACAAGTCCCATCATGCTTCTGCCTTTCAGAGTCATGCTTGTAACTGTCAATCTTGCAATACCTCATAGGATCTGTAGTTTGGAGGGCTGGAAGGCCACCAGTTTGACACCTGTGGTCTAGGGGAAGAGTATTAGGGAATAATTCCAGCAGGCTCCCTCCAGCACTGCGACTTGTTCCCCATGCCTGCTCTGTAAACTGTAACAAGCTCTGGTCACATCTCTTCAGCATACCATGCAGTGTTAATGTTCCTATATTGTACATCAGGATGTTGACGTTCTACCCAAAATACCAGAGATTCAGGCAGAGGAGAGGAGCACTAGAACTTATTAGAGTAGGTTGTATGGTTAGAAATAGAGCCTCTTCATATCTTTCATAGACATAATGAGCATTTAACTCTTGCAGTGTGAAAGGTGTCCCCACTGCAAGGGTGCACTTTTTTAATTTTTCTACGGTTGAGCTTTAAACAGAACTATCAGGATCTGTTGATTTTTCCTTGCATACCTGAAAACACCTGAGTAACCAATTCTCTATGCTTCACTGTGGACTTGACTGTCAGCAGAATGCCCCAAAAAGTTCCACCACAATATAGAAGAAAGGGTTGCCTTTATATGAGTTTGGTGTTGCTCCTTATAAGCTCCAAAATGCCTATTTCATTCGGAGAAATCAGTTTTAACAGCATCACTTACTGGTTTATGGATTACATATTGAATACATAGTTCCTACGTACTTTTTCCCTAAAACAGGGTCCCTGGTCTTAGTGTAAACATTGAGGGAACCCAAATATTTGGGTAAAGTGTTTCCATATTGCACATGTTGCGGTATGATCTTTCATGGGAACTATTACAGCATACATGATCATTTGGACATATTTATATCCATTGCCATTGAAGTCTAATGACACAAAATCCATAGCATATAGTTGCAAAGAATATATTGGTTTCCAGGTAGCTATGGGGGTCCTAATTTCTGCACCTTTGTTGATGTTATGAACTGTTGAGAAATGTGACACTACTTCTGAAGAGTCAATGAAGAGTTTAGACTGAAACCAAAAAAAGGTTTTCTACAGTCCCCATTGTAGGATTTTATTATGAACTTGTTTAAAGATGTCAACCCGAATTTAATATTCCTGACATGTGCCTGCTGTTCCATGTACTTGTAAGAAAAAGTATCCTGTTCTCTTTGAATTGCTTTCTTTGTGTGAAATCCCAGGTTTTCCTGTCAGCCCCTCTGATTTCCTATTAAAAACTGACCACACTATGCATGAGAGCAGAGCATGGTCAGTTCTCTGGGAACTCAACCTGATCTCTTCAAATGATAAGACTTGTCCTGACACCCTGCCCCACACAGTGATTCACTGGGAAGACCAGTGTGCTTTTGTTTTTTCCTCTCCTAGCTCTCTGAGCTTCTTATGCAGCTGAAAGCAGAGGATATGTGATTAAGGTATTTAAAATGTTGTTTTATATCTATATACACAAATGTATTGCCTTTAATTCCTATTTTAAACTGAATGGGTTGTTTTTACAAGGTGAGGGTTTACATATACCTTAACAACAGGTTCAGCCATTTTGCCAGACAAAACCATTTGCCAAGTTTGAGTAAAATGGTGTTTTAAACTTACATTTTGGTACAGGATCCCATTTAGAATCTGAAGCTTTGTCCAATGTTTAATGTTTCTTTGTCCCATTGTTGTTACTCCTGTTTATCAGGTCATTGTTGCTTGCTCTGTATTTCTCTCAAGCCACTGCCAGAATCTTCCAGGACAATACTGATACCTTCTCAAGAGCCTTGTGGAGTCGTAATGGTTAAGTTTTCAGTCTCAATTTTCCCTACCTTTCATCTATGTCAGAGGGTACAGTTTATTTAGGATCATGTGACAGGCATCAGCATTAGCAATAGACTTGCTTTCTGTATATTCCTCAGTAACAGCCCACACTAATACCACCATTTTAGGTTTGAAGGTGGTGTAATATGTTGGGTTTCACTCAGTGTTCCTTAAAGAGGATCTTTGGTCTGGAAAAAAAATTAATTAAAAATACTGTAGGTTCTGACTTTAACTAAACATTCAGGGATCCAGAGCTGTCCTTCCCCAGGCTAGTTCTTTACTGATCTTTTGGTTTCCAATACCATCATCTTGGATGCGGTAACCTGACTCCTCACTGTGAAAATCCTGCTGTATTTTATGAATGGACATGCAACTTCCTGGGACCTCCAACATGTCTCAGGAAGTTGCAGGCAGGGGGAGGGTTGAAATTCAAGCCAAAAAATGAATTAAATCAGCCCACTTGTTAGTGCTGCTAGGTTCCACCACCAATGCAACTACATTGAGATATTTCATCTCTAATGATGACTTCCTGAGAAACATTTCTAGGAAGCTTATTTTGAAGTTTTGGCAGGTGATGTGATCTATCAAAAAACACTTCATATGGAGAGCTAGGTGATGGAATTAAGGTAGCAATAATTCGCTGAACATATTGAGGAAGGTGTGCTTGAGAAACAGACTTACTAAGCCCCTTAAATTTTTCGTTATTGTGGTAGGACTGGTCTTACGGTGACATCTGTCAGGGACTACCGTATTTTTCGCTCCATAAGACGCAGTCTCTGGTAATCTCCTTTACTGTCTGCAGTCTCTGGTCATCCCCTGCACTGTCTGCAGTCTCTGGTCTTCTGTACTATGTCCACAGTCTCTGGTCATTCCCTGTACTGTGTCCGCAGTCTCTGGTCATCTCCTGTACTGTGTCCGCAGTCTCTGGTCATTCCCTGTACTGTCTCCGCAGTCTCTGGTCATCTCCTGTACTATGTCTGCAGTCTCTGGTCATCTCCTGTAATATCTGCAGTCTCTGGTCATTCCCTGTACTGTGTCCGCAGTATCTGGTCATTTCCTGTACTGTGTCCGCAGTCTCTGGTTATCTCCTGTACTATGTCTGCAGTCTCTGGTCATCTCCTGTACTATGTCCGCAGTCTCTGGTCATCTCCTGTACAATGTCCGCAATCTCTGGCCGTCTCCTGCGCTGTGTCCGCAGTCTCTGGTCATTCCCGAATCACACACCACACAATTTTTTAGGAGGGTTCATTGTGCTGAAGGTTTTCTGGACACATAATACAATATTACAAATGTCTTCACTTGTTTCTGACCTGGTAGGATATTTTTTTTCTTTTTTTTTGGAGATTATTTGCAATATGACTAATTCAATCTCCCAGCTCATACAGGTCCCCTATAAACTGGTGTAAAACAGAAGTAATGTCCTTATCAGGGGAGCCATTGAGGAATATCAGCATTTCTTTTTAGGCTGTGTTCAAAATGGGAGATAGATAAATCATCAATGGGATCTATCAGTTCCCTGGCGGTGGCAAGAGTGAAATTGGTGTCCTTTTCAGAGCTCAGCATGTCTGCCACAGTGTGGTTACATCTCGATGTTGCAAGATGGATGAGACAGTACTTGCCACAGTAGTAATTAGCAGGCAATGAGAACCCACTAATCTCCCTGCTGTAGGGTTCTCTGGAAATTCTGGGTGGGGAGTACTGGTACCATCTTGGCTGCCTTTATATTCAGTCACGTGAAATAAGCCCATCAGTTTTCTTCGACTTTCTTTGGTTTTACCCATGGCATCAGTTATGTCTAGGATATCTACAAACAAAATTAATGGGATCAGAAGTCTCTCTGCTTGTTGCTCTGCATATTGCTTGTTGCTGAGTTCCAGGACTACATTTTGGAATACAGGAGTTTCAGCCCTTGGTCCAAATGATTGTACTTGATTATCTGTTGGTGGCTAAAAATATTAAAAGCTACCAACTGCCCTCACTTTTGGAGATAATAAAACATATCAATAATTAATGCACCTTGGAAAAATGTTGTAATTTAAAAACAATTCCTATAACAAAATTATTTAGTTGATGTTTTAAAAGACTCAGCTCAAATTATGCTGAAACTTATTAGGCTTCATTACATGAGCAAGATACGTGGAGCACAGTAGAGTAGGTATGGGCCAGAGAGGGATCACTTGGATGCAGTTGCCCAGCTTGGACATGTATTGCAATTTATGTAAACCAAGAATCCCTGCTTTAATGCTAAATTATATCAGTAATATGTAAGGGGGCATAGCAGTGTGCAGAGGTTTATTTCAAATTTTTTTGTGTTAACATGTGGTCACATGCTGTTTAGCACCTCTTCATTTTATATATATGCAAGCTATTTGGATCTGAGCACAAACATACCATATCTCCCCCATTTTTATAGCCATAGTGCAGACCAGCAACTGGACCTGAATATATAGTACTCCTTCAATTGTGTCTTTCTGCCCCATAATGGCACTAAATGTCAGTTAAGCTATACTGTGACCACATTAGTAATATACCATATTGCAGGGTAGAGTAGGAACTGGAGAGAAATGGATCACTTTGATGTAGATAGCCAACTTGAGCATGTATTGCAATATATGCAAACTAAAAATAGTTGTTTTTATGCAACAGTTTGCTGTAATATGTGGAGGTGCACAGCAGTGTGCAGAGGGTAAATGGGTAGAGTGATGTTGTCACGTACCTACTGCAGATCTAGCTGGAGATGGGGCTTCTCTTGCACCTCTTATCCAATACCCTTGGTAGAGATGACAGGAGGTACAAGGACATAGAGTGGTACAAGGGGCCGGTGTTATAAGCAGCGCCAGCAGGTGATTGCAGAAAGCAAATGACCATAGACCACCAGGCAGGAACTGAAACATGGAGGCATTTGACTGGCAGACCAGAGCGTAGCCAGGACACGAGCCAAAAAGTCATCAACAGCTGGGCAGCGAGGTGCAGGAACATCAGGCAGAGGATAGATTCAGGATACAAGTCAGGACTGGTACAAAGCCTGGCAGCAAGGTACAGGAGCACAAGACAAGAGCAGAGTCAGAATACATGCCAAGGTCACAGCAGGCAGGCAGAAATCCAAACACAGGTCAGAGGAAAGCTCAGTCATGCATGGGTATATGTATGTATAATAGGTCTAGGCTCAGGATAAGCAGGACATAGTTGAAGACCACTCAGCAATCCATTCATGTCATAGTCCAGTATAAATAGTCCATTTGCCACCAGTGCCAGTACATGCACCTATGTTTTTGCACATGCTAATACATTTGTGCTTGTGTGCTAATGCCCATTTTGCATTGAGCCTTTGCTCAGAATTATGAGCATGAACATGAGCATGTGACAGTCTCCTTGTTCCAGCATGTAATGAGCTTCTCCTACAGATGTAAGAACATATAAATGTCTAATTAATTTATAGCTATTTTTAAGTAAGATGCACATAGATAGGACAGTTTACAAAGCAATACAATACAAACATTTTTCAGCACTCATACCAGCTAGCCAATACTGTTTCAACAATGATGCAAATATTGTAAATGGAAGCCACACTGCTTTATCAAGGTCTCTTTGTAAAACATGGTCTTTATTTTCCCATCTTGGGACACATATAGCAATGAATAAATGGCATTCACATATATTGGTAAATTTGTGCAACAAAAACTTCTGATTAAAAAGCACATTGCTATAGAACAGTGTAGGATTATTATTTTATTTTTATTTTTTTTTGCTGGCTAGCTGGTTCTACCTCAGTGCACCTCTAAGGCCATGTACATTATTTATTTATATTTATTTATTTCAGGTACTTATATAGCGCCGTCAATTATGTAGCACTTTACATATATATTGTACCTTCACACCAGTCCTTAACCCTCAAGGGGCGTACAATCTAGGGTATATAATTTTTTATTAACAAAGGACATATATTAGATAATTATTATAAGCAAAGGGAGATAACATGGTTTCTGCTGTTTGTGGGCATGCCAGAGAACATGCGCTTTACAGTTGTAGACACAAATAGAACAGTTAGCAGTCCTAGAGCAAGCCACACACAGCTCAAATGTTGGTTAATTAAGTTCCTGCTGATTTGGCCAAAATACAAGACATGGGTTGCCCTGTTGGCCAGGAAATAAAACTATCAGTTGAAAGATTGCATCCTATTGGGTATTCATGCATCCACTGGTGTTGCAACTGCATAAATACAATAGCCAGCAGTGGATATATCTCCATCCATGATAATCCATCCATGATAATCCATTCATGTTAATAGATCGATGAAGAACTCTAATAATAGATTCAGGATTTCTTCACTAGTTTAATTCATCCAGATGAATATCTAGCCCTGTGCAGCAAATGTGCCTAAATTGCCAGCAGAACAAATTTAGGGATTCACTCTTTTGTTGAATTGATCAAGGAGACAGTTTTCAGTACATCAACATTTTTAGAAAACCATTATCTGGTCAAATTAGGTTGCACAGAAGCAAGAATAGTGCACATGTGGTATTTTTCAGGAATTTAGAAGCTCATCGCACCTTTGAAATGCCAGTAAAAAAAAGCAAATAAAAGTATATGAGCTCTATATTATCCTTTTGTTGGCCAGGAAGAGAGTGTATTTTGCAGCAGTTTTTATGAAAGTACTAGCTGATCAAATTACATTATAGACTAATACTTTTCGGATTTAAACTACAGAGAATAAGGTGGTGTTAAGCAGTGTTTCCAGAATTGTAAAAGGAAACCAATGAAACATCGGTAAAATACACAGAAAACAATTATAGTATCTAAAAAAGTTGTAGCTTCTGCATTGTACTAAAAGACATAAAAATGTGCTATGGGTCATCTACACATTTTAAAAAGCATTATCGGCACTTACGAAAGAGGATGAGGTAACTGAGCAAAGCCCCTTTATAAAGGCATTGCAGAGAAGAGAGGTTTACATATTCATTATGTTCTTCCATGTGTATACTGTACATCACAGTGCTGCTCGGCCATAGTTTGGCCAGGTCTGATACACCACAACACTGCACGTCCATCATCATCATCATCCTCAACAAAGCCGTCAGATCATATTTTTCTAGTTTGTAAGTACTTATACCTTGCTTGCTAGGTGTATGTGTATGTCAGTGAATTACTATATTGATTTTACATGCAGACCTAGTTTTTGCAATACAGAAAATAATTTCATTTATCTTGTAGTGTTCTTATGTTGTAAACTACAAATAATCAATTATTTCTCTAATCTCTTTTTACCAAGGCTGTGCTAACATAAAACAGTGTGCCTTTTTTACCCGTGTATATTAATTTGGCTTTTCAACAAAGAGACAATAAATATTTTTTGGCATTGGCAGTGATCATTGTGCATCAAGTATAAGGCTTAAGTCTTCAAGACGCTCAAGCTTCCATGCACATCATATTAAGTAGTACAGTTTAATTAATTTTATTGCAACATATGTTTTTCTTTATGGATTTTACTGTACGGTGAGGCTCTTAAAATACAATTTCAAGCTCATCATAAAGAAAAAGGAGTGGCTGGTAAAGTGGCAGTGATATTAAACATTCAGGTGCCCCTTCAACCTAGTATGACATTTTAGGAGAGGGAACGTGAAGTTAAATATTCAGGTGAGGATCCAGTAGTCAAAGTTTTTCCTTCTTCATGTTCCTCTTGCTGGCAAGTTCCTACATCTGAGATCAAAAACATAAACATTACTAGTAGTTCTTCTGCCTACCATATGCATAAATTGAAGTTTCACAATGTCATTTTGCACCTAAGTAGCCAAAAAAGTATCAATACTGTGGATGTGTTATTGTCATTCATACAGCATCGAAGTCCCTCTGAAGTTTCTTCTCTCACTTTCCAACTGGGCAATCTCCTCAGCAATAACAACAGAAACTGTACTTAAAATGTTTCCAAACCCAGGACCCTGAATTCACTATATCCAGTCTCCCCCAGTACATAGAAATGCAATTATTTTATTATTTTAATATAAACTGCTAAATACCTTTTCCCATCAGCAGTTTATAGCAGTCTTGTAACTTCTATCAGTGTCCAGCTGAACACTGGTTAACCATGTAGGAGGAGGTCTCATTCTGCTCTGACTGTCTTATGAGGCTGCATGACCCCTGATCCTCTGTCTGGACAGTGCTGCTTGGCCCTGTGCTGATCACATGCACCCTCCCAAAGAAAAAAAAATCCCCTAGCAATACACACTAAACTGAGCATGTGCAGAGTGACTCCTAGAGCTCTGTACTATCAGCAGATGGATTGGGGACAGTAGAAGAAGGGGAGGATCATAGATGACAGGATCAAACAGCCTTTTTACATAACGCAGAGGATTAACCCCTTAGACTCCACAGTGAGTACAACAATCATGCTTTACTGCAGATACAGGCTGATTTTACTGATGTGGGTTTAGTAACACTTTAAGAAATAGCTCCCCTCTTTCAAGATGTGAGCTCAATAAAAGTGAAGTTTAAAGTATATAGGAACTCAGTGTGCACAATTTTAAAAAATAGCCAAATATTTTTGAGTTCTGTAATACAATACAACATCATTTGTCCTGCTTTTTTATGAACTAGCAATTTCCGAAAAGAGAATCTATAATTTGTCTTTTCCCAGATGTAGGAGGTGTCTATGACCTCTTTGCATTTGTTCCCACTCTTTAAAATACAAACAGTCAAATTATAACAAAATGAATTAGTTTGCATAATGAACAGCAGCTAATAGGTGTGATATGTCAGGCACTCACCAGAGTGACCCATTTGTAATTATGCATGTAAATGTATTCAAAGAATCATAAAAAGACATTAAAAAAAAAGAATTAACTTTTTTTTTCTCTTGTTAGAGAAAAACGTCAGTGTCAGTAAAGCAAAATGAATTGTTTATTACTGAATACTGAAATTAGAAGTGTTCTGCTGATAATTAACCATCTAAGGTTTATGACAAAGTTTTCAAAATTAAAAAAAAAAGCCTTTTACAGGGAGAAATTCTGAACTTTTTTATTTTTTAAACTGCACTGTTTAAAAATACTATTGCAGAATGTTTTTACACAATACATTGATAAATATATTATATATAAAAGAGCAACATTATCATGAAGTATTGATGCATATACTATATACATTATCTGCTGTATCACTATTTTATTGTACCTATTTTTAATGTGAATTAGTGGGTGGGTATTTGAAAGCTTCCATCTGTCTTTGCTTAGCCTTTAGTTAGACTTGAATGAATAATAAATGAATGTAAAATCTACTCTGCCAGCAATTTGCCCAATCTAACCCTTTTCATCTACTTCACAACATAAAAATCTATATCATGGGTGCTCAACCTGTGGCCTTCCAGCTGTCACAGAACTAAAAGTCCCATCATGCCTCTGCCTGTGGGAGTCTTGCTTGTAACTGTAAGCCTTGCAATGCCTCATGGAACTTGTAGATCCGCAACAGATGGAGGGCCACAGGTTGAGCACCCATGCTTTACACATCTGCTTACAATGGGTTTTATAGTGTTTTATAAATATATATATATATTTATTTATTACAGGTACTTGTATAGCAGCACCAATTTACGCAGCGCTTTTACATATATATATTGTACATTCACATCAGTCCCTATATACAGGTGTAAAATTAGAATATCGTGCAAAAGTTCATTTATTTTAGTAATGCAACTTAAAAGGTGAAACTAATATGTGAGATAGAATCATTACATGCAAAGATAGTTCAAGCCGTGATTTGTCATAATTGTGATTAGAGATGAGCGAAGTATTCAAAAATTCGATTCGACTGATTCGGCGAATTCGTGGAAAAATTTTGATTCGAGTCGAATATATTCGCTGTGAATTTAACTTAAAAAAGGGTGTTTCTAGGCTTCAGAGAGACTTAATATTAGTGCAGAACACTGTACCTTTAATTTAAATGCCCTTGGAGTCTGCTGGGGAAGAGAAATAATACTGTCAGTCAGTATGACATGCAGATGAGTGCCGTCGATCTTAGAATCACCGCACACTTCACTCATTTGGGCAGTCACGGGGCCAAAACCAGAGTGTGGAGCCACAGTGTGGCGGTGGAGGCAGCAGCAATGGGAGGCCATACAGCACCCTATGACAAAAATGGAAACCACCAGCAGTGTGAGGAGACCTGAAAGTGGCACATGGCAGAGTGTGGCGATAGAGACAGCAGCAATGGGAGGCCGTACAGGGACCCATGACACACTCTGGACCTGGCAGCAGCATGAGGAGGCGGTACAGGGGCCCATGACAGATTACGGGCCTGGCAGCAGCATGAGGAGTCGGTACGGGGGCCCATGGCAGATTACGGGCCTGGCAGCAGCAATGGGAGGCCGTACAGGGACCCATGACACACTCTGGACCTGGCAGCAGCATGGGGAGGCGGTACAGGGGCCCATGACAGATTACGGGCCTGACAGCAGCATGAGGAGTCAGTACGGGGGCCCATGACACACTCTGGACCTGGCAGCAGCATGAGGAGGCGGTACAGGGGCGCATGACAGATTACGAGCCTGGCAGCAGCAACTTTGACAGGAGGACGTTCAGCTTCTGCACCGTCGGGTGCGTGCTCGCAAACTGTTGTCTCTTGGAAACGGATTCCAAGAAAGACTGCTGACGGAATCCGTGAAGAGGAGTAGCAGGAGAAGGAGCATCTGAACGAGCGGAATATGCCAACAAGCGACAACAGGGGCCCATGACAGATTACGGGCCTGGCAGCAGCATGAGGAGTCGGTACGGGGGCCCACGGCAGATTAGGGGCCTGGCAGCAGCTATGGGAGGCCCGTAAACTGCCAGCACCCTATGACAAAAAATGGAACCCACCAGCAGTGTGAGGAGACCTGAAAGTGGCACATGGCAGAGTGTGGCGATGGAGACAGCAGCAATGGGAGGCCGTACAGGGACCCATGAGAGACTCTGGACCTGGCAGCAGCATGAGGAGGCGGTATAGGGGCCCATGGCAGATTAGGGGCCTGGCAGCAGCTATGGGAGGCCCGTAATCTGCCAGCACCCTATGACAAAAAATGGAACACACCAGCAGTGTGAGGAGACCTGAAAGTGGCACATGGCAGAGTGTGGCGATGGAGACAGCAGCAATGGGAGGCCGTACAGGGACCCATGAGACACTGTGGACCTGGCAGCAGCATGAGGAGGTGGTACAGGGGCCCATGGCAGATTAGGGGCCTGGCAGCAGCAATGGGAGACGCCCGTAATCTGCCAGCACCCTATGACAAAATGGAACCCAGCAGCAGTGTGAGGAGACCTGAAAGTGGCACATGGCAGAGTGTGGCGATGGAGACAGCAGCAATGGGAGGCCGTACAGGGACCCATGAGACACTGTGGACCTGGCAGCAGCATGAGGAGGCGGTACAGGGGCCCATGGCAGATTAGGGGCCTGGCAGCAGCAATGGGAGGCCCGTAATCTGCCAGCAACCTATGACAAAATGGAACCCAGCAGCAGTGTGAAGAGACCTGAAAGTGGCACATGGCAGAGTGTGGCGATGGAGACAGCAGCAATGGGAGGCCGTACAGGGACCCATGAGAGACTCTGGACCTGGCAGCAGCATGAGGAGGCGGTATAGGGGCCCATGGCAGATTAGGGGCCTGGCAGCAGCTATGGGAGGCCCGTAATCTGCCAGCACCCTATGACAAAAAATGGAACCCACCAGCAGTGTGAGGAGACCTGAAAGTGGCACATGGCAGAGTGTGGCGATGGAGACAGCAGCAATGGGAGGCCGTACAGGGACCCATGAGAGACTCTGGACTTGGCAGCAGCATGAGGAGGCGGTATAGGGGCCCATGGCAGATTAGGGGCCTGGCAGCAGCTATGGGAGGCCCGTAATCTGCCAGCACCCTATGACAAAAAATGGAACACACCAGCAGTGTGAGGAGACCTGAAAGTGGCACATGTTTGGGGCATGATTCATGGCGGATTTAGTCAGTTGTGTCAGGAACTGGTGGTTTGAAATCCAGACTAATCCACGCCTGATTCATTTTCACAAACGTCAGTCTCTCCACACTTTGGGTGGACAGTCGTGTCCTCCGTGGAGTTGCAATACCTCCTGCCGCACTAAACACGCGCTCCGATGCCACGCTACTGGCCGGGCATGACAGCCTTTCAAGGGCAAATTCAGCTAGTTGGGGCCAAAGGTCAAGTTTTGTTGCCCAGTAGTCAAGGGGATTGTCTACCTCGGTTGGCAGGGTGCTGTCCAAGTAGGCCCAAGCCTGTTGTTTGAGGTCCTGCTCCAGGTCCACCTGATGCTGCTGCTGCTGCTGCTGCGGCTGGTTAGTAGTTTCCTCACTGCGCTGGTGAAGAAAGCTACTCATCATCGACTGCAGACTGAGGCAGCCGCTGCTGGTGGAGCTGCCACTGCTCCTACCACCCCACCCCTCCCCTGCTGCCATGGCAGCGGAACGCGAGCGCACAGGGCCCACAGTGTCTGAGGATGGACGTTGGCGCAGACAGGCAGAGACCAGCTGACTACATAGGTGGTTTTTATAGTACGGTATTTTGGCCTCCCTCTCAGCAGGTGTGAAAAAGGCCACCATTTTTGAACGGTAGAGAGGGTCCAACAAGGTGGACAGCCAAAAGTCATTCCTCTGTCTGATGGTTATTATTCGGCTGTCGCTACGCAAGCAAGCGAGCATGCTATGGGCCATTTGTGCCAAGGAATGCGAGGGACTCCCTGCCTCCATCTTCACAGCATACTGCCACGGTGCGTCTGGGTCCTCTGTCTCCTCTTCCTCCTCCTCTACCAGATGCTCCTGCTCCTCCACTCCTGTCCGCTGAGTGGAAAAACCACCCATTTCACTCAATAATTCCTGAGCACCAATGTCCTCCTCTACCTCCTCCTCTTCTTCCTGTCCTGCCCCCACAGGGGTCATGTGGCGTTGAGATCTGTGCGCCACGTCTACCGCACCCTGACCAGCCATTGTTAACAGCATTTGTTCCAGGACGTGCAACAGAGGAATGACGTCGTTCATCCCATAGTCCTGCCGACTCACGAATAGCGTGGCCTCCTCAAAGGGCCTGAGCAAGCGCAGGTGTCACGCATGAGCTGCCAATGGCTGACATCTAAGTTACACAGGGAGTACCTTTATCAGCTTTTAACATCAGGAAATCTGTGATGGCCTTTTGCTGTTCGTAAAGGCGGTCTAACATATGTAGGGTTGAATTCCACCTTGTTGCAACGTCACAGCATGAGGAGTCGGTATAGGGGCCCATGGCAGATTAGGGGCCTGGCAGCAGCTATGGGAGGCCCGTAATCTGCCAGCACCCTATGACAAAAAATGGAACACACCAGCAGTGTGAGGAGACCTGAAAGTGGCACATGGCAGAGTGTGGCGATGGAGACAGCGGCAATGGGAGGCCGTACAGGGACCCATGACAGACTCTGGACATGGCAGCAGCATGAGGAGGCGGTATATAGGGGCCTATGGCAGATTAGGGGCCTGGCAGCAGCTATAGGAGGCCCGTAATCTGCCAGCACCCTATGTCAAAAAACTCAGCACACCAGCAGTGTGTGAGGAGACCTGAAAGTGGCACATGGCAGAGTGTGGCGATGGAGGCAGCAGCAATGGGAGGCCGTACAGGGACCCATGACAGACTCTGGACTTGGCAGCAGCATGAGGAGGCGGTATATAAGGGCCTATGGCAGATTAGGGGCCTGGCAGCAGCTATAGGAGGCCCGTAATCTGCCAGCACCCTATGTCAAAAAATTAAACACACCAGCAGTGTGAGGAGACCTGAAAGTGGCACATGGCAGAGTGTGGCGATGGAGACAGCAGCAATGGGAGGCCGTACAGGGACCCATGACAGACTCTGGACTTGGCAGCAGCATGAGGAGGCGGTATATAGGGGCCCATGGCAGATTAGGGGCCTGGCAGCAGCTATGGGAGGCCCGTAATCTGCCAGCACCCTATGTCAAAAAATTCAACACACCAGCAGTGTGTGAGGAGACCTGAAAGTGGCACATGGCAGAGTGTGGCGATGGAGACAGCAGCAATGGGAGGCCGTACAGGGACCCATGAGAGACTCTGGACCTGGCAGCAGCATGAGGAGGCGGTATATAGGGGCCTATGGCAGATTAGGGGCCTAGCAGCAGCTATAGGAGGCCCGTAATCTGCCAGCACCCTATGTCAAAAAATTCAACACACCAGCAGTGTGAGGAGACCTGAAAGTGGCACATGGCAGAGTGTGGCGATGGAGACAGCAGCAATGGGAGGCCGTACAGGGACCCATGACAGACTCTGGACTTGGCAGCAGCATGAGGAGGCGGTATATAGGGGCCTATGGCAGATTAGGGGCCTGGCAGCAGCTATGGGAGGCCCGTAATCTGCCAGCACCCTATGTCAAAAAATTCAACACACCAGCAGTGTGTGAGGAGACCTGAAAGTGGCACATGGCAGAGTGTGGCGATGGAGACAGCAGCAATGGGAGGCCGTACAGGGACCCATGAGAGACTCTGGACCTGGCAGCAGCATGAGGAGGCGGTATATAGGGGCCTATGGCAGATTAGGGGCCTAGCAGCAGCTATAGGAGGCCCGTAATCTGCCAGCACCCTATGTCAAAAAATTCAACACACCAGCAGTGTGAGGAGACCTGAAAGTGGCACATGGCAGAGTGTGGCGATGGAGACAGCAGCAATGGGAGGCCGTACAGGGACCCATGACAGACTCTGGACTTGGCAGCAGCATGAGGAGGCGGTATATAGGGGCCCATGGCAGATTAGGGGCCTGGCAGCAGCTATAGGAGGCCCGTAATCTGCCAGCACCCTATGTCAAAAAATTCAACACACCAGCAGTGTGTGAGGAGACCTGAAAGTGGCACATGGCAGAGTGTGGCGATGGAGACAGCAGCAATGGGAGGCCGTACAGGGACCCATGACAGACTCTGGACTTGGCAGCAGCATGAGGAGGCGGTATATAGGGGCCTATGGCAGATTAGGGGCCTGGCAGCAGCTATAGGAGGCCCGTAATCTGCCAGCACCCTATGTCAAAAAATTCAACACACCAGCAGTGTGAGGAGACCTGAAAGTGGCACATGGCAGAGTGTGGCGATGGAGACAGCAGCAATGGGAGGCCGTACAGGGACCCATGACAGACTCTGGACTTGGCAGCAGCATGAGGAGGTGGTATATAGGGGCCTATGGCAGATTAGGGGCCTGGCAGCAGCTATGGGAGGCCCGTAATCTGCCAGCACCCTATGTCAAAAAATTCAACACACCAGCAGTGTGTGAGGAGACCTGAAAGTGGCACATGGCAGAGTGTGGCGATGGAGACAGCAGCAATGGGAGGCCGTACAGGGACCCATGAGAGACTCTGGACCTGGCAGCAGCATGAGGAGGCGGTATATAGGGGCCTATGGCAGATTAGGGGCCTGGCAGCAGCTATAGGAGGCCCGTAATCTGCCAGCACCCTATGTCAAAAAACTCAGCACACCAGCAGTGTGTGAGGAGACCTGAAAGTGGCACATGGCAGAGTGTGGCGATGGAGGCAGCAGCAATGGGAGGCCGTACAGGGACCCATGACAGACTCTGGACTTGGCAGCAGCATGAGGAGGCGGTATATAAGGGCCTATGGCAGATTAGGGGCCTGGCAGCAGCTATAGGAGGCCCGTAATCTGCCAGCACCCTATGTCAAAAAATTCAACACACCAGCAGTGTGAGGAGACCTGAAAGTGGCACATGGCAGAGTGTGGCGATGGAGACAGCAGCAATGGGAGGCCGTACAGGGACCCATGAGAGACTCTGGACCTGGCAGCAGCATGAGGAGGCGGTATATAGGGGCCTATGGCAGATTAGGGGCCTGGCAGCAGCTATAGGAGGCCCGTAATCTGCCAGCACCCTATGTCAAAAAATTCAACACACCAGCAGTGTGAGGAGACCTGAAAGTGGCACATGGCAGAGTGTGGCGATGGAGACAGCAGCAATGGGAGGCCGTACAGGGACCCATGACAGACTCTGGACTTGGCAGCAGCATGAGGAGGCGGTATATAGGGGCCCATGGCAGATTAGGGGCCTGGCAGCAGCTATAGGAGGCCCGTAATCTGCCAGCACCCTATGTCAAAAAATTCAACACACCAGCAGTGTGTGAGGAGACCTGAAAATGGCACATGGCAGAGTGTGGCGATGGAGACAGCAGCAATGGGAGGCCGTACAGGGACCCATGACAGACTCTGGACTTGGCAGCAGCATGAGGAGGCGGTATATAGGGGCCTATGGCAGATTAGGGGCCTGGCAGCAGCTATAGGAGGCCCGTAATCTGCCAGCACCCTATGTCAAAAAATTCAACACACCAGCAGTGTGAGGAGACCTGAAAGTGGCACATGGCAGAGTGTGGCGATGGAGACAGCAGCAATGGGAGGCCGTACAGGGACCCATGACAGACTCTGGACTTGGCAGCAGCATGAGGAGGCGGTATATAGGGGCCTATGGCAGATTAGGGGCCTGGCAGCAGCTATGGGAGGCCCGTAATCTGCCAGCACCCTATGTCAAAAAATTCAACACACCAGCAGTGTGTGAGGAGACCTGAAAGTGGCACATGGCAGAGTGTGGCGATGGAGACAGCAGCAATGGGAGGCCGTACAGGGACCCATGACAGACTCTGGACCTGGCAGCAGCATGAGGAGGCGGTATATAGGGGCCCATGGCAGATTAGGGGCCTGGCAGCAGCTATGGGAGGCCCGTAATCTGCCAGCACCCTATGTCAAAAAATTCAACACACCAGCAGTGTGTGAGGAGACCTGAAAGTGGCACATGGCAGAGTGTGGCAATGGAGACAGCCGCAATGGGAGGCCGTACAGGGACCCATGAGAGACTCTGGACCTGGCAGCAGCATGAGGAGGCGGTATATAGGGGCCTATGGCAGATTAGGGGCCTGGCAGCAGCTATGGGAGGCCCGTAATCTGCCAGCACCCTAGGTCAAAAAATTGAACACACCAGCAGTCTGTGAGGAGACCTGAAAGTGGCACATGGCAGAGTGTGGCGATGGAGACAGCAGCAATAAGAGGCCGTACAGGGACCCATGACAGACTCTGGACTTGGCAGCAGCATGAGGAGGCGGTATATAGGGGCCTATGGCAGATTAGGGGCCTGGCAGCAGCTATAGGAGGCCCGTAATCTGCCAGCACCCTATGTCAAAAAATTCAACACACCAGCAGTGTGAGGAGACCTGAAAGTGGCACATGGCAGAGTGTGGCGATGGAGACAGAAGCAATGGGAGGCCGTACAGGGACCCATGACAGACTCTGGACATGGCAGCAGCATGAGGAGGCGGTATATAGGGGCCCATGGCAGATTAGGGGCCTGGCAGCAGCTATAGGAGGCCCGTAATCTGCCAGCACCCTATGTCAAAAAATTCAACACACCAGCAGTGTGTGAGGAGACCTGAAAATGGCACATGGCAGAGTGTGGCGATGGAGACAGCAGCAATGGGAGGCCGTACAGGGACCCATGACAGACTCTGGACTTGGCAGCAGCATGAGGAGGCGGTATATAGGGGCCTATGGCAGATTAGGGGCCTGGCAGCAGCTATAGGAGGCCCGTAATCTGCCAGCACCCTATGTCAAAAAATTCTACACACCAGCAGTGTGTGAGGAGACCTGAAAGTTGCACATGGCAAAGTGTGGCGATGGAGACAGCAGCAATGGGAGGCCGTACAGGGACCCATGACAGACTCTGGACTTGGCAGCAGCATGAGGAGGCGGTATATAGGGGCCTATGGCAGATTAGGGGCCTGGCAGCAGCTATAGGAGGCCCGTAATCTGCCAGCACCCTATGTCAAAAAATTCAACACACCAGCAGTGTGAGGAGACCTGAAAGTGGCACATGGCAGAGTGTGGCGATGGAGACAGCAGCAATGGGAGGCCGTACAGGGACCCATGACAGACTCTGGACTTGGCAGCAGCATGAGGAGGTGGTATATAGGGGCCTATGGCAGATTAGGGGCCTGGCAGCAGCTATGGGAGGCCCGTAATCTGCCAGCACCCTATGTCAAAAAATTCAACACACCAGCAGTGTGTGAGGAGACCTGAAAGTGGCACATGGCAGAGTGTGGCGATGGAGACAGCAGCAATGGGAGGCCGTACAGGGACCCATGAGAGACTCTGGACCTGGCAGCAGCATGAGGAGGCGGTATATAGGGGCCTATGGCAGATTAGGGGCCTGGCAGCAGCTATAGGAGGCCCGTAATCTGCCAGCACCCTATGTCAAAAAATTCAACACACCAGCAGTGTGAGGAGACCTGAAAGTGGCACATGGCAGAGTGTGGCGATGGAGACAGCAGCAATGGGAGGCCGTACAGGGACCCATGACAGACTCTGGACTTGGCAGCAGCATGAGGAGGCGGTATATAGGGGCCCATGGCAGATTAGGGGCCTGGCAGCAGCTATGGGAGGCCCGTAATCTGCCAGCACCCTATGTCAAAAAATTGAACACACCAGCAGTGTGTGAGGAGACCTGAAAGTGGCACATGGCAGAGTGTGGCGATGGAGACAGCAGCAATGGGAGGCCGTACAGGGACCCATGAGAGACTCTGGACCTGGCAGCAGCATGAGGAGGCGGTATATAGGGGCCTATGGCAGATTAGGGGCCTGGCAGCAGCTATAGGAGGCCCGTAATCTGCCAGCACCCTATGTCAAAAAATTCAACACACCAGCAGTGTGTGGGGAGACCTGAAAATGGCACATGGCAGAGTGTGGCGATGGAGACAGCAGCAATGGGAGGCCGTACAGGGACCCATGACAGACTCTGGACTTGGCAGCAGCATGAGGAGGCGGTATATAGGGGCCTATGGCAGATTAGGGGCCTGGCAGCAGCTATAGGAGGCCCGTAATCTGCCAGCACCCTATGTCAAAAAATTCAACACACCAGCAGTGTGAGGAGACCTGAAAGTGGCACATGGCAGAGTGTGGCGATGGAGACAGCAGCAATGGGAGGCCGTACAGGGACCCATGAGAGACTCTGGACCTGGCAGCAGCATGAGGAGGCGGTATATAGGGGCCTATGGCAGATTAGGGGCCTGGCAGCAGCTATAGGAGGCCCGTAATCTGCCAGCACCCTATGTCAAAAAATTCAACACACCAGTAGTGTGTGAGGAGACCTGAAAGTGGCACATGGCAGAGTGTGGCGATGGAGACAGCAGCAATGGGAGGCCGTACAGGGACCCATGACAGACTCTGGACTTGGCAGCAGCATGAGGAGGCGGTATATAGGGGCCTATGGCAGATTAGGGGCCTGGCAGCAGCTATAGGAGGCCCGTAATCTGCCAGCACCCTATGTCAAAAAATTCAACACACCAGCAGTGTGAGGAGACCTGAAAGTGGCACATGGCAGAGTGTGGCGATGGAGACAGCAGCAATGGGAGGCCGTACAGGGACCCATGAGAGACTCTGGACCTGGAAGCAGCATGAGGAGGCGGTATATAGGGGCCTATGGCAGATTAGGGGCCTGGCAGCAGCTATAGGAGGCCCGTAATCTGCCAGCACCCTATGTCAAAAAATTCAACACACCAGCAGTGTGTGAGGAGACCTGAAAATGGCACATGGCACAGTGTGGCGATGGAGACAGCAGCAATGGGAGGCCGTACAGGGACCCATGACAGACTCTGGACTTGGCAGCAGCATGAGGAGGCGGTATATAGGGGCCTATGGCAGATTAGGGGCCTGGCAGCAGCTATAGGAGGCCCGTAATCTGCCAGCACCCTATGTCAAAAAATTCAACACACCAGCAGTGTGAGGAGACCTGAAAGTGGCACATGGCAGAGTGTGGCGATGGAGACAGCAGCAATGGGAGGCCGTACAGGGACCCATGACAGACTCTGGACTTGGCAGCAGCATGAGGAGGCGGTATATAGGGGCCTATGGCAGATTAGGGGCCTGGCAGCAGCTATGGGAGGCCCGTAATCTGCCAGCACCCTATGTCAAAAAATTCAACACACCAGCAGTGTGTGAGGAGACCTGAAAGTGGCACATGGCAGAGTGTGGCGATGGAGACAGCAGCAATGGGAGGCCGTACAGGGACCCATGAGAGACTCTGGACCTGGCAGCAGCATGAGGAGGCGGTATATAGGGGCCTATGGCAGATTAGGGGCCTGGCAGCAGCTATAGGAGGCCCATAATCTGCCAGCACCCTATGTCAAAAAATTCAACACACCAGCAGTGTGAGGAGACCTGAAAGTGGCACATGGCAGAGTGTGGCGATGGAGACAGCAGCAATGGGAGGCCGTACAGGGACCCATGACAGACTCTGGACTTGGCAGCAGCATGAGGAGGCGGTATATAGGGGCCCATGGCAGATTAGGGGCCTGGCAGCAGCTATGGGAGGCCCGTAATCTGCCAGCACCCTATGTCAAAAAATTGAACACACCAGCAGTGTGTGAGGAGACCTGAAAGTGGCACATGGCAGAGTGTGGCGATGGAGACAGCAGCAATGGGAGGCCGTACAGGGACCCATGACAGACTCTGGACCTGGCAGCAGCATGAGGAGGCGGTATATAGGAGCCCATGGCAGATTAGGGGCCTGGCAGCAGCTATGGGAGGCCCGTAATCTGCCAGCACCCTATGTCAAAAAATTCAACACACCAGCAGTGTGTGAGGAGACCTGAAAGTGGCACATGGCAGAGTGTGGCAATGGAGACAGCCGCAATGGGAGGCCGTACAGGGACCCATGAGAGACTCTGGACCTGGCAGCAGCATGAGGAGGCGGTATATAGGGGCCTATGGCAGATTAGGGGCCTGGCAGCAGCTATGGGAGGCCCGTAATCTGCCAGCACCCTAGGTCAAAAAATTGAACACACCAGCAGTGTGTGAGGAGACCTGAAAGTGGCACATGGCAGAGTGTGGCGATGGAGACAGCAGCAATAAGAGGCCGTACAGGGACCCATGACAGACTCTGGACTTGGCAGCAGCATGAGGAGGCGGTATATAGGGGCCTATGGCAGATTAGGGGCCTGGCAGCAGCTATAGGAGGCCCGTAATCTGCCAGCACCCTATGTCAAAAAATTCAACACACCAGCAGTGTGAGGAGACCTGAAAGTGGCACATGGCAGAGTGTGGCGATGGAGACAGAAGCAATGGGAGGCCGTACAGGGACCCATGACAGACTCTGGACTTGGCAGCAGCATGAGGAGGCGGTATATAGGGGCCTATGGCAGATTAGGGGCCTGGCAGCAGCTATGGGAGGCCCGTAATCTGCCAGCACCCTATGTCAAAAAATTGAACACACCAGCAGTGTGTGAGGAGACCTGAAAGTGGCACATGGCAGAGTGTGGCGATGGAGACAGCAGCAATGGGAGGCCGTACAGGGACCCATGAGAGACTCTGGACCTGGCAGCAGCATGAGGAGGCGGTATATAGGGGCCTATGGCAGATTAGGGGCCTGGCAGCAGCTATAGGAGGCCCGTAATCTGCCAGCACCCTATGTCAAAAAATTCAACACACCAGCAGTGTGAGGAGACCTGAAAGTGGCACATGGCAGAGTGTGGCGATGGAGACAGCAGCAATGGGAGGCCGTACAGGGACCCATGACAGACTCTGGACTTGGCAGCAGCATGAGGAGGCGGTATATAGGGGCCCATGGCAGATTAGGGGCCTGGCAGCAGCTATAGGATGCCCGTAATCTGCCAGCACCCTATGTCAAAAAATTCAACACACCAGCAGTGTGTGAGGAGACCTGAAAGTGGCACATGGCAGAGTGTGGCGATGGAGACAGCAGCAATGGGAGGCCGTACAGGGACCCATGAGAGACTCTGGACCTGGCAGCAGCATGAGGAGGCGGTATATAGGGGCCTATGGCAGATTAGGGGCCTGGCAGCAGCTATAGGAGGCCCGTAATCTGCCAGCACCCTATGTCAAAATATTCAACACACCAGTAGTGTGTGAGGAGACCTGAAAGTGGCACATGGCAGAGTGTGGCGATGGAGACAGCAGCAATGGGAGGCCGTACAGGGACCCATGACAGACTCTGGACTTGGCAGCAGCATGAGGAGGCGGTATATAGGGGCCCATGGCAGATTAGGGGCCTGGCAGCAGCTATGGGAGGCCCGTAATCTGCCAGCACCCTATGTCAAAAAATTCAACACAACAGCAGTGTGTGAGGAGACCTGAAAGTGGCACATGGCAGAGTGTGGCGATGGAGACAGCAGCAATGGGAGGCCGTACAGGGACCCATGAGAGACTCTGGACCTGGCAGCAGCATGAGGAGGCGGTATATAGGGGCCCATGGCAGATTAGGGGCCTGGCAGCAGCTATGGGAGGCCCGTAATCTGCCAGCACCCTATGTCAAAAAATTCAACACACCAGCAGTGTGAGGAGACCTGAAAGTGGCACATGGCATAAGAGACTGTGGACCTGGCAGCAGCATGAGGAGGCGGTATAGGGGCCCATGGCAGATTAGGGGCCTGGCAGCAGCTATGGGAGGCCCGTAATCTGCCAGCACCCTATGACAAAAAATGGAACACACCAGCAGTGTGTGAGGAGACCTGAAAGTGGCACATGTTTGAGGCATGATTCATGGCGGATTTAGTCAGTTGTGTCAGGAACTGGTGGTTTGAAATCCAGACTAATCCACGCCTGATTCATTTTCACAAACGTTAGTCTCTCCACACTTTGGGTGGACAGTCGTGTCCTCCGCGGAGTTACAATACCTCCTGCCGCACTAAACACGCGCTCCGATGCCACGCTACTGGCCGGGCATGACAGCCTTTCAAGGGCAAATTCAGCTAGTTGGGGCCAAAGGTCAAGTTTCGTTGCCCAGTAGTCAAGGGGATTGTCTACCTCGGTTGGCAGGGTGCTGTCCAAGTAGGCCCAAGCCTGTTGTTTGAGGTCCTGCTCCAGGTCCACCTGATGCTGCTGCTGCTGCGGCTGGTTAGTAGTTTCCTCACTGCGCTGGTGAAGAAAGCTACTCATCATCGACTGCAGACTGAGGCAGCCGCTGCTGGTGGAGCTGCCACTGCTCCTACCACCCCACCCCTCCCCTGCTGCCATGGCAGCGGAACGCGAGCGCACAGGGCCCACAGTGTCTGAGGATGGACGTTGGCACACAAAGGCAGAGACCAACTGACTACATAGGTGGTTTTTATAGTACGTTATTTTGGCCTCCCTCTCAGCAGGTGTGAAAAAGGCCACCATTTTTGAACGGTAGCGAGGGTCCAACAAGGTGGACAGCCAAAAGTCATCCCTCTGTCTGATGGTTATTATTCGGGTGTCGCTACGCAAGCAACCGAGCATGCTATGGGCCATTTGTGCCAAGGAATGCGAGGGACTCCCTGCCTCCATCTCCACAGCATACTGCCACGGTGCGTCTGGGTCCTCTGTCTCCTCCTCCTCCTCCTCTACCAGATGCTCCTGCTCCTCCACTCCTGTCCGCTGAGTGGAAAAACCACCCATTTCACTCAATAATTCCTGAGCACAAATGTCCTCCTCTACCTCCTCCTCTTCTTCCTGTCCTGCCCCCACAGGGGTCATGTGGCGTTGAGATCTGTGCGCCACGTCTACCGCACCCTGACCAGCCATTGTTAACAGCATTTGTTCCAGGACGTGCAACAGAGGAATGACGTCGTTCATCCCATAGTCCTGCCGACTCACGAATAGCGTGGCCTCCTCAAAGGGCCTGAGCAAGCGGCAGGTGTCACGCATGAGCTGCCAATGGCTGACATCAAAGTTACACAGGGGAGTACCTTTATCCGCTTGTAACATCAGGAAATCGGTGATGGCCTTTCGCTGTTCGTAAAGGCGGTCTAACATGTGTAGGGTTGAATTCCACCTTGTTGCAACGTCGCAGATCAGGCGATGCTGTGGAATTCCGTTCTGCCGCTGCAGCTCAAGGAGGGTGTGCTTTGCGGTGTAGGAATGGCTGAAATGCATGCAAAGTTTACGTGACATTTTAAGGATGTCTTGCAGTGGGATGGTGGATTTTAGGAACCGCTTGACAACCAGATTGAACACTTGAGCCATGCATGGCGCATGGCACAACCTTCCTTGACGCAGAGCAAACACCATGTTCTTTCCGTTGTCGGTCAACATGGTTCCGATTTTGAGTTTGCGCGGAGACAGCCATCTGTCGATTTCTCTGTTCATTACACTGAGAAGTTCCTCCCCTGTGTGACTACGTTCGCCAAGGCATACCAGGTGCAGCACAGCGTGACACCGTTGCGCCCTGCACATGTGATATGCCGGTCGGGTAATGGGACTTGGCACGGGGGTGGCGGCTGAGGACACGGCGGAAGAAGAGGTGGTAGAGGCGGACATCTTTTGTGGACCAAGGACGTGCAAACGTGGAGGCAAAAGCGGCGTGACCTGTCCAAGTTGCTGGTGCGGCTGTGACGGCACCACGTTCACCCAGTGGGCCGTAAATGACATGTACTGTCCCTGACCGTAGTTACAGCTCCACACGTCGGCGCTGCCGTGCACTTTGGCAGAGACCGACATGCTCAAAGACTGGCCCACCATCTCTTCTACATGTGAATGCAGGGCTGGCACTGCCTTTTTGGCGAAGAAATGACGGCTTGGCACTCTCCACCGCGGCGCGGCACAAGCCATCATTTCTCGGAAAGGTGCTGAGTCCACCACTTGGAAAGGGAGGGACTGCAGCACCAGCAACTTGGACAGGAGGACGTTCAGCTTTTGCACCGTCGGGTGCGTGCTCGCAAACTGTTGTCTCTTGGAAACGGATTCCAAGAAAGACTGCTGACGGAATCCATGAAGAGGAGTAGCAGGAGAAGGAGCATCAGAACAAGCGGAAGATGCCAACGAGCGACAACTCCCCTCAGCAGAGGTGTTGGAGCCTTGACTGGCTGATGGAGGGCGATTGACGTCGGGTGACGGAGCAAGTAACGGAGCGGGTGATGGAGCGGGGGCTGGGGCGGGCAGAACCGCCGTATCTTTATCACGGTTTTCCCAGGCCACCAAATGGCGACGCTGCATATGCTGCCGCAACGCTGTAGTCCCAACATGGGCCCCCTGGCCACGCTTGACTTTCTGGCCACATAGTCGACATACGGCTACGTTTACTTCCTCGGGCGGCTTGACAAAAAATTGAGTAACAATTCTGTGGCCCTAAGTAACGGTTCTGTGTCCCTGAGTAACAATTCTGTGGCCCTAAGTAACAGTTCTGTGGCCCTCAGTAACAATTCTGTGTCCCTGAGTAACAATTCTGTGGCCCTAAGTAACGGTTCTGTGGCCCTCAGTAACAATTCTGTGTCCCTGAGTAACAATTCTGTGTCTGTCCGAGTAACAATTCTGTGGCCCTAAGTAACAGTTCTGTGGCCCTCAGTAACAATTCTGTGTCCCTAAGTAACAAATCTGTGGCCCTAAGTAACGGTTCGGTGGCCCTCAGTAACAATTCTGTGTCCCTAAGTAACAATTCTGTGGCCCTAAGTAACGGTTCTGTGGCCCTCAGTAACAATTCTGTGTCCCTAAGTAACAATTCTGTGGCCCTCAGTAACGGTTCTGTGGCCCTCAGTAACAATTCTGTGTCCCTCAGTAACAATTCTGTGTCCCTCAGTAACAATTCTGTGTCTGTCCCTGATTAACGTTTACGTGGCCCTAAGTAACGGTTCTGTGGCCCTCAGTAACAATTCTGTGTCCCTGATTAACGTTTCTGTGGCCCTAAGTAACGGTTCTGTGGCCCTCAGTAACAATTCTGTGTCCCTCAAGAAACAATTCTGTGTCTGTCCGTGAGTAACAATACTGTGGCCCTAAGTTACGATTCTGTGGCCCTCAGTAACAATTCTGTGTCCCTGATTAACGTTTATGTGGCCCTAAGTAACGGTTCTGTGGCCCTCAGTAACAATTCTGTGTCACTGATTAACGTTTCTGTGGCCCTAAGTAACGGTTCTGTGGCCCTCAGTAACAATTCTGTGTCCCTCAGTAACAATTCTGTGTCTGTCCCTGAGTAACAATTCTGTGGCCCTAAGTAACGGTTCTGTGGCCCTCAGTAACAATTCTGTGTCCCTGATTAACTTTTATGTGGCCCTAAGTAACGGTTCTGTGGCCCTCAGTAACAATTCTGTGTCCCTCATTAACGTTTCTGTGGCCCTCAGTAACAATTCTGTGTCCCTCAGTAACAATTCTGTGTCTGTCCCTGAGTAACAATTCTGTGGCCCTAAGTAACGGTTCTGTGGCCCTCAGTAACAATTCTGTGTCCCTGAGTAACAATTCTGTGGCCCTAAGTAACGGTTCTGTGGCCCTCAGTAACAATTCTGTGTCCCTCAGTAACAATTCTGTGTCCCTCAGTAACAATTCTGTGGCCCTAAGTAACGGTTGTGGCCCTCAGTAACAATTCTGTGTCTGTCCCTGAGTAACAATTATGTGGCCCTAAGTAACGGTTATGTGGCCCTCAGTAACAATTCTGTGTCCCTGAGTAACGTTTCTGTGGCCCTAAGTAACGGTTCTGTGGCCCTCAGTAACAATTCTGTGTCCCTGAGTAACAATTCTGTGTCTGTCCCTGAGTAACAATTCTGTGGCCCTAAGTAACGGTTCTGTGGCCCTCAGTAACAATTCTGTGTCTCTGAGTAACGTTTCTGTGGCCCTAAGTAACAATTCTGTGGCCCTCAGTAACAATTCTGTGTCTGTCCCTGAGTAACAATTCTGTGGCCCTAACTAACGTTTCTGTGGCCCTAAGTAACAGTTCTGTGGCCCTCAGTAACAATTCTGTGTCCCTGAGTAACGTTTCTGTGGCCCTAAGTAACAATTCTGTGGCCCTCAGTAACAATTCTGTGTCTGTCCCTGAGTAACAATTCTGAGGCCCTAACTAACGTTTCTGTGGCCCTAAGTAACAATTCTCTGGCACTCAGTAACAATTCTGTCTGTCCCTGAGTAACAATTCTGTGGCCCTAACTAACATTTCTGTGGCCCTAAGTAACAATTCTCTGGCACTCAGTAACAATTCTGTCTGTCCCTGAGTAACAATTCTGTGGCCCTAAGTAACAATTCTGTGGCCCTCAGTAACAATTCTGTGTCTGTCCCTGAGTAACAATTCTGTGGCCCTAACTAACGTTTCTGTGGCCCTAAGTAACAGTTCTGTGGCCCTCAGTAACAATTCTGTGTCTGTCCCTGAGTAACAATTCTGTGGCCCCAACTAACGTTTCTGTGGCCCTCAGTAACAGTTCTGTGGCCCTCAGTAACAATTCTGTGTCTGTCCCTGAGTAACAATTCTGTGGCCCTAACTAATGTTTCTGTGGCCCTAAGTAACAATTCTCTGGCACTCAGTAACAATTCTGTCTGTCCCTGAGTAACAATTCTGTGGCCCTAATAACGTTTCTGTGGCCCTAAGTAACAGTTCTGTGGCCCTCAGTAACAATTCTGTGTCTGTCCCTGAGTAACAATTCTGTGGCCCTAACTAACGTTTCTGTGGCCCTAAGTAACAATTCTCTGGCACTCAGTAACAATTCTGTCTGTCCCTGAGTAACAATTCTGTGGTCCTAATAACGTTTCTGTGGCCCTAAGTAACAGTTCTGTGGCCCTCAGTAACAATTCTGTGTCCCTGAGTAATGCTTCTCTGTCCCTAAGTAACGTTTCTCTGTCCCCAAGTAACGTTTCTGTGGCCCTAACTCTGTCCCTAATACAGAGCGGTCTGCCTCTCTTGAATGACTGGAGGCAAATGAAGAATTCTAAAATGGCCGCTATTTATAGCTCGACCATTACACAGTGCTGGCTGCCTGGCTGCTGATTGGCTAATGCGATCACATGTCATTAAGGAATGCATTATGGGTCAGCGCGCCTTGTCTGCGCGCCTTCCCAGACATCCCCGCTCCGTCGCCGCACATGTCCGCCGCCATTTTAGGAAAAATTTCGATTCGCGCGTCCGAAGTAGGCTAATTGGAAATTTTCCAATATTCGACTCGAATTCCACTTCGCCTACTTCGATTCGCTCATCTCTAATTGTGATGATTATGGCTTACAGCTCATGAAAACCCCAAATCCACAATCTCAGAAAATTAGAATATTACATGCAATCAATAAAACAAGGATTGTACATAGAACAATATCGGACCTCTGAAAAGTATAAGCATGCATATGTACTCAGTACTTGGTTTGGGCCCCTTTTGCAGCAATTACTGCCTCAGTGCGGCGTGGCATGGAAGCTATCAGCCTGTGGCACTGCTGAGGTGTTATGAAAGACCAGGATGCTTCAATAGCGGCCTTCAGCTCTTCTGCATTGTTCGGTCTCATGTGTTCATCTTTCTCTAGGCAATGCCCCATAGATTCTCTAATGGGGTTCAGGTCAGGTGAGTTTGCTGGCCAATCAAGCACAGTAATCGCATGGTCATTGAACCAGGTTTTAGTGCTTTTTGCAGTGTGGGCAGGTGCCAAGTCCTGCTGGAAAATGAAGTCAGCATCCCCATAAAGCTCGTCTGCGGAAGGAAGCATGAAGTGCTCCAAAATCTCTTGGTAGACGGCTGCGTTGACCCTAGACTTAATGAAGCACAGTGGAATAACACCAGCAGATGACATGGCTCCCCAAATCAACACAGATTGTGGAAACTTCACACTGGACTTAAAGCATTTTGCAGTGTGTGCCTCTCCATTCTTCCTCCATACTCTGGGTCCTTGGTTTCACTTTGGGAACATCCAACTTCTCTTGCAATTACCTTTTGAGGCTTTCCCTCATGGAGGGTGTCAATGATGGTTTTCTGCACAACTGTCAGGTCAGCAGTCTTCCCCATGATTGTGATTCCTTCTGAACCAGACTGAGAGACCATTTAAAGGCTCAGGAACCCTTTGCAGGTGTTATGGCTTAATTAGCTGATTAGAGTGGGACACTTTGAGCCGAGAATATTGCACCTTTTCACAATATTCTAATTTTCTGAGATTGTAGCTTGTGCCACAGACTGACAGCTTCCATGCTATGCCGCATTGAGGCTGTAATTGCTGCAAAAGGGGCCCAAACCAAATACTGAGTACATATGCATGCTTATACTTTTCAGAGGTCCGATATTGTTCTCTGTACAATCCTTGTTTTATTGATTGCATGTAATATTCTAATTTTCTGAGATTGTGGATTTGGGGTTTTCATGAGCTGTAAGCCATAATCATCACAATTATGACAAATCACGGCTTGAACTATCTTGCTTTGCATGTAATGAGTCTATCTCATATATTAGTTTCACCTTTTAAGTTGCATTACTGAAATAAATGAACTTTTGCACGATATTCTAATTTGTCGAGTTTCACCTGTATATATATATATATATATATATATATGTGTGTGTGTGTATTTATTTCTTTTTTCTTTTTTTGAAGAAACTGTCTATTTAGTTTCTACATGCATCACCTAAATGCATATCTAAAAAGCTGTCTATCCAACTGAAATAGGACCAGATTCTTAGCATTTTTTTCATTTTCTGTTTCTATAGTTCTGGGCTATCATAGCAGTCAGTATTTCCTTCTGCTCTATCAATTGTTTTCCCATATCTTGTATTGATGCTGCCTCTGTGGCCTTTTCACACCCGCAGCTCATCTGTTTCTTGCCTGTAGCTATATAGGGGTTTTGCTGTTACAATCCAGTGCTGAAGCATCAGCTAATCTTGATCTGACTTTTTTGTGTTTAACTTAGTGGAAGTAAAGACTACATATAAATATTCTTAAAACTACTGCTTCCCCCATTCTCCTACCTATGCTGTATAGTGCTACTAAATGGAACAGCTGCTGCAGGGGAGATGAGAGAGGGCCAATAACAGAAGGTAAATGGAAGCCAGTGGGTGACATCACAGCTCCTGGAATTAGGCCCCATTGTGGAGTGCTAGATGACACAGAGGAGCTGAAACTTCTGCATCATGTGGCTGGACCAGAGTATTTTACTGAGTATCTAGCACTATACATAAAAGGTAGGACAAGGGGGCAAGAAGTGTTTTTTTTTGTTGGTCTACTTCCATTTTAAAGATCCTATACTGACTAGACTTACTTGTCTGGTCTGCATTTGATCTGTGCAATTTCTTCTTTGGCTAGGAAATAATTAAAAATAAAACAAATGATGGAAAATAACAGAAAATTAGATGACACGTAGTTACTGTAATTTTTCTTTCCTGATGAGCTCCATGTCAGCACAGCTGGGTGGGGCCCTTACCCAGCTGTGCTCACATGGAGCTGCCAGGAAAGAAGGTTGCTGCTAATGTCAACTGGAAAGCTAGGAGTGGTATAATGGAGAAAAACACTCAATGGTTTAAATATATTCCCATCTAACTAAAATATATTTCTAATTACAATATTATTTACATTGCACTGTTAACAAAAACGTATGGGGGGGGGGGTTACTAAACCTGGAGGGTGCAAAATCTGCTGCAGCTCTGAATAGAAACCAATCAGCTTCCAAGTTTTATTGTCAGAGCTTAATTGAAGTGTAATTGAAAAAGTTGAAGTTAGAAGCTGATTGGCTATTATTTACAGCTGCACCAGATTCTGAGTGTTCCAGGTTTAGTAAATCTCCCCCATAATCTAACATTTAAAATGTTTTAAAACAGCTTAAATGGTTTTCATTTAACTAACAAACTCTAGCAGCTTAAAATATGATTTAGGTCCTACAGGGATCCCTAATGGGGATTTTCACTGTAAACTAAACTGTTCGTTGTAAAGTGACCAAACTCTGCACTAAAGGTCAGTAAAGGTAAATATGGGATGATAACCATCCTAAGGTTTTACCAATACTAGGCCAAGTAAGAAGATTACTTTACAGGAGAGGCCATAAACAGCCAACATCAACTATCCCTGTACTCCCTCAACACCCTGATCTGATTCCAGACCACAAAGAAAAACTTTGTACACCCAGGTATGGGGGAGTATGTGACACTCTTTGTCTCTCCGCTAAGTGGTCCAAGCACTGTGCCATGGGAGTCACATGGGTCCATCTGCCTCTATCAGACTACATTGATTAACATTTATCAAGCAGAGAGAGTGGTGTCCCCCCGCTAAACAGAAGTAAACCGCTTAATTAAATTCTGTCAAAGGGACTTGTTTGAAAAGTTTCCATCAGTCAGCTGCAGCCAGTGATCAGCGTAGATTGACAGAGGCATGTGCCACTGTCATAATACAATTTTCCAGTCTGCACTCTGTAATTGAAGTTGGAGTTATTTCTAGGGACATTAATAAGCTCTATTTTGTGAACTGGTAAGTATATTTTTGTGTTGTATTTTAATAATGGATTTTTAAACCAGTGCTGGTGTTTTTTTTGGGTTTTTTGCTGTAAGCGCTTTGTGGGAATGGGTAAGGAGTACAAATGTAAGCCTATACTCATTCCTCAGGGATGGGGAAAGATGTTTATTATAAACGGGGCTTTCAGATTCCATTACAAGTTCCCCCATTTTACTATTACCCCACCCAGCCCCCTGGCTGAACAAAAAAACAAAAAGTGTATGGCCAGCTTAAGCACTGACCGCTAATGGACTTTTATTTATAGTAAACCCTTTACAATGCTTAGTATGGGAAAAGTAGACATTTACTTTAAGAATAAGAAATCTTTAATAATAACTAAGGCTAAAGGTCAAGGAAACTACCCATTCAAGTGCTATAACATCATAAGCAATAAATACCACACTAACATATCCTTGTAAACAGTTATTCAGGTTGTTATGTCAGAAAACTAATATGTTTCCAGTTCAGGACCAATTTTAGATACAAAAGCTAACAAGATTACAGTAAAATACAGTTTATGAACCATTGCAAACTGTAGCTGAGCATTTTTTTAGCACACAAAATTAACAAAGCATAGCTCTAAAGTCCAACTCCAGACCCCCCACACACTTGCAGCCCTACAATCCCCATCCTCTTACTTTATTAACTGTATAAAATATCTATCTATCTATCTATCTATCTATCTATCTATCTATATATGTACAGTTGTGACCAAAATTATTCAACCCCCAATGCTGTAAAGGGGTTTAGGGACTATAGTGTACATTTGGAATTGTATTCAGAATCAAATCCTACAAGGACGTTGTAACTACCCAAATGCAACTAAAATGACATCAATTGTTTATGTAATACAGTAGTAAATGGTTCTTATGTGGTTTCTTCATTGCCACAATTATTCAACCCCTTAAAGACTACCACTCTGAAGAACAGAGGTTCATACAGGTGCTTTCCATCAGGTATTGAAAACACCTGTGGATGTCACCGAGCAGCAATCAAGCATAATAAGCACCAATTAGGCAGCTTTAAAATGACTGTGATACTCAGCTCCTTCTAGACATTTACTGGTGTGGTTACAAACATGGTGAAGGCAAGAGAATGGTCCAGGAAGACAAGAGAAGAGGTGATTTCTCTTCACAGGAAGGGCAATGGCTATAAGAAGATTGCAAAGATGTTAAACATACCAAGAGACACCTTAGGAAGCATCATTCGCAAATTCAAGGCAAAGGGCACTGTTGAAACGCTACCTGGTCGTGGCAGAAAGAAGATGCTGACTTCGACTGCTGTGCGCTACCTGAAGCGTAGAGTGGAGAGAAGTCCCCGTGTGACTGCTGAGGAACTGAGAAAAGATTTGTCAGATGTGGGTACAGAAGTTTCAGCCCAGACAATAAGACGCACACTGCGTAATGAAGGCCTCCGTGCCAGAACTCCCAGGCGTACCCCCTTGCTGTCTCCAAAGAATAAGAAGAGTCGACTGCAGTATGCCAAAAGCCATGTGGACAAACCACAAAAGTTGTGGGATAGTGTTCTGTGGACTGATGAAACAAAATTAGAACTGTTTGGGCCCATGGATCAACGCTATGTTTGGAGGAGGAAGAACAAGGCCTATGATGAAAAGAACACCTTGCCTACTGTGAAGCATGGTGGAGGGTCAATCATGCTTTGGGGCTGTTTTGCTTCTGCAGGTACAGGGAAGCTTCAGCGTGTGCAAGGTACCATGAATTCTCTTCAGTACCAGGAGATATTGGATGGAAACGTGATGCAGTCCGTCACACACCTGAGGCTTGGGAGACGTTGGACCTTTCAACAGGACAATGATCCCAAGCATACCTCCAAGTCCACTAGAGCATGGTTGCAGAGGAAAGGCTGGAACATTTTGGAGTGGCCATCGCAGTCACCAGACTTAAATCCGATTGAGAACCTCTGGTGGGACTTAAAGAAAGCAGTTGCAGTGCGCAAGCCTAAGAATGTGACTGAACTGGAGGCCTTTGCCCATGAAGAATGGGCGAAGATACCCGTAGATCGCTGCAAGACACTTGTGTCAAGCTATGCTTCACGTTTAAAAGCTGTTATAACTGTAAAAGGATGCTGTACTAAGTACTAAGATTGAATGTCACTTGGGGGTTGAATAAAACTGATAATGCTGTGAGCACAGAAAAGACATTTGTGGTTATTTCATTATAACTGTTATGTTATATTTGTCTGACCTACAAGTGCCTCTTTAATGTAAATGTAAGCAAGATGACTGAATGATCAAAAGCAATGTCAAACTGGCCAAAACACTCAATTTCAGTGGGGGTTGAATAATTTTGGTCACAACTGTATATACTGTCTATAGTAATTAATTCAAGGTTGCCACACACCATTTCTTCCAAAAGTTACTTCTTTATATTTGTTATATTCTTTATATATAATTTATTTATAAAAGTATTGCATCTTCAGTATACAATTGTGTTCCTTCAGCAAGCTTTTGGACTAAATCCTTCAGGCTAGGAACACCACATTCATTTATTCACAAATGTAGTGTTCCTAGCCTGAAGAAGGATTTAATCCAAAAGCTTGCTGAAGGAACACTATTGTATACTAAAGATGCAATATTTTTTGTAAATGAGGAAGATGTAACTTTTGGAAGAAAAGGTGTGTGTCAACTTTTTCATTTACTTTACTGTGGGCTGTTGGGGTCAATCTTTCTGCAAGTACCCAGAAGTAAGTCATCAGGCAACTCACCTGCTTGGTTTGTTTGAAATATACTGTGTATAGGGTGGTCAGCTATATGCTATTGCTATACCTCTGCGCTTTTAAATGATCTCTGAAAACTAATTTATTAAGGGAAGCCTATCCCACCTCCACGTAAAAACTGTACTTGGGTGACCTCCATCAGATCATTCCCTGAAGCTATTACCTTTTGTACCAGCTCCCTCTCCTTTTAGATTGTAAGTCCCATGAGCAGGGACCCCTATTTCTTCTGTATAGAACATTATTGTACTTTTACTGTCCCCTTTATAATGTACAGTGTTGTACAAACTGTTGGCGCTAAATAAATCCTGTATAATAAATATATATATATATATATACTGTATATATAAAACCACCCTTTGCAGCATTCCAGGAAAGTCTAGAATAATCCAGGAAAAAGAGTCTTGACATGTTGGGCTCACAAGAAGTTGGTCACATCACACTTGGTCACACTTGATCAATATTAAAGATCAGGTTGACAAGACTTACTGCAAGATAGGATGAGCATAGGATGAGTATAGGAGCGAGATCTGCTTTTTTATTTAGCTTTTCATAGCTATCCTGCTAACCCTTTTGGTTTCAACACTTCCTGAGTCACTAACACACAGCAAGTACAAATGAGGAAAGTTTGAAATCATTATTCGCATGCTTTGTTCTATGTCAGGTATAACGAGTTATTGAAATTGGCCTGATCACCAAGCATATAGCCTTTTAATAAGTTGGCCATGTCAGCTATCATGTTCAATTCTAGTAGGTTTCCCTTAAAGAAAAGCTAGAGTGTATTTTCAGTGAGCACAAAGAGCATTTTGAATTATTTTGTGATCTGTCCTTACTCTATCATATTTTGGTTATTTTGCATTTAAAGTATATGTTTGTAATTTACCTACTAAAGAGAGCTTTCATTGGTTCAGTTTCACATTGGTTCAGTATCACTTTGTTTCATGATTGAAAACTTTCAATATTAGATATCAGTCATTAAGTACATAGTGTACAATGAGTCTGCAAACCAATAGCACTGTTAAAAGCAGCATTATAGCTGAACTCTGCACACAAAATTTAATTCAAATATACTGTATACGTTAAAGTAACCCCCCCCTTATAAAAATTATCATCAGTATGTAACTCAGAATGCTGATGTAAAATAATCTAATGCTACTTTCTCCTGGAAATGGTTGAGCCAGGTGCCACTCCAGACTTTGAGGTGGATCCCGACTTTGAAGTCGGGATTTTTCCCCAGCCTGGACCGGCTGAGTGACATCAGCCAACAGCGGGCTTCAGCCTGCTGTCAGCTGAAAACGAGTCACAGGAGTGCAGATCGAACTGCTCTCCTGTGATCCACAGAAGAAGTACAGCCAAAAGAGCTTTGGCTGTACTTCTTCTTTAAAGAGGAATACACAAGCCTCCTGTATTCAGACAAATCTAAATTTATTAATAATACATCGGACCCATAAATTCTGTGTGTTGTGTGTACACAAAAACTGCTGCTTTTAAAATTACAAAGGAATCAAAAAGCCCTTAAATCACTACAAATCTATTTCCTAATCATATACCTCTATAAACAAGGATGATATTAAATAAAGATATGTGAAAATAAATACATATACTGCATATAGTTACATTATTGTGTGTATTTTGATGATGTGAATATTAAAAAAAATTTTAATCTGCAACCACCACCACAGATGTGTAAAAACAAAATGCCACCAGGTGTTACCACTCCAAAGGAAAGCAGCTCACCCTGTTGTTAGACCCTCACAGTAAGCTATGCAGTTTGCTTTTGATCCGCTTCTGCAGTGCTTTTTACAGTGCATTGTGTGCTTTTGCACATGTTTTTCACTCCTTTTTATGTTGCATGTTGTGTTTTTTGTTTTTTTGGCCAATTTGCTGTTGGGCATATTAAAAACGCAAAATGCATCAAAAAAGCACTACATGCTTTTCTGAAGTGTCTCTATTGAAATCTATTAAACCAAAAGTGCACCGTTTTTCATTTAGAAAAAGACTGACCCTTTCCAAAACATAGTACCTGAAAAAAGCATAGATGTGAACTTGTCCCATAGAACTGTAGTCCGGGTCCCATAGGACTGTAGTATATTTCTGCAAAAAGCAAATACTGTAGCACCAGAAAACGTATTGGTGTGAACCAGGCCTAGGGAGGGTTGAAAGTGATCCACACAAAGGCGACAGCTTCACTTGTGACTGGATGTTGGGAGATGCAACTATAACTTTTGTGGACTGGTATCCTGTTTATACTGTATATCCAGAGGTATACAATAAACTCACAATAGTGAAATACCACTATGTTTGCTGTATTTATTACAGTAATATGTACTTACATGAACCAAATGCAGAAAAAGCATAATAAAACCATATTCTTATGTACATCATTAGTAAGCATAAAGGCAGAATGCCAAATTATATCCTCAGTATCTGTGGACATGATGATGTCACAGGACCCACCCAACATTAATATGCTTCACTACATCGACTTCCTTGTGGGCTTTTGTTATTTGTAGTCAGACAATATTTATTTATCCTGGACATCAAAGCAAACGCATTGTAAAGCACTGCAGAGTGTGGACATGTCAAAATGGCTGCACACCTGTACAAAGATAGATAGAAATTATACACAAAAATGAAAAAGGTTGTCTTGCCACCCCTATAACAGTCTTTATAATAAATTCACATAACTTATTTTTTTTATGGGACCTAATACGCATTAAGTGTTGGTGTTTATCTGTCATTATTGTCTTAGCACTTAACTGAGTGGTGGATAAAGGAAACAAATAAATGTCCCAAGGGCGGTCCATGATTCCAATCCTTTAATATAAGCACCAGAGGTCTGATGGAGCTGAAATGCACAACCGAGCACTTTGGGTGTCTAGGCCTCCTAGATGTTCTGCAGGCAGCTCTAGGTGCCTATTCTTCTATCAAATGCCTCGCCAAATCCCCTACAACCCATCCGTGACACAGGCCCTAGGGACCAACGCAGTCCTCGTAAAGACCCACCAATGAGGCAACATGTGAATCAACCTTCTGGAAAGCCCCAGCCTCCATGATATTGCTTTTACTCCTATACCTAGTACACTTCTCAGGGACCTCCAGGTCACCAAGTTTTTAACCTCCACACCATCTCTACAAGAGGCAACAAATTTTTTCTTTTCTAAGTCAGATGATGTATCCTTACCACAAGTCGTTTCCTCCATACTTCGAGCACATAAAAACCTACAAACATTGGAGTCCTCGACTCCACTCCGATTAACGGAGCTAAACAATAAGGAAGATCTCTACCACAAAACAATTACACTCTCAATGCAGGTTATATACTCTGAATTTCCAGTTACATTGGTCGTAGTAAGGAGCACCATGTGGAAAAATGTGAAGTCCAAAATAATGCACTGTTTTTTTGTATATTTTGGTTCCCTACCAGGCCCCTGTTGGGCCTTAAATGTGCCTTTCTCACTATCTCTCTCCTTTCTTATCATGTCCTATTTTTCCAAACAACCTAAGCCATCACAAGAGCTCCAACACCCCAATCAGTAATGACAGCTAGGATCTGGGCAGGGAGGAAAGCAACACAAGATTATGTAAGTTATGCCCGTAGAGACACATCAGATATTTTGTCAAAATGATATGTATCATTTCCTGGAATGTCAAAGGTCTAAGATCACCCCACAAACGTATGGCTATCCTACGCCACCTAAGGCAACTAAAAGCAGACATAGCACTACTTCAAGAAACCCACCTGACCCAGGCAGACTTCACGTGCATGAAAAAGTTATGGGTAGGACAGGTGATTGGATACCCATAGATTAAAGGCAGAGCAGGAGTACTTATACTTATTCACAAGTGATTCTCCCCTGAAATCATATCCACCGAAACCGATGATGAAGGAAGCTTCGTTACCACACACATCAAAATGGGTTCCAGCGACCTAGTCCTTTTTAACATATACACTCCCAATTTGCTACTAAACCATTTTTTCAAACGATGTCCTCACGGATATCTAACTATGTCCGACTTTAACTCCTATATGAACTGGCAGGAAGATAATTCAAAAAGCAACGACCGTCACTTGACGTCTCTCTCTTGCTCGTCTTCTGCTCCCATGCTATTGGCTAATTTTGTAGAGGTGTTACAGCTAACAGACATCTGGCGTCTATCCCACCTGGACGGAAAAGAATACACATTTTACTCTCATGTCCACCATACTTTGTCCAGAATCTACAATTTTTTTTGCAACTCCATATCGCTAAACTACATTACCAGGCCCACCAAACATGACATGGCCATCTCCGATCACAGCCCGTTCTCCATCTCCCTGAATTATCTTGACACAGTCCACTCTCCTAGAATCTGGCGCTTCCCATCTTATTTGGCCGACAAGCAAGTTGATCCATTTTCATTACAAACTCTCAACGCCCCGATAACAACGGCAGACATCACCTCGGCGATTAACTCATTAGGCGATGGCAAAGCTCCCGGCCCAGACGGCGACATTGCAGAATTTTACAAATTAACAGCCAAAATACTCACCCCGACCTTACAGTATTAAAAAAATCCAAGATGGAGGTGACAACATCCCATCAAGCTTCCAAGCACACATAAAATGAATAGCAAAAAAAGGTAAGGACCTCACAGAACTGGGTTCTTATTGTCCAATCTCCCTATTGAATCTAGATTCCAAAATACTTTCAAAAATAATTGCAAAATAGACTAGCCACCATCTTACCCTCTCTTATCCACCCATCCCCAGCAGGATTCATCCAAGGGAGATCGACAGCTTCCAACATTCGCAAAGTTCTAGCCGTCCTAAACCATGCTAAACACAACCCACTTCAAGATCTTGCAATCATATCCCTTGCTGCCGGGAAGGCTTTCAATAATGTAAACTTCACCTAGCTACAAATAGTTCTGCAGAAATTTGGCTTCTCTGGTCCCTTTGCACACTTGATCCAATCGATGTACTCTACACCCATGACTCACGTTATAGCAGCAGGACACATATCCAACTATCAGCTTGAAACAGACATGGTTCACCCTTATAGTCTAGCCGCAATATTACACTGTAATGTCAACTCAGTCCCATCTCACCTAAAACACAATTCACTTATAGGAGACACCCTCATAACATAGAGAGAGGTCAGATGTAAGTTAGGGGTTTTTACATAGATATCCCAGTATCTTCCAATTCATAACTATCCTTCATTTCCTCTCTCGCAACAATACGCAGTATATGCAATCTGGAACACCCATGAACTTGTAAATGTAGTGCAACTGTATGATATTTCTTCTGGATCACCTAAACTTCTCCAACACACCTTGCGGAGACTAAACCTACCCTCCCATTATTTTATCTATGTTCTACAAGTGCTGAACTATGTGAAAACCATCGTTCCTAATAAAACCGTCAGGTTGCGTAATTCTTTGATAGATACTTTACTGTAAAGTCGAAAGATATTGGACATCTACACCCCACTAAACCTATACTATGCGAAACCCTTAGAAAACTCATCAACAGCATTTTGGGTCAAAGACTTCCACAACGCAATCACAGTAGATCAAATACTAACAGGATTCAACACCACCTGTGCCTTCATAACAAACAAATTCTGGCGTGAACAACAATTTAAGATCATGCACCGTGCCTACATGCCATGTGCCTTTTCAAAACTTACTCTGTCCATATCTCATTGTCCACTTTGAAACTGTCATATGCCTTCTCTCAAACACAGGCGCTGGCTTTGTCCTCATATATCCAGATTTTGGGACCAAGTAAACCGCTTCGCTGCATTTGTCACCATCATACAACTGTCAAAAGACCCACTACATCTTCTCTCAGGCAATTTGGAACAAACACTCTCATACCCCTTCCACTCGCAACTCGCACTTCTCAGAAAAAATAAACCATGGTTAACAAACTGCTTTCTAGTGCAAGAAGAGCTATCTTAAAAAAATGGGTCTCAACTACACCTCCAACCATATCAGATATTAAACAAGATCTCAAATATCTTCTTTGTAAGGACAACTTGACCTGCTTTCATCCTGCTCTTGCAAAGTTGACTCCTTTGCTCGAAAATGGCACCTATACATCACCAGGACCTTCTCCATGTCTGAACAACGACAACTTTTACAGGATCCTAAGTTTGATACATAAGCTACAAGTTCTACTCATCGATCAGTAACTTATTGATCCCATACATATAGCATGACCTCTATACTATTGTGATTGCAATTTCTTGCTTCCTGATTTCCCCCTGCTTAGATATATACAGTAAATCCAAACTGTACCCCTGCCACATTAGGCCCAGTTACCCAAGGCATATATGCATAATACATAATACGAGACACCCTCCTAGGCTGCCTGCTGCCACATTTCCATGGCACCACTACAAGACAAACTTTTAGGTTCTTCTGGATGCCGTCAGCACCCCATCACTTCCACATCTGTCTCAAACCTCACCCTTCTTCTTTTTTCCTCCTTCTCCTTTCTTTTTTCTCCCCCCCCCCCCCCACTGGTTTTCTTTCTTCCACCATTTTCTGTTTTAATATTTTTATTAAGAAAGTTTTGTTTTGAGAATACAATTAGCTCAAGATGCGCCCACACAGGGGCAAAGTAGAACAATAACACATAATTAGATACATCCTGCTGACTTGTATTAGCCAAATAACAAAATGTTCAATGACATCAAGGAGGGACGGCAAAAATTCAAACCAAATAATAGCAGCAGCAATCCATCATTTTAGCGGAAAAAGAAGAGGAAAGAAGAAAGAAGAAGAAAAAAAAAGAAAAAAAAATAAGAAAAAAAACATGGAGGAAAGGAAAACTAGAAGAATCACGGATCCAGGGCTAGCACAGGCAGCGACTATAAGAGGCCATAACTAGTAGGAGGCAGGCATGGCAAAGAATAACTTATCCAAGGTTCCCAAACTTTATGGAATCTCGGATGAGAATCATAAAGAATTCTAGACATCTGTTCATTGATCAACATAGCATTCATCCAGATCTTCACCCCTTGGAAGACAACCGAAGGGGTTCTCCAAGCTTGAGCTATAGCACATTTGGCCAAAATAAATAGGTAGGATGCCAATTTCTGCTGAGACCTAGACAGACCCAAAATTGGGCAGTGCCGGAGGGCCACCCTTGCACCCCTATGGACCGTAATACCAAAAACCCTAGATCAGAAGCCAATCAGGCGTGGGCACGACCACCAAATGTGCAATACGTCCCCATGTAGACCACAGTTCCGGAAACACCTATCTCCAACAGTTGGATTAAAGTGAGCAATCCGAGCCGGGACCCAGTTCCACCGCAGGAGAACTTTGTAGGCTGCCTCAAGAGTGACTGTATTGAATGAACATTTTGCCACCATCCCCCAAGCCCTACGCCAATCCTCTGCCGTAATCGAGACACCCAGATCTCGCTCCCATTGAGACACATTGAGAGACACAAGACAGGGGTGGTGAGGAGGACCTACTGTTCCTCCAAGAGTACCCATAATGGGATATCTGTCTTGGCATGAAGCATAGACAGCTGGGAAATCTGAGCCGCCAAGTAGTATCTAGAAACATGTGGAACTCCCAAACCTCCCTGTAATCTCTGAGTATACAGAGTGGCTTTAGACACTCTGGGACGTTTATGAGCCCAAATGAAACGGAAAATCCGGCTTTGCAGTTCACGAAGAAAAGATGCAGGGACCTGAATAGGGAGAGTGCGGAAAAAGTACAGGATCTTCGGCAAGATAGTCATTTTGACAGTATGTATCCGGCCAATCCAAGATAAAGAAGGAAACTGCCAAGAATGAAGCAGGGAAGTTCTTCCACCATTTTCTTTACCCTTTTTAGTTCAAAGCATACATGTTGTTATACCTTTGAAGAGCAGACATAGTACACACACCTTTACATAACAAACAACCCCTATACATGCCTCAAAACACCTTGCTTAAGCTTAATTCAGTCCGGATTGCACTTATGATTCTTAAAACAAACACTCCATATGTCCATTTATTACCCCGCGATGAGCCAAACTCACAGTGGTGTTAATAAGGGTATCTCCTGTACTGTTACTGCTATTCACTGCTGCAATGATATGTATTATCTCTGTTAATCCTTGTTATTGTATTGGCAAAACCCAATAAATATTTCTTTAAAAAAAATTATAAGCACCAACTCAGAATTCTGAATTATGGAAAGATATATACCGTATTTTTCGGACTATAAGGTGCACATAAAATCCCTATATTTGTACAAAAATCGGCAATGCGCCTTATATTCCGATGCGCCTTATGTATGAACAGTGTATGTTCACACTGTGCTGAACAATCTGTCAAAATGTTTTATTATGACTTTGGTAAGCGACGAAGCCACTCCCCTTGCTTATTCGAGCTTATCCTGGCGACGATAAACCAATCAGAGCCAAGCAATCAACAACAAATCAAAGCTTTTTCACTTACCGAAAACTACATTTCCTGATATGTACTGTGCTTCCAAATTAAGGACCCCAAAATGGCACCTGTTAAGAGACCTGTTAAGAGACATGCTTACGACGCGGATTTCAAACTCAAGGCCATCAGCCAAGCAGTACAACATGGGAATAGAGCAGCAGCGAAAAAATTCAACATTAATGAATCAATGGTACGGAAGTGGAGGAAACAAGAAGATGACCTGCGTCAAGTAAAGAAGACGAAGAAGAGTTTCCGAGGGAACAAGGCAAGATGGCCACAATTAGAGGACAAAATTGAGCAGTGGATTATTGAACAGAGAACAGCAGGTAGAAGCGTCTCTACAGTCTCCATTCGACTTAAGGCAACAGCGATGGCACGAGATATGAAGATCAACGAATTTCAAGGAGGTCCTTCTTGGTGCTTCCGTTTTATGAAAAGGCATCATCTCTCCATCCGCACAAGAACTACCACTTCGCAGCAACTGCCAAAGGATTATGAAGAAAGGATGGCCATCTTCCGCACTTACTGCAAGGACAAGATCATCGAAAAGGAGATCCAGTCAGACCACATCACAAACATGGACGAGATCCCTCTCACCTTTGACATCCCCGCGAACCGTACTGTAGAAAAAACAGGGACGTCTACTGTATCTATACGCACCACAGGGAATGAGAAATCATCCTTCACTGTAGTTCTCGGTTGCCAGGCTAATGGCCAGAAACTACCACCCATGGTCATTTTTAAGAGGAAGACTTTGCCAAAGGAAACATTTCCTCTTGGGATCATCGTCAAGGTCAATCCAAAAGGCTGGATGGACGAGGAGAAAATGAGTGAGTGGCTGAGAGAAGTTTATGTCAGGAGACCAGATGGCTTCTTCCACAAGTCTCCGGCCTTATTGATCTACGACTCTATGTGCGCTCATCTCACTGACACTGTCAAAAGCCAAGTGAAGAAAACCAATTCGGAGCTTGCCATCATTCCTGGAGGATTGACCAAAGAACTCCAACCACTAGATATTGGTGTCAACAGGGCGTTCAAGGCTAAATTGCGAGCCGCATGGGAGCAATGGATGACAGAAGGTGAGCACACATTTACCAACACAGGCAGGCAACGCCGGGCTAGTTATGCCACTATCTGCCAATAATTCGTCGATGCCTGGGCTAAGGTATCGGTTTCAACTGTCGTCTGAGCTTTCACGAAGGCCGGAATCATCAATGAACAGCCAAGCAACAGCAATGAGACTGAATCGGATGATGATGAGAGGGATCCGGGCTTGCTTGATGCCGCTATCGCCCAACTGTTAAATTCCGACACCGAAGACGAGGAATTTGATGGATTCGTAGAATATGAATGATTGAAAAAGTGAGCATACTCTTGTGTAATATCTGACCTATCCGGCTATTTTGTTTCGCTTTAATATTGTGTAATATTGTGGTCTGACTGGATCTATTGTGTAATATTGACAGTTATTGTTAATGATTTGAATAAAGTCTGACTTATCCGACTACCGGTATTTTGTTTCGCTTTATGCGCCTTATAATCCGGTGCGTCTTATATATGAAAATAGATCCGTTCACTAATACTGCGTCTTATAATCCGGTGCGCCTTATAGTCCGAAAAATACGGTACACTGCAATGTGTGAAATTGAAGCAATAAAATAATCCTTTATAGGGAAAAACAAAACCCATAACTTTACTATAAAATGCAGCAAACGTACTTGAAGAAGTATTAACCTCAGAGGTTTATTATTGATTAACTATTGCTGATTTTCATACTTCATGATTTATTCTTATTTTTTAACACATTACTGAATTATATTATTTTTGTAATTTTGTTGAGCATTGGACCATGTTGTTTTCGATCTTTCAGTCTATGGGGTTATCAGTTTATACCAATAATATGTCATAAATCTATTAAATTTGTCCCAATAATGTAATTATTCTTATGTACTTTTAATGTTATGTTTATTTATTAAAAAAAATCACCCCACACGTTCTGTAACTGAAAGGGTTAATCAAACAGATTTCTCTCTTAATCTCGGAGGTAATGCCATAGTTTTTGGTAAGGCTTAGGAAGGGGAAGCGTTTCCTTGAAGTATGTATATATATATATATATATATATATATATAAATATATATATGTGTGTGTGTGCGTATGTGTGTGTGATTTTGCGCACCCATGCCGCCCTGTGGTAGTATTTCTACTATAGGCCGGACGAGAAGTAGCAACAGGTTCCTTGTACATGAAATGGGCTTCCTGTGCTATTATGTGCCAAAAACAGTAGATTTTTTTCCCTATTGACTTAAGTAGTTTGTTTTCAATATCTTATGAATCCCAAATATTTTGATCCATTCTGCCTAACTGCCTGGAAATCAAGCTCAAGCATATTCAAGCAACACTACCACTAAGGAGCTCATCTTACTTGCAACGAAGACAATAATAACCACTTACCTAGCCTCTTCACATAACAGAACACAGATACACTTGAATTAATCACTTGTCTACCCCTGTATGTTTATGAACAGCGAAGTGCTGGGCATTTATTTCTGCACTGCAGTTGAATCTGTATGATTAAGCCATCATGTCACAGATCATAGAAAAAAAAACTAAATAGGCCAATTGGAGTGGCTCAAGCACAGCCAACCCTCCCCTCAGATCATATCTATTATATTATCATATTTATCATGTCCTGTCAGTGATACATTGTATAACTATTCAGCTATTTGTAGTACCCTCCTAGTTTAGCTAGGGGGAGCTAGTGTTTTAATTGTTAGTGAGGAGGGCTGAGTAGCAGCCTGGGTGTATCTGCCAGAAGGTCAAATCTTGGTCAGGAGCTGAGAGGTTCTGCAGGCCAGCCCTTCTAGAATTTCCCCCTGATCTAGGGCTTTGCAGGAAGGCCCTAGTGACAATGGGTGGATCTGAGGAGTGGCTGGCTATCACGCTTTAAGGATCCTAGCCAATCCTCAAAAGGAGGTTGGCAATGGGCTGGGTCACCCTTAAAAGTGTTGGAGCCTGCTCAGTTGCAGGAGAATTGGAGGAGAGTTTGGGATAAAGATGTGAGGCTGAAGAAAGGAGGCTGCAAGGAGGTCCAGTGGGATGGGACCTACCTGCAAGCCTGGAGCTGAAAAGGAGGAAAGCTCAGAGCTCACCAGCCCCCTGATAGAGGACCACCTATATGACAGGGAAGGAGTGGTCCAGCTGATAGGCCTGGTAGCAGCCACCAACCCACCAGTGGTACAGGAGAGGATCTGAGTGAGTACATCTGTACCCTCTGCGCAGATAAGGAAATGAGCACTCTTGTGGGTAATAAGATTTGTCACCTACCAGTCATTGGTCATCTCTTAAAGTGACAGGAACCAGATCCCTTGTTCAGGGATACCTCCAGATTGCTAGCTGAAGAGGAGGAGTTTATCTAGGGTCTGGGGTGGTACACTATGGAGATACTGGTTTGCTGTCCAACAAAGACTGTGCTGCAGAGCACGCTTGTAAATAGTTCCAGGAAGCTGTCCTCAGTTTATCAGTACCCTTGGGCATCCTGAACACCCCTAACCCTATCCCAGTTAAAATCCCCTAAATAAAACAACAAAACCAAAGCTCAAGGAGTGATTTCTGACTCTGGATGCAAGCCTATGTGGAAGTGTGTTGCCTGGCTGTGTAGGACTATAGGGGGACCCAAATCTTCTAGCGACTCCTAAGGGGCTAGTGCTACATATTTGCCAGAGAATGCATTTTGTACTCCAGATGCCAAATGATTCATAGCAGTGTAACAGCCATCTAAGCCACATTTAACACTGCCTGTCCGGATTGGTGTGTCTGCCTGCCTGCTGACATCAGTGTGTCTGATCAGTAATCCTAATCAGTTATCATCTGCACTGTATTATTTTGTTAATCATCCATCTGAGCCACATTTAACCCTGAGACTTTCTGCCTACCAAGATCAGCACATGAGCACATGAGCAAAAACCTCCATGAGGGGGTCCCTGGTGAATACCTGCTCACACTTAGACTCTGCATCTTGGGGTATCCCCGATCACCTGCTCTCACCTGAGCTAGGTCAGTTCCAGCTTAGGTCTTGTTCCACAGTCCCAGCCTCCAGTTATTTCCTGTGTGCTCCTGCATCTTTGGGCACCTTTGTGAGATCAGATTCAGCAAGGATCCTGTTCCAGTTATTTCCTGTGTGCTCCTGCATCTTTGGGCACCTTAGTGAGATCAGATTCAGCAAAGGTCCTGTTCCACAGTTCCAGCCTTCAGTTCCTTCCTGCTCTGGTGGAATTTCCCCCTCAGGTACCCTGGCCAGGACATATCTAGTGTGGGCAGAGTTCCTCAATTCCAATTACCAGTTTCCCTCTGTTAAGGTGAGCCTTGCTTGGAGTAAGATTCTGTCTTTTCAGGTATCTTCAGTTACTTCCTCTAGGGATAAGCTAATCCAGGTGAGGTGTCGACCTATGTAAATTAAATAAATAGAAATATCCTTAAAAAAATGACTTGTCATTTTTCAGAGAACCTGTTGTCAGTCTAGACCGTTCAGGTACACGTACTGTTTCCTATTATGTGTAACTGAAGGGTCCACAAAGGTGTGATGTCTCCCTGACAATGTGCTCATTGATTCTGAGGTCATAACTTTAGCCTGTTCCTTTATCTACCTCTTTATTGCAAAAGGGAGACTGAGCTTAAGATCTGAGTTTATTGAGTACCCTTGGTTTGGATCTTACGGAATTCTAGAAGATTACTTTAATGTATGTGCAGACACATCTGGGATTCTCTCAGGCAACTTTTCTATGAGTAAAAATGAAACAGTTGGTTCACTGAAAACTGACATTTTAGGTTTAAGCAGGTCCCATTTGGTGCAATCACTCATCAAACACTTACTGTATATTGTATTTGATTACAAAGACAACACAATAGTACTTGAGTTCTTCGTGTTGGAATCTTTATTTATAATTTAGACTTTTGCAATAGGATACGTTAACCGTGTACTCCAGTTGGGAGTTATCACTGCTGCAACCCCACCAACATTGAACAAACAAGATCTAAATAGAAAGTGAGTGATTCAAGCCATTAGTGTCCACACTTTCAAAAATAGTGTTTTAAATTTATCATAAATACTGCATGGTAAGAGAAAACAATGTATTAAAACAAAAACATACATTAACATACACTGGAATAACAAATACACATCTTTACAAATTAACTTTAATACAATTCCCTAATGCAGTCATGTTTTAATTGCACCAAAGTGAGGTTTTTAACAAAGGACAGCATAGTTTAAAATGGGACTATTTTATTGATAATTAGGTCCTCATTTCCTTCTCTGAGAGTGACATTGTTCATCCTTTATAATTGGAATGCAAGTTTCAAGAACTGTTTAGCATGAAAAATATTTGTATCAAAAACAAAGTAAATGATTGACATAAGCTGTACTTTGATGAGCTTTTACAAATCCCCGGAGATAATTTCTTCTAATAAATCATTTATGATGTATGTTTGTATATTCAAGAGGATTTGTATGCAAGCGATAATGAAACTTGGACTTATGATGAAATACATTTGATAGTTGTTGGATTAGTAAATTTAATGGAACCAAGAAGTTTGGCAGGATTTCTAATATCTTATGTTCTGGCAAGAATGAATGTAAATCTTTAAAGACTACCCACTTAGTCTCATAAGTTACATATCTATAAAAGGGTTATGAGCGTAAAATTATGTATTTTTTAATATATATGTAATATATCAATGAAACCTATGGTCTAAATCTAAAGGTTTTATGTCTGCTCAGCTAACAGTTCAGCTTCATGGTTTTAAGACACTGTACTACGTTTGTAAATAAAAGATGGTCTTTTGCTATTCTTTTTCCAGTTTGTGGTTTGACCTAACTGCTCTTGTAATCATGACAAAAACAGCAAGCAAAATTTGATTAAAAAGAAAGCCTTTATCTCATATTGCAGAAAATATATAATAGTTGTGCAATTATACTATATAACATAAGTCATTATATTCCTAGGCTGTTGTTAAAGATTTGGAATTTAACTAGGGATGCAGTTAGTTTTGGGCACCGATTCACAAAAAGAACATTGGGGAACTGGAGAAAGTAGAGAAGGGCAACCAAACTGATAAGAGGCATGGATGAGCTCAGCTATGAGGAAAGAAGAGGAGATTAAGGGGGGATATAATCAACATGTATAAATACATCAGTGGTTCATATAGTGAACTCGGTGTAGAGCAGGGGCGGACTGACCATTTGGAAACTCGGGCACTGCCCGAGGGCCCGGAGTCAGTAGGGGTCCTCATGAGATGCCCCTGGAACCTTTTTCATAGGCTTTTTTAAGTTGTGGCAAGGACACAGGGGCCCCAGGATCCCCTATTGCCCGGGGGCCCCATGAGTTGTCAGTCCACCCCTGGTGTAGAGTTATTCACCCTGAGGTCATCACAGAGGACAAGGGGGCACTCTTTACGTCTGGAGGAAAAGAGATTTAATCTCCAAACACGGAAAGGTTTCTTCACAGTGGGAGCTGTGAAAATGTGGAATAGACTCCCTCAAGAGTTGGTTCTGGCCAGCTCCGTGGATTGCTTTAAAAAAGGTCTGGATTATTTCTTAGATACACAGAATATAACTGGATACTAATATTTATAGGTAAAGTTGATCCAGGGAATATCTGATTGCCTCTCGGGGGATCAGGAAGGAATTTTTTCCCAGCACGAGCAAATTGGATGATGCTTTGCTGTTTTTTTTTGCCTTCCTTTGGATCAACTGTGGGTATAGGATTATAACTTTTTTTTTTAATGGTTGAACTGGATGGACTTTTGTCTTTTTTAAGCCAGACTAACTATGTAACTATGAGTGAATGTGTTCACAGGGCATGCATTAAATCCACTGCGAAGTCCAAAAATTGCAAACATAAGACTGAACCTCTTTGATCTCTATAGGGTGGGGGGGGGGGGATGAATCTTGAAAATCAGCTTATATGCAAGGGATTGCAAAAAATAACATGTTGTGCCTGACACTGCCATGAGTCAATGCAAAAAAAAGAAGAAAAAATATCATATAGATGAGGGAAGACCAGCTCTTTAATGTAACTTTGAGGGTGAAAATGAACAAGCAAAATCATTTAAGAGCTGAAGTCAGTAAACCAAGAAAAAGAAACACTGGAAATATTATGGACTGCAACTAGAGGCTAGGAAAGGAACCCACTGTACAGGCGATAGGCGTTGGCCTGAGCACAGCTAAATGGTGGGCTGATGCAGCAATATTTATTTTATTTTTGTTTTTAAATAATTTAGTTTCAATACATTTTTATTGCATTGAAAAATCTAATAACATTACAAATCCTTGAGATGAAAAGCATAGTACATAACATAGGACATAACATATTCAAATATTCAATCACCAAATCCGATAGCTTGCAGAGTAAGACGTGCTGATTGAAAAAAATATTTTGTTTCATTTTAGGTCAATTTGTTAAGTTACTAGCTTTGTTTTGTTGCATTCATAACAAAATTTTTTTGGCTTAGTTTTTGTCTCATTTATTTGCTTTTGAACGGATTCAATCTAGTCTTTTCTATTTTATTTTATTTTATTCTATTCAAACATTTTAATTTTGGTAAACAGCTACAGTATATCCTTTCCATTTTATTCTATTCTATTGTTTTTGAAATTCTGTTTTGGTTTAAAAATCACATTTCGGTAGATGGCTAATTTCTTTCTATTCTATTTAATTTTTTTCTATTCTATTCTTTTCTATTCTATTTATTTCTATTATATTCTGTTTTATTCTAGTCTTTTCTATTCTATTTTATTTTATTATATTATATTCGAAAATTTGAATTTTGGAAGACAGCTATATCCTTTCCATTTTATTCTATTCTTTTTGAAATTTGAATGTCAGAAGACTTCTATATTCTCTCTATTTCATTCTTTTATATTCTATTCTTTTAATTTCTATTCTATTCATTTATGTTCTCTTCTATTCTATTCTATTCGATATTCACAATCCAAATTCCGGAAGATGGCAATAGCTATTCTATTCTTATATTTTCTATTCAATTATTTTATTTTTTATTCTGTTCAGTTTTATTCTACTCTATTGTTTTGAAAATTCAAATTTTGAAAGATGGCTATGTTCTAACACTAATACACAGAGTCTTTGAAAAATCAGCAACAGTTAGCAACATATTTACAGTTTGATATTGTTTTCAAATTCAATTTAGTTTTCAAATTCATTTTGAATTGAATTAGAATTTGATTCTAATTATTTCAAATGAAGTTTTGTTTACATCTGAATCTCTGAATAACAAAAATTTTGTACGAATTGTGATTCGGAACAAAACAAACCGCACATATCTATCAACAATTATGAATATCCAATGCCTCTTCATCCCAAGATTTATGGAATGTTATACAATAAGATAAGAGCAGAAAGACCCATAAAGTAACAAAACAATAAGGAAATCAAACTAGAATAAAAACAATAACATTATAATTCACAGCAAGTTGCAATTCAATCTCATCAATATTGGATATATTAAAAAACACAGTCAATAGAAGGCTTTTACATTTCAGTAGTATTATTTATATAAGACCACACTGTTAAAGAGCCCAATCCCTGTAGTGTTATATGCAATAGCCTTTTCATAATTATAGTAGGTGATAACTCTAAGTATCACCTCAGACACATTAGGTGCAATAGTAGACTTCCAATTATTTGTTAAGATTAATCTGGCTGCCAAAAGATTGTGCATCAGAATTGTTCTATACTGTACAGGATAGGAATCAATCAAGATACCCAACAATGCTAATTGGGGTTTGGGTTGTGAAAGAACACCAGTGACCCTTGAAATCAAGGAGAACACTGAGTTCAAGAAACAACATATATTTTTTTCATTCTCAGAGTATGCAAAATAAATTCCCTATCTGTCCACATTGACACCAGCATAGCAGAGATACATCTGGAAATAACCTGGATAGCCTAAAAGGCATCAGGTACCATTGATGTAATATTTTCAAAGAGTAATCCCAGTGATTTTCACACTGTATTCTTAAAATTGTTAATAATAGCTGTTTACTACACTGAAGATGGAAATTCCCTGTTACAGATCTTTCTCCAAGTAAATCATAGAAGATGTTTTAAAAATTTGAGATTGTATTGAATGCAAGTGTAAAAGCAGAAAAAGGGTGGGTATTAAGTTAGGACCATAATTCAGAGTCTAACTGAATATTCCTAGAAGGGAAATGGCAACGGAAATAATGGATTTGGATATAAGGGAATGTATTGTCACCTATTTTCTGCAAGGAAAGGTCTGCAAGAGTATTATCACCAATATAGAGCCAATGGGAAACACACAGTGGGGGAATGAGATACTCATAAGCCATCAATGGAATTGATAAGGATAGTGATGACCGCTTATACGAGTTGCTCTTTAAAAGCAAATCTCAGGCCTTCAGTGATGCTTGTATTGATGGGAATGTGGGGTAGGAAAGTAGCTTTCCTATCACTTTAGCTACTGTATAAGTAATGAAGGCAAATAACAATCAGAGAGCGTCATCTTCTCTAAAAAGTTTATCAGTAGGGCTCATAAACCATGCTTATAGTTGATCCAACTGTGCTGCTCTATAGTAATTCTGAAACTCTGGAAGGCTAACACCCCCCATTGACCTATGCTTGATTAACAGCATAACTGGAATCCTGGCCTTCTTTCCCATCCATATATATATATATTGTCATATAGCAACATTCACAGATTTTAAAAAATTTGAAGCTAATGCTACAGGATTGTCCTGAAGTAAAATACACTCACCAACCACTTTCTCAGGCACACCTGTTCAATTACTTAATAACACAAATTGCTAATCAGCCAATCACATGGCAGCAACTCAGTGTGTTTAGGCACCGAGACTTGGTGAAGATTACATGCTGAAGTTCAAACTGAGCATAAGAATGAGGAAGAAAAGTGATTTAAGCGACTTTAAACATAGCATGGTTGTGGATGCCAGACGGCTGCTCTGAGTATTTAAAACATGCTGATCGCTGCTCTGAGTATTTACAAAATGCTGATCTAATGGGATTTTCATGTACAACCATCTCTAGGGTTTACATAGAAAGGTCTGAAAAAGAGAAAATATCCAGTGAGCGGCAGTTGTGTGGATGAAAATGCCTTGTTGATGTCAGAGGTCAGAGGTGAATGGGCAGACTGGTTTGAGATGATAGGCAACAGTAACTACTCAAATAACTCAATAAATAATATTTTTCTTTTAGTAACTAAAATAACCACTCATTATAACCAAGGTATGCAGAATACCATCTCTGATTGCACCACACGTCAAACCTTGAAGTAGATGGGTTACAGCAGCAGAAGACCACATCGGGTGCCACTCCTGTCAGCTAAGAGCAGGAAACAGAGGCTAAAATTCGCACAGGTTCACCAAAATTGCACAATAGAAGATTCAAAAAACATTGCCTCGTCTGATGAGTCTTGATTTTTTCTGCGACATTCAAATGGAAGGGTTAGAATATGGCGTAAATAACATGAAAGCATGGATCAATCCTCCCTTGTATCAACGGTTCAGGCTGGTAGTGATGGTGTAATGATGTGGGGGATATTTTCTTGGCACACTTTGGGCCCCTTAGTATCAACTGAGCATCATTTAAATACCACGACCTACCTGAGTATTTTTGCTGAACTTGTCTATCTCTTTATGACTACAGTATACCCATCTTCTGATAACTACTTCCAGTAGGACAATGCACCATGTCACAAAGCTCAAATCATCTCAAACTGGTTTCTTGAACATAGCAATGAGTTCACTGTACTCCAATAGCCTTCACAGTCACCAGATCTTTTGAAAAAGGGGTGGTAAGTGTGATACCCAAAAATTACATTTTCCCTTTCTCCAACCATATGAAAATTGAGATTTCAATTTAAATTCTTTCAGGTTACACCTACTGGAAAAATAGTTGATTTCGAAGCACTGACCTTTTAATAAAAAACAAAGCTGAATTGTCCCAAGACTTGTTGTAACACCGTCAGGGAAGGAGCTGGATCTGTAAAGCTGAGTAGCATGTCATCCACAAATAAACCAATTTTATGAAGGTATCCAGTTACTTTAATACCTGAATTCATCGGATGAAGTCTTATTGCTGCTGCCAATGGATTCATTATCAGGCTAAAGATAAAAGGGGAAATGAGGCATCCTTTACGAGTGACATAATGGGAAAATGGTCTGACATGATGCTAGAAGCACAGTATATACTCTGGTGGAACATGTGCTAATGTGTGCTAGAATGGCTGGCAAAATAAACCCTTGATGCCAAATTTATGAAACGTAGCATTCAGCTATCTCCAATGCACTCTATTGAATGTTTTTTCTGTATATATTATTACAAATATTCTCTTTAATATTTTTATTGAATTTTGTCAAGAAAAAGTATACAAGTGTCCCTTAAAGAGGGCAATACATTATGTACAAGATAACATAATGCCGATTGATTAGAGAAATTATTTTCAAACAGGCATTTTACCATCATAAAATAGTAAAAACAGATGCAAACAAATCGTGAAAATTTACTATCCAAGTATTTTAGGACCAAGGGTAATAAAGGAAATGAGCACAGGGGGAATCTAGAGAGGTAAAGAATACAGGGATAGAGAGGAAAGGATGAGCACATATGTACCCTGAGGTTATGGATGACTTCAGCGTTGGAAATATGATTTATACCGATTTATCTGCTAATCCCATGCCTGTCTCTGTCTAAGGTAAGTATATCTGTCTGTCAGTAACAATAGCTCATAGGTACAATTTTGATAACATCTATTACTGTTGGTGTAGTGGTGTTCTTCCGTAGTTTGATTATTATTATGTTTATTCTAGCTTCTAGTAGTATGTGAGTAACAACTTTGGGGTAACATTGTGGTAGATTTTCATTATTAAGGTTTAGTAACACCAAATCAGGAGAGGAAGGGGTATGGGTATGTATAACATGGTTGATCAAGGTAACCAGAAGGGTGTTAAGCTTGAGCAGTTCCATAAAATATGGAATAGAGTGCCAGGGGCTCCGCATAGTCTCCAACATTCACAGGATGTGTGGGCACTAAATTTGGTGATTCTAAGCGGAGAGGGGTATCTGCCTTGAACTATATTCTGTGTTAGTTCCCACAATGAAGTGCAGTTTGTGGTCTTGTATATAGAATGAAGAGCTGTTTTCCATAGTTGTGCAGCCTAGGTCATGTTCCCATTAACAGAAGGATAGGGAATGATGAAAAGTCTGTTGTTCCTAGAGAATGCTCTAAACAAATACAGATGCCCTTTGTGCATTTAGAATTAGGAAAGTAGTAAGACAGGGCTGTTCTAGGTATGGAAGCAAACAGATGGGGATTGTGTTTGAGACAACAGGCAATTTTGGATATATTGATATTACATTTTGGGTGATAGACCCAACTCTAACCTTAATTTTGGGAAAGGTTTGAGCTGTTTGAGCAAATGCCAATCGAGCTCTATGGTGCCGGACAGTGAGCACAGGACCCACTAGAGGACGTCAGGCCACCCTCATGAAGTCTGTTTCTGATTGTTTGGTCAGAGACATTCTCACCAGTGGCCTGTTGGAGGTCATTTTGCAGGGCTCTGGCAGTGCTCATCCTGTTCCTCCTTGCACAAAGGAGCAGATCCAGCTGATAGGTTAAGGACCTTCTATGACCCTTTCCAGCTCTCCTAGAATAACTGCCTGTCTCCTGTAATCTCCTCCATGCTCTTGAGACTGTGCTGGGAGACACAGCAAACCTTCTGGCAATGGCACGTATTGATGTTCCATCCTGGAGGAGTTGGACTGCCTGTGCAACCTTTGTAGGGTCCAGGTATCGCCCCATGCTACCAGTAGTGACACTGACTCTAGCCAAATGAAAAACTAGTGAATATCAGTCAAAAAAGATGAGTAGGGTAAAAATGTCAGTGGCCTTCACCTGTCATCTCATTGTTGCCCACCTAGTGCACCTGTTGTTAATTTCATGAACACCAAAGCAGCTGAACCTGATTAACAACCCCCCCCCCCCCCCCGCTACTTAACTGACCAGATCAATATTCCAGGAGTTTAATTGATTTGATGCTATACTCTGATTAAAAAGTGTTCCTTTAATTTTTTTGAGCAGTGTATATATTGTGACATGGGGAATGATTAGCTCTAGTGGTAAATGCTTTTCAAGTGGGTTCACACTAGTCAGAAATTCAATTTAAGGGCCTGGTAGGCAAGAAACAAAAAACAAAAGTCCAAAATAAGCTTTCCCACACAGGGGTTCTTCTCCAGTTGTAAATACAAATGAAAAATTACCAAGCCTCCTGGCTACTCCTCATTAGCCCTGCAGGTCAGCAGTACCTCTGCTGGTATGGGTCTCCCAGACCACTGGCTATTCCCGGCACACAGCGTTGGACTCCTTTAACGCACACAGCTTTAGTCCTTTAATGCACACAGCCTTGAACCCTTTAAAGCACACAGCAACTCTCTCACACAGAGACAACCAATGGCTGCCACTGCTCCAACTGCACTCCACTCCCCCTGCAACTCTCAGCAGACCATCATTATAAGGGCTGTGAGTATCTGGGACCACACCCTGCTGTTGACTACAAAATCTGGACACTGGATTGGAGATTTCTTCCCTCCCAAGGCACTTTGAAATTTCCAAACTGTGGAGCCCCATCCAGAAATATCAAAATCTGGAGAAACCTGCAACAGCAGTTTTCTCCACTCAAAATCTACGCTCCGCAATTCTACACTCTGCACATGTGCAGACCGTGTGTCCATTACTTGACCACTTCTACCTATTTTTATCCTGTGACAGGGCCCTGCACTGTTACTATATATATATATATATATATATATATATATATATATATACCTAAAAGTGCCATAATATTCCAGCATGTAAGAAGGAGCCACTCATAATGACAGCATGGATGTCGGTAGGTAATGCAATATTCCTTATTTGCCTATGGTTTAAATATGGCATGAAACGCCAGCACATGCGCGGTGAAAATAAGACACCGTGCATACTCGGTCCTGGTTGCTATGGTGACCTCCTGGAGCACCCGCGTGTAGCGACTCGCCGCCCCTCAGCAGTCCAGCATAGCCCGGTGAATGGGGACCAGGATTCTTATTATTCTCTATTGCATTTCATAGAATGTTTTTCAGCCATCCTCTTTCTTCAGTTTACCCCTGATGAAAGACATTGTTCTGAAACACGTTGGGTACCTTTACTGAAGATTCATTCATCTTCTTTCCCTCTCCACCATTTTTAAGAGGGAGGTTCCATCTCCACATCAAGTTTGCATGTTTCATCTTGCCTATTATACATTTTGATTTTAGTCGTATGTGCTGTTTGTGATGATCTCACTTTTTTTTTACTTTTTGTAATAAGTTGTACGTTTACATTTGTGTACATTTGTGTATGTTGCCTTAACAGTCCCATCACACATTTGGGGAAAAAAATCTTTATTGGATAATTAACAACATATATGTACTAGCCATAACTTGCATCTCTGTTTTAAGTTTCTTTAGCCACCTATGCGATTTTAAAATGCTTTTGAAAAAAGTAAAAGCAAACCCTGCGGGGATTATTCGCTAAAACTGAAGAGTGCAAAAGCCGATGCAACACTGCATAAAAAACAGCTTCCATGTTTTATTACCAAAGCTTAATTGAACAAGCTGAAGTTAGACGTTGATTGGCTACCAAGCACAGCTGCACCAGATTCTTCAGAGTGAACTAGTTTTAGTAAATCTACCCCTGTGTGTCTTATATCAAATAGAACAAAGCACATGTTTGGCCTACAGTCTGAGTTTTCTGGCTTGCAAAGTAAAGCCTCTATAAAATAGCGAATGGTAAGCAGCACTCAGTATTACAAAATTCCTAAAACCGTCATTCTACTGATAAAAACAATACAAAAAATAAACATTGTATATAGAATTCTCAACAAAGAATTATATAGTATTCTCAACTCAATGGCTTGATTTGGAAATTCCAGAGACATTCATAGAAAAGCTCTGTAACATTCCATACTGAAATCATTCAATGTGCATTATAAAGGAGTCTCTTTGGAAACTCACTCAACATAACCTTATTTGATATCCTGTTCTGTTTCTCCTTAAGCTCTACTTCACATATCTCTGATTTTCATATATTGCATTTTTGTATTTGAATTCTGGATGAAATAAACAGAGATGCAAATAACATCAGCAGCTCTGATGAATGTATTTCCATCACTTTTTCAGAGTCCCAGAAGCCCCAAATCTGGGACACTTCAAATGCAATTGCCATCTGCAGTTTGGAAACAATAACTCTCTGAATTTTGTGGGTTCCAGTAGATATAAAATCTGTAGCTTCAATGCATTCTGAGTTGCTGATCCAGAACAAGTATTCAGATCAAGTTTTCTGATTTCATTTTGAAATTACTGTCAGTATTTTAGCCACAGACAACCATAAAACTCTTAAAATTTCTCTCAATATATGTTTACTTTAAAAAAGTACTTTGTTAAACAACACAAGAGAGGCATTCATTTGGGGCAACAGTGGCCATCATCTGCTTGCTTTTTTCATTTCCTCAAAACAGAGATGATTTCAAATAAACATGAATGTCCCCACTGTGGATTTTAAGAGGTTTGAATGGAACCTTTAATTTCTTTGTTATTTTCAATTTCTTTTTATTTGAATGACATAAACTGATCTTTTACATTTTTTTTCATTACTGTTCAAAATCATTGTTCTACAATTAAATGCTATAATAATATTGTTTGTTAAGCATTTTAGAGCTTTTAGTATGGGAAAACAGCAGTTTCAATTTCACACCCTGAGACAAAATCTCCATGTGGGCCTATCCCAAGAAAAGGGAAAGTTTTATGTTTTGCCACCTAAGTTTTTTAATTATAGTTGAAGATACTATAGTTGCAAATCATTCATCCATGAAGCCTGGAGGCAAATTTACCAGACCTAACAGAAATACAAAAAGTCAACAATTTTATTTTTATTTCTAAACACAATAAATGTATAAACAAACAAACAAAAAACTAAGTGGCCAATTTATAAAAAAACCATGCTTTGCGAATGTATTAACATTTGTGCAAGCATAACAAATAATCCCTGTAATGTTTGTACTACAGTATGTATGTAAAAAACATCCTTGCTGTATTTCACCAAGCAAATGTAACAACCTCTGACATTCACTCCTAGGAAGCAGGGAACATAATATGAGGGAGAAATCAGCACTGTATGCAGTTAATTGAGACTTGTATGCAAAAGGATTAATGAATGAGTGTTCATCTGAACAAACCTCCAGCTGCAGAATGAAGCAAAACATTTGGCAATGGTAATAGTAATACTGCAGGAGGATTAAAAAAAAAGCATGAGGTCCGACCCCATAATTTATACCATGCCCTTTAGGTCCTGATCGTTGCCCTTTCTTTACTGTATTGGCCAGGATCATCTAAATGACACTTCAGAGCCCCCCATCACTACATTTATCTACATTGGGAGGATTTCACTTGCTCAATTATGCACCTGGGACATAAAGTAAGGCAAGATCTGTTAAATGAGGCAATTGAAAGCAGCACAACCTGAAAGTTTGTGTGACCATTCTGGGTAGTGTCAGTGACAATAAAACAGTTCTTATCTGGAGTTACATTGTAATTGTCTTCACCCATTATATTCTCTACCCATCATAGTCATCCCCAATGCTACAGTCCTAACAGTTTTTTTTAATAATTACATTGCTTGTTGAGAAATAAGTGATTTACTTAGTTCTTGATAACTACTTCATTCTCTTTCTACTCCTTTGCTGCTTTGTCATTTCAAACCATTTCTGAAAGCCAAAACCTTCACTTTTTAAGAACAAGATATTCACGCAGAGAAGCAAAGTTCCTGAGAGGGAGAGCAGGACTATTTTTCTGCTTATCTCCACCAATCAGTCAAAATGTTCAGTACTTTATTTTCTGTAGTTCATTTAGTGCTTGCTGAAATCATGATTTGACAAAAGAGCAATTGTGGACTCCGAAACATGTTACCGATCACGCTTTGATGTCAAACATCCTGACGTCACTTCTGATTTGGGTCCTAGCACTGACTTGCGTTCCAGTGCAGCTATATTTGTTGCAGGAGGAAGACACAGCCTGTCATATGGACTTAATCTGCATTCTGACAGAGTCCAGCTTTACTCCACCTATTCTGCAGAGCTGTTTTAAGACTACATCTCATCCATACTGTACATCCACCCACTTACTACCGAAGCTTGCCAGCAAATAAGGACTGATGATATAAGCATTTACTCTAATCCTTGTGAGCGTATTTTAACCCTTTCCTTTACTTGTTTTTAAATAAATTTATACACTTAGATGGCAGCGACTTCTGTTTGTTTATTGTTTTAGTGCACAGAGATATCGAATACCCTGTTGGAAGAGCTGCAGCCATTATAGAAATGGATTAACACACCTGGATCCACCATACAGAGACTACAGCTTCTTGTTTGGGACTAATGCAGGCCATAGACAAGTCGAAAATCGGATGATTTAAAAAAAAAAAAAACCCGAAAAATCGGTCATTCGATTGGCCAATGTTACCACCGTTACAAAAACCGGCCGATTTTTGACCCGTCTATGGCCGACATTAACCCAATAACTTCTGTCCCTTGCAGAGACAGGGGAGCACACCATACAATGTGACAGCAATACAAATACATTATTTGGATTACAATGTTTTTATTTGGATACAAATGGATACATTTGTTGCAACCGCAAGACTTTAATAGCGGACTTCTTTGTTGCAACCGCAAGACTTTTTCATATAAAATATAATAGCTGACTTCTTTTTCTTCTTTTTCTTCTTCTTCTTCTTCTCCGCCTCCTCCTCCTTCTCCTCCTCCTCCCCCTCCTTCTCCTTTTCCCCGTCCTCCTCTCCCTCCTCCTCCTCTCCCCTATATATGACTCTTCTCATCATCTGCCATGTTCCAGATGTCAGCGAGACATGAGTACACCATGGTATATGATGTAGGAATGTCCAATTATTCAGGCATATTTGAAGCAAGCAGTTCATTAATTACATGATAAAATTGGATCACCTGTTTCTTCTGACCCAAAACTCCCATGTGACATCTCTACAGTGACAGAGAATCAGAATAGGCTGCAAACTTCAAGACAGAATACACTATAAGAGGTGGCATGATGGGGCAGGTATCATTTTTTTTTTTCGTTTGTAGCATAAGCAGCAAGGGTTTTATATTCACTGGTTATCAGAAACCTTCTGCTGTGCCTTCTCAGACAACACACCAGCTACATGGGCAGCCAGAAGCTGCAGTGCATACTGTGCAAGCTTTGGTCAACCTGGAATCCCAATAGTCCATGGGGTCCTCACTTCTAGAAGTGTCACCATCAACCCTGCACCCAATATAGTCAGAAATTATGTGGTTCAGGTGCTGCCTGTAAGTGCTTCCCTCAGTTGGGAAATGTCACTGTTGTTCAAAAAGACTCTGAAAAGAGGCTCTGAGGCAGCTGCTGCCACCACTGCTCCTCCTTTCAGGGATCAGAGGATTGGCAGCACCTTGGTCATCAGAGAGGATCCTACTGCCATCAGGAAATACGTCAATTTAATTCTTACACAGCATCGTCTCAACTTTTTTGGGGTGGGGTTACCTCTGTGATGGTGACAATGGATTCATCCTTGTATCAGGGATCTAATTGGGTGGCCACCCAAGAGCGGCCCCCCTCTTTGATGGCCCAAATTCTAAGGTCCTTGTTCAGGCATTTAAGTATAAAATTCACCACAAATCGCTTGCAGAAGAGGATCTCGAGTTATCTGCATCACTGAGGACACTGTTCTGAACATTTTGCCTACTGATGCATCTGTGCCACAGGCAAAGCATCCTTCTGGCCTTGAGGTAGCAGCAAGTCCTCATCTTCCTCCTGCTACTCTGCCTTTAGTGCCAGGTCTATCAGGCCACAGAGTGTGTGGTCCAGGGGAAATATGAGAGGATTTGTATCACTAATCCCTACCTTATCACCATTTTGGCTTCCTCTTCAAAACATGCCAAAATTTTGCATGTCTCCTGAATAATGAGTCATACAGTGAAAGGATGCCAGCTCCCTAAAGCCTGTCTTCATACCACAATCATGCAGATACTCACTGAAGACACACGTTTGCTGGTGAAGCCTCTGCAGCATGGTTAACATTGAACACCTGTGAATGTCACAGTTGAGGCACTTGGCAGGAAACTGATATTAGCACTGCATTTCTGCTAGGCATGCTATAGCCAGATAAGTCTGCATAAAGTGGCCACAAACCTTTCTAACTTGATGAAGGATCTCCTGGAAGCCAAGATACTTCCTGATGAACTGCTGCACCACCAGGTTGAGGACATGTGCCAGTCAATGTGCATGTGCTATTTTTTCCAGGTGAAGGACAGAGAGCAGGCCATTGTCAGACATGGCCTTTTCTGGCTGTAGATGGAGAGGGATCAGTCACCTTAAAGCCTTAACCTTTCTTTGAGAACGTGCGTGGCACGAAACATGTTAGATAGCTGCCCTCAGTGACTTTCTATCCACGTGGACCTCTTCTTGTCTGGCCAATGGGCCCCTTTTTTGCATATTATGTGAGTTATATTTTATCATTTTACTGCAAATTCTAAATAAAGTAATGCTGCACTTAGATATTTTTGTCCTCTGGCTCATTTTTGCTTGAGCCAATTTTCCCCAAGGAAACTATTGGATACTCTCCTGAGCTCTTTTTCCCCCTGGTGGTCGGCGAACATACTATATGCTTTGGGATACCTGGTCTGAAGTGATCCTGGTTGCTGGCTCCCTCCGGTGGTCTTCAATTATACCCCTGCCATTTGGAAATCCTGCTGTAATGCTGCGATAGATGTTGCCATAATCAGAACACCTGGGTCCAGATGCTCACACCTAGATGATCTCATCATCTACATGCGTTTATATAGCGCTATCTGGTTAGTGCATATTATTCTCTTTTCTTCACCATTTGATGTCACGAATATATTGAAGTTTGCTACAAACAGACTGTCACTCATCCTCACGTTTGAACTTGGGAAATCCACTCATGAACTTATCCATGCTTGGCGACATATAGCCATGTGCGTTATGCACCATTTTGCACATATATAAGCATATTTCTCAAATTCGAAGTAATATACATGCGTTTGGTATTTTGTTTGTTTTATATCATATAGGAGCGCTGCATGCTTGTTTTATATATTGATGTCATCCTAAGAGGTTTTTTGAGGTTTTACCCTTTTATGCTAAGCTGCTCCACTATATAGATCTAGCGCTCGTTTTTCTTAGATATGTGTATGTCTTACTTACCAGCTCTTTGCAGTGGTTTTGCACAGAGCAGCCTGAATTCTCCTCTTCTTGGGTCCCTCCGCCAGTGCTTCTGGCCCCTCTCTCCTGTCGGGTGCCCCCATGGCAAGCAGCTTGTCCATTCACACACAGAGCCTCGGCTCAGCCCCACCCCCTCCCTCTCCTTATTGGGTAACTGGTTGTGATTAACAATCAGAAGTGAGAGTCCCCTGAGAAATGAGGCTCTCGTGGACATCGCTGGATCGGAATGGGGCTTAGGTAAGTGTTGGGTTGGGCTGGGGGGACTGCTACACACAGAAAGTTTTTTACCTTCATGCATACAATGCATGAAGGTAAATAAAACCTAGACCCTTTAGAACCACTTTAAGTAAAGAAAATATTCCTTAAACAATATCCAAGCCAACCAGACCTGTTTACATTTATCATAGGTATTATTATCCTCAATCACCAGTTCTTTCATGTACATAAGGTCGTTAAGAATCTCTAGCCATTAAGATCTGATTCACACATGTGCGGCTTAGGAATGATTCCCAAAGAAGTCAATAGGCTGTAACCCTACCTGAAGAAGACCGCAATGTTCATAAATCGTACGGGACTCTATTTCAAACCACACTGAATCCGCACCGCCACTGGACATATGGCAACAGGCACCATAGGAAGCAATGTTATTTTACATTTGTGTGGATTGGATGCAGACCAAACTGCATCAATCCACATATATGTGAACTGGCACTCAGAGAATAAAAGGGGCGGCAGTGGATTTCCAGTGCTTAGAGATCAGTGTCTGCAAGATAAAAAAAAGAGGAGGGAGTTTTTCACCTGCAGTAAGGATTGTGGTAACAGAGTAAGCAGGGCAAGTTCAGAAGTATTAGAGATTGATTAATGGGTATATAAATTCTACAGGGTAAGAACAGAGTCCCAGTGTGTTTGTATAGAGGGAATGACCACCAGAAATGGATAGGTGTGCCAGAAGGGGCCTTGCATTGTCAAATTTGTGTGTGATGGATAGATAGAGTATAGTCTAGAGGGAGAAAGGGACCATCACAGAAACAATTTAAAATAACATTCTTGGGTGGTACATGAAGTTGATAGTAACATTTGTCTCCAGTCCTCATCAGCAAGCAACTGGCTGAACTTGGTGGCCCATTTATCTGTGTAAGGAGGGAGACCAGAAGGCAAGGTTTATGATAACAAAGAGTGTAGCTTGGAGATGGGTCAGACCGGTGGTGAGGTAGAAGTACAAAGCTATTAAAATAGCGTGAAGGGCCAATGTACCACCGTCTTGGGCATGACAGAACGATAGAAGCTCTGCAATTAAAGGTAGGAAAACCAAAGGTCCTTATACTTCCTGTGGAGGGTCTGTAGTTGTGAAAATATTAGTAAAAAATCACCAGCTAAGATGTGTCTAAGTTGTTGGAGCCAGAATGATATGATCCAATTTATATGTGTGTTCAAAGGGGGCCAGTTGGGAAGGTTGGACTATCCAATAATGGAGTGAGGAGTCTTGGTAATGAAGACAAAGAGATTGATGGCTCTAGGTTGTGGTACCAGTAACAAAGGACAGTAAGTGGAGTCAGTGGAGACCATAAGGAGCAAGGCCTAATGTCTCAAAGGGGAATCTGCATCCTGCCAGACCCATTGCTTGTTCTTCAACTGATGAAACCAACATAAAATGAGTGAAAAAAACAGCTTTAGAGTAAGACATGTGCCCCCAAGGTCCTATTGTTGGCATAAAATATTTTGGTTTAGACAAGGTTTGACCATCTTCCAAATAAATTTTAATTAATGGCCATTTAACTTGGTAAAGATAGATATATTTATATATTTTTATATTTATAAATAAGTAGTTCACCAGCACAGCCAACTAGAGTAATCTCAGTCTGAATAGCCAAAGAGTCCCCTGAGCAGCTGAAGATAGCTTAAGCCGATCAACCATTTTTTAGACAGCACCTAATATTGTTTGGGGCAGGTTTCCTACATGGTGTAACCCTAATAGAAGAAAATCATTTAGCTGTGACTAATTGTACATGAACATCATTGCAATTTCATGTCAGAAGTACATTGTACTAAACACTATTTATACTGGAAGCAATCTGTAACAATTTTAATTTATATCGTAAATGTTGGAGATGTAAGACATGTATTTAGAAAAATTGTACCTATTATAACCATTCATGATTACTGAAAGAATTTACATAGCATGGTTTTTTGCATTTTAATATTGAAAACAAAATAATAGTCTTTTCAATATATGAGTGGGATATTGACTAAATGAAATATATAATTATACATCTCAATCTGAAATATATACATTTTCTGTTCAGGGTGCATTGTACTTATGTCAGCTTGATTTTTGAAGTATCAGATTATTGTTATTATACCATTTTAACCTGATGATGTTACAGTCACAGTTTAGGTCAATTGGTTACTGCAACCTATAGAGCTAACTTGCTAACAATCATGAATTAGCATTTTTAAGTAAAACAGTGGTCTAATGCACCCAGTGGTGCTCCTCTATCCCTAATGCAATACATCTAATAAAACATTGGTTTGCCCTGGGACTTTAAATGAGGTGCAGCAGTCACAACAATTTAATACAGACATGAATTCAATTCATTGATAAATAGTCACAGCTTACATTATAATGGATAGGAAACAGAAAAAATAATATCCAGCTGATTTGTAATAATTTCATAACAATATGTTGCATACATGATTAACATATTTCCAATATTGATACACAATTAACTTGAAAAGTGCATCCTATAACTGAACGCGTTTTGCGAATCTGTGTTTGCTTCCTCAGGAGTAGATGCACACATACCTTAAACATCTAGACATTGATGACACTGGGCCTTTAGAGTGTTTATAACTCCTTGGCCTTTCAGTTTTGTTATGCTCTATTTATGTAATCACTTTGGGCTATTTACAGTTCAATAAATTGGAAATCATGTCTGTATGCAATTGTTGTGCGTGCTTTGCCTCCTTTTCTATCCAAGGGCAAACCAATGTTTTTATTATAATAAATCAAAAACCAACAAAGTGGTGCCTTCTTAATCTACTGTATATAGTGAATATAAGATAAATGAGAAAACCAAATACACTGGTCAATTCCAGCTATGAAGCTGCCCCATTTTGGTGTAAAATCACTAAAAAGGAATACATATAAACAAGAAAAGGGCTCTTTCTCAATATATAGTGATATACATAAGTCCACAAAACCTATAATGTGATTCTAAACAAAATACCAAAATTAAAGTCCACTTAGGTGCATTTCCCAACACCACACTACGCTATGGGTCCTTTAGGAGGATGTTGGATCATGACAATCTCCCAAAAACGTTTTCACCACTTGTGTCCATAAAAAAAGTGTGCACTCACCAGAGGATTTTGACCCCTTGTTACAGAATGGTAAAATAACGCTAAATTCCCCAAGGATGTTTTCTCATGAGGTGAATCTCGAAACTCTTCTTCATTCAGTTGTCTATTTCAAATGCACTCAGTAATAAAGCAGCAAGCATCCATTTAAAAGCATCTAAGTGCTGTATTTATTAAAGATGGGTATTAAAATGTTTTTTATATATATATATATATATATATATATATATACTACACACTCACATTCAACAGTGCCTGCAATTCCGAAGCCAGTGTATAATATGATTACCACACCGTCTCCGTTGGCTTGCATGCATTCCAATCCTCCATTTTGTGAGCCGGACATAATCTGTATAGAAAGTATTCCAACAAGAGGGAGATATACATATAGAAACCATAAAATACCCAATAATTCTAAGCATTCCTTGCATATAAGCTCCACTTATGAGTGCCCCTAAAGGATAATGGGTGTTTTTACAAAAATTTATAAAATATATATATGCATAAATTGAATTTAAAACAGATAAGGAAGGATAATTTATCTATATACTATGTACCTCTTAGTGCTGAATCCTTTTTTAATCATACACATACAGACCCTTGTATCAATAGGTAACTGACCCCATCAGCACCCCAAACCTTTGGGGAGATATGGCCTATAGTTTGGGCTCCATATTGTACAAAATAAAAATTCCTATACAGCTGACTGTCTATATCCCCTACTAATCTTTCAGAAGACAGTTCAGATCTATATCTAAATTTAACCCCATAGGTTCTAGGGTCTGTAATTCATATATCTATTGGGTTTCCATTTGGGAAACCTTTTTCCACATATACGTTCCTCTCCAGTGTTTGGAATATCTATTCCCCAAAGTTTTAATAGAGTGGGGTCACAGTTGTTCTTCAACCTGAAGTGATTAGACACACTGGGGTAGATTTACAAAAACTGGTACACTCAGAGTCTGGTACAGCTGTGCATGGCAGCCAATCAGCTTCTAACTCCAGCTTGTTCAATTAAGCTTTGGCAATAAAACCTGGAAGCTGATTGGTTTCTATGAAGAAGAGATCCAGATTTTGCACTCTCCAGCTTTAGTAAATAAACCCCACTGTGTTGCCTGTACCAATTGTTTATATTGTATATATTGTATATATTATATTATATATTTATTCACCTGTTCTTTTAGATAGTTTCCTGGTAGTTCTTCCAATATATTGCAATTTACAAGGGCATGTTAACAAATAAGCCACATACCTAGAATCACATGTAAAAAATTTCTTAATATCATAATTTTTACCTGCTTCCCCCCAATGTAAATTTTTCCATTTTTGTGTTCTTATCCCCAGTAATTCTGAAAACGGACTGAGCATTCGAGCACTCGGGCACTGCCCGAGGGCCCGGGGTCAGTAGGGGGCTTTTTCATAGGCTTTTTTGGGTGTGGGCAAGGACACAAGGGCCCCATGATCCCCTATTGCTCGGGGGCCCCCTGAGTTGTCAGTCCGCCCCTGCTTTACACCTCTTACATCTATAAAAACCAGTACCAGGGGTGGACTGACCATTTGGAAACCCGGGCACTGCCCAAGGGCCCAGGGTCAGTAGGGGGCCCCAGGAGATGCCCCTGGTACCTTTTTCATAGGCTTTTTTGAGTTTGGGCAAGGACACAGGGGCCCCATGATCCCCTATTGCCCGAGGGCCCCATGTGTTGTCAGTCCACCCCTGACCAGTACAATCCAGAAATGTGGGGGGCTCTTATGTGGCTTCACCACATTTCTGGAAATTATGTTTCTTAGGCCAGGAGCCCTTTTATAAATAATTTGGGTTCTTTTGGGGAGAATATTTTTAAAGTTCGATCCCTCAGTAATATAGGTCAATGTTTACTTTTTTCCCCCCTCCTATATTGTAAATTGTATCCGGTCACAAATTCTGTATCAAAATTAGTTTCTTTTCTTGCTTTGGATGTTCAATAAATTGAACCACATGACCATATTAGATCAGTGATGTCACCAGGATCCCTTTGTTATGCATGACTGTGGACCTGTGGACCAGCCACTGAGTGAGCTGGTGGCCTGCTATCATGTGACAGTTTCCTACAGGCTGAGACCAAACTGGGTTCAGCTCAAACTTTATGTAGAAATGAGCTCAAGCATCCTCTGACCTAATCGCTAGACAAGCTCTAAATTCTCACTCTGTATAGGCCACAGCACCCTTAGAAAACACGAAAAATCATCTTTATTTCACTTTCTTTAATAAATCCAATGAATTAAATTTGCTGTCATTTCTCTGAAAGTTTTCTGAAACATAAACTTTAAAATCTAAAAGAATAAATACGAGCGCATCTATGGAATAGCAGCTGAACATTAGGTACCATACACCCTCAAAACAATGTAAATCAAAAGATGCAGCGCTATAAACTAGAACATATTATTGAATAAATCAAAGAATCAATATTAGATAACTGAACAAATATAACAGTTCATAAAAATGGGTGACTTTAGTGCTCTCCTCTATTTCGTATCCTCCTGGTGATCAGGCGTTGTGCAAAATAGTGCTGAAGAAGTGCACACTCACCAGAACGCACAGGTATATGAGCGTTTTAAATATAGATTCCCCTTAGAATCATCAGCTGGACACGATATGATGGTGTGACAGCCTCCTTCCAGAGCTCCTAGATGTTTCTCTGTAGTCCCTTGGTAGGTGACCTGCGGACTTCTCCTTAAGATTTGTATACGATTCTTACCCCGCAGAGAGATGAGTGACTAAAATGGATACTCCCCAAGGGAGTCAAAACAAAACGTATCCATAGTGTAGTAGGTCATTTAAAAGAATTTATTGAAATCTCAGCAGTCCGTGTACACGGCAGTGTATAAACAATGTGGACTAACCGTCCAATGGTAAAGATGGCCGCCGGAGCTCCACAATGCTCCGGCGGTATGACGTCACGGCGTTCCTGGCTCCTCCCGATTTTTATGAACTGTTATATTTGTTCAGTTATCTAATATTGATTCTTTGATTTATTCAATAATATGTTCTAGTTTATAGCGCTGCATCTTTTGATTTACAAACTTTAAAATCTGTTTATTTGCAAAGTAAAGAATTATGAAATGCGAAGCATCAATGTTTATCCATTGTCCAAACATGTCCTGCACGTGAAACCCACAAATGAAGGGAAAAACACAAAAAAACAAAAGGAAGTATGTACATTTTTTAAAATTGTGTTATTATCAGTCATGTGACTGATTAGTTCCATTTTCTTCCTCGGTTTCTAAGGGATGGGGTGGAGGTTCAAACCAATGCTCAGCACCTTAACATCACATATCCCAGGTTCTCTTTTGATCTATAATTACATGCTGTAAGGTCCTCAGCAAGACTTACAGGAAACACTATCAATCTAGAGCTAGGGTTGATCAAGAGGAGTAGCTGACTACTGGAATGTAATGGATGCTGTACGCCTAATATTCAGATACAGAGAACGTAGCTAAGATGTTATTTAAAGGTGCTACTGGATGAAAAAAACAATTACATGTCGAGAATGTTTAAATAGACTCTTTTAATTGGGATCTTGATTTTTCCTAGTATATGCCTGAAGAAGCTACTTTCAATCAGGCTGGTATGACCATGTTGAGCCCATATCAACTGTAGATGTGACTGCCTGTGACAATGGCAAATAACAAAAAGAAAAAGAGAGCATAATATGTGGAAGCAGAGGATACTATAGACTATACAAAATAACGAACTTACTGGGGTGACAATTATTGTACAGCTAAAATAGCAGAGAATAGCACGGTCATCTTTTACCAGGCAGACAGAAGAAGAAACTGATAGGATGGACAGGTATTTTTTATGTAAAAAAGTTGCTATGAAGAAGAAAGTACAGGGCTACACTGCACATTATCAGAATTAGTAGCTGGGTTTACAGACACTTTAAAAAGGGTCACGCCTTAAAATGCTTGCTTATTTTGAAAAAAGCTTGCAAAACCATTGTGCTACCACTTTATATTATTATAGAATAATATAGAATATCATTGTAAAGACATTAGAGTATCTCTCTCATTTTTGTCACCAAAATTATGTTTAGGTACAGCTATTGCAATGCAAAAGAATGCAAAAAACTTCAGTTTATTCAACTTGGATTTTTAGATAAGCAAATTAAAATTCAGATTAGGTTCATTATCAGACAGTTGACTCATTTAGAATCATAATGCAGCACTAATTTACTACATGATTAATTCTGTCTGTGATACATGGATTAAATATCTTATCAGTTCTTTTCACCTTTACTGTTCTTGTTCTCTGTCCTTTGCTAATGATCACTAATAATATTTTTCTAATAATCCATAATTGCAGTAAATATATATTACACAGGTGCTCATTACACAGCAGAACATGTTGCCATGATTAGTGTATCTAAACTATTGTATCATTATGAAAGAAATGAGAATAATTGTCTGTGCTTCAACTTTTTTGTATTTCCTTTCTAGAACTTTTTATTATGACATTTCAAATATCACTGAATTTAAGCATCTGCAATGCAGATTATTGAGAAAGTAAGGTGAGAATCAATTTTTAAAAGTATAATTTAGAATCTTTTGGTTTCTGGAGTTTTAGAGAGCATGGTTTTGAAAAATAGTCTAGCTAAAAATGTATAGTACAACTAAAGGCAAAACTAGTTTAGCCTTTGTCTTCCCTTTAGGAAGATTCATGTTCTCTACTTATCCTAATCACCAATATCACTGGTAGGGATGAGATTGGGGTTTGGGTCAAACATTGGCTCAGGGTAATACAACCCATTTGCATTCCGCAGATTCAGCATGGTTTCACTGCCATAGCAACCAACTACCAATAATACATTTTTTGCCATTGCACTTTGGTCAGGTAGCTTAGAAGGGCCAATAATGGGGGCTTTGTTATGTATCAGCCCCTTTACTATAAAGGGCTGGGTTCCCAGCAGTCATTTGTCAGTGTGTGTTGGAGTAGACAAGGAGTGCTTGCAATCCATGATTAAGGAGAGTTAATTGCTGCTATACAGTGCTATACTGTCTTACATTACATAATAGTCCTTTCTAAGACTACTTTGTATGTGTCAACAACTGTAGTTGCTGTTCAGTCTTTTTTGTTGTTATTTCATTCTTTTTGTATATGTACTGTAGATATTTTGGCATAGTTTATTTTTTGCTTATTTATGTACTTATTTATTTTTGCTAGGGCCTCTTTTTTTTTGCTTCAGGTTATTCCCACTATTGCAATAGCATGCCAAGAATTTCAATGTCAGCTTGAAAAAACTGCTGGCTCGGCAGTTGCTCCCATTCCAACTAATAAAATCAGCCCCCTTTCACCATTTTATGGCCTGTGCTACAGCACAGTGGTAGGTACTCAGTAACCATTATTTTATCCAGAAAGCCATCCTTGTCCTCCAACAGCGTGTAATACAGTAGTATGTCTATGTCACTGGGCTAAGCTGTCAAAGACAGGGTCCGCATGACCACACACACTTTATTGAGCAAGAATGGGCAAGGAAGCTACATGTGCTTCAGTGCACACTAGGTATATTTTGGCACATGGGAAGGATGCAAGACTGGGCACACTAATGGAGCTGGTGGTGCAGTTAAGTGTTTTTTATCTTAGTACCAAAAACATATTAATCTGTGCGCCCACCTCCTTAATGACTTCATCCTCAGATTCTTAAACCACAGTCGCCCCCCACACTTCCCCAAGCACTTCAGTGCCTATGCTATAAAGCAGACAAAACTTGCCATGCTGCATGTCGGCTTGGATCAGAGAAAGGTAATACTGGGCCAGAGATTCTGGCAGCTTTCTAGGACCATGCTGAGAACTGACTAACCTAATAGCAGACAAGGATGTGTGTAAAAATGGCACTAAACTGCCTGAAGCTTTTCATTGCAAGTATCTTGCTTGGCACATGTCCTCAGCCTAGTGATGCAGCTATTCCTGCTTAAATACCCAGGCTTCCACAAGGTCCTGTGTCAGGCCAGAAGGGTTTGCAGCCACTATAGGTGGTCATAACCTGCATTTGTTCACAGAAATGCAGCACCAACATAAATTGACTGCCAGCTACCTGATATGTGACACCACACACTGGGACCTACCATGCTTTTTAATTGGTTTATTGACCTCTTCCCAACCACCCTATATCAGAAATACTGCTACAGGGTGACATGAGTGCGCACAATCATGTATATATACGTGATTTTGCATTCCCGGGTACGGGGAGCACGCGGTGATTATCCAATATCTCCGACGGGGAGGAAGACTGTTTTGTTTACAAACAGTCCTCCTCCCTGGCAGCTCAGGCACACTGTTTGGGATGGCTGTGCACAGCACAGCCATCCCGATCAATGTGCTTACAGTGAAGCACACCCCCCCGTCCCCTAGTAAAACACTCCCTACATATAGTTAACTCTATAATCACCTCTTATGTTAACCCCTTCCTACCCAGTGTCATTAGTACAGTGTCAGTGCTTTTTTTTTAGCACTGATCAGTGTATTTGTGTCACTGGGGATGTCAGTGAGACCAAGTTACCGTATATTCCGGCGTATAAGACGACTGGGCGTATAAGACGACCCCCCTACTTTTCCTGTTAAAATATAGGCTTTGGGCTATACTCGCCGTATAAGACTACCCCCCTCTACCAACCAATCACGGCAAGCGATGTACCAGTATTTTCTGTGCACACTGCATACAAAGCCTGCTTGGATTGGGTGGGTCAGCTCTCCCTGCCTGCCCAGCCCTCCCTGTCTCCAAGATGATCTGAGAACTGCCACAGTTATTAATATATAATAATTAATGTTAATTACCGTATTTCCTGCAAGGTACTGCCTAGCTGACGCTTCTGCACATGTCTTCGGCAGCAGTAGACGATCGCTGATCACCATTCCTCACAGAACTGCATGAGACGTCGGATGCAGCCGTTCAGTGCTCGATTGAGCTTGACTGAAACTGTGATATGCAGAGAAGGCAAGAAGACGCTTCTGCACATGTCACAGTTTCAGTCAAGCTCAATCGAGCACTGAACGGCTGCATCCGACGTCTCATGCAGTTCTGCGAGGAATGGTGATCAGCGATCGTCTACTGCTGCCAAAGACATGCGCAGAAGCGTCAGCTCGGAAGTACAGGTAAGGTTTCAGCACAACACCCGGCGTATAAGACGACCCCCGACTTTGTAGAAGATTTCCAGGGGTTAAAAAGTCGTCTTATACGCCGGAAAATACGGTAGTTCCCCCCCAGTGTCAGAATGTCTGCTGCAGTCCTGCTAAAAATCGATGATTGCTGCCATTACCAGTAGAAGAGAAAAAAATCCCAGTATCTATACCGCCATTTGTAAACGCTATAACTTTCACGTAAACCAATCAATTTATTCGTATTGGGATTTTTTTTTTAGCAAAGACGTAGCAGCATACATTTTGGACTAAATTTATGATGAACTTTAATCTTTAAATTTTTTTTTACTGGACATGTTTAATAGTAAAAAGTCCAAAATAATGTTTTTTTTTCCTCAAAATTGTCAGTCTTTTTTTATAGCGCAAAAAAATATAAAAATGCACACACAATCAAATACCACAAAAAGAAAGCTCAGTTCGTGGGAAAAAAAGACATACATTTTATTTGGGTGCAGTGTTGCATGACCGCACAATTGTCAGTTAAAGTAACACAGCGCCGTAACGCAAAAAATGGCCTGGTCAGGAAGGGGGGTAAATCCTCAGGAGGGCAAGTGGTTAATGACATGGAGGATAGAATTAAAATCACAATTTCACTCTTTGCTGATGATACAAAATTATTCAGGGAAATCATTTTGGCATAGGATATAGCATCATTACAGGATGAATTTGATAAACTAGGGGGTTGGGCAGCTACATGGCAGAGGAGGTTCAATAGTGAGAAATGTAATGTAATGCGCTTTGGTGCCAAAATACACATTAAGAGGGGATTTCCCGGTGAGAAGCAGTTATGGAAAGTGATCTGGGATGCTTTTAGATCACAGACTTAACAATAGCATGCAATACCAAGCCACAGCTAACATAGCTAGCACAATATACATGCTTCCAAATAGGCATACATTCAAGAGATAAGTCAATCAATCGGGAAAGATGTTGAATTAGAAAGAGTTCACTGAAGAGGGGCCTCAGCTATGAGGATTGATTACATAGATTACAATCACTCTGGAAAATAGAAACTAAGGAGTGGATATGATTACGATGTACAAATACTATAAATCAATGGTGATTTGGGTAACTTTAATAAAGTGTTTACTCTAAGGTCTCTGAAAAGGACAAAAGACCTTGATTTGAGACTAGAAAAAGGAGGTCTACCTCAGAATGTGAAATGAGTTTTTTACTTAGAGGAATACAAATTTGGAACTCCTTCCCTCAGAAAGTAGTACTATCTGAGAAGGTTGATAACTTAAATATACTTTAAGATATCTTCCTCAGGAAGAAGAATATGCAGGGTTATGGGAATTGTAAGAGAATAAAAATCACACACACACACTGTGCCAATCTGTGCCTGTCAGTGCTGCCAATCTGAGTCCATCAGTGCTGTTAGTCAGTGCCATCAGTCAGTGCCACCAGTCAGTGCTGCCAGTCAGTGTCCTTCAGTGCTGCCTATTAGTTCCCATCAGTACCGACTATCAATGCCCATCAGTGCTGCATATCAGTGCAGCTTCATCAGTGCCTCCTGATCAATGCCCACCAGTGCCTCCTCATCAGTGCAGCCTATCAGTGCCCATCAATGTTGGCTATCAATGCCGCCTCATCAGTGGCCATCAATGCTGCCTATAAGCACCCATTAGTGGTGCCTATCAGTGCTTATACATGCAGCCTCGTCAATGCACATCAGTGAAGGAGAAAATTACCTGTTTGCAAAAAAAGGAACACAGAAAACAGGCTATGTGCTCAGAGCCTCTATCTCCTTTTACAGGCCAGATGCTCTGAGCACTTATCATGTTTCCTGTGTTTCTAGCATCTTTCACATCCCACCTACCACTTTTTTCGGTGACATCACTTTTGCCGGTGCGTTCCATGCTGGTCAGTGCGGCCTCTTCCGGGTTATAGATGCTGTTGGATCGACTCCACTACACTCCCATACCACAGGAGGGTCCCCCCCACACTGTACCCACGGCTTTAACCATCCATCTGACATCTCTGGCATAACTGGCAGTACCTGCAGGACAGACAGCAGCGGTCATATTCCCACACACAGATGAGCTTGTTTATTGTTCTTATTGGCACCTCCTGTTCCTTTCTATCCTGTCTTTGCATGCAGAGTTGGCTTTGCTCTATAGGACGGCTGCCGCTACCCATGCCAAATTTACTATCAGTATCCCAGAGACTTTCTATAGACTTTATTTCAACCTATGGACACTATATGAGATGTGTTTCTAATGTTCAACGTGCCAGTCTTAGCAGGGAATCATATATTATGTGTCTTGCATATATTTGACATTCTGGTTATTATTATTTTTATCACCTGTATTATACCCTTTTTTAGGAATAAGTATACCTCTGAGCGCCAGAATAGTTTCTTTATTGTACACACTCTTGACCCTTGCATTCTGTGTGTTACGTACTCCTGAACTATGCAGTCGTGAGTTACATACTCCTGACCCCTACACTCTATGCACTACAAAAGCAAATGCCAGACCCCTGCACTCTATACATGTACATTATGTGCTCCTTATCTCTGCTTTCTGCGTTACCCACACCTGACCCCTGCACTCTGTGCAATACCTACCTACTGTTGTATATTTTTTACTCCTTACTAGTGATGAACTAAATGTACTTGGGTTTGGTGCAAAATCATAACCTCCCTGAAGTCAAAATAATCTTAATCTTAGAAATAGGCACTGTACACTGCCCTTGGAAAAATGTGCCAAAGCAAACCAAGCATTTTTTTTAGAAATTCTGTTTGTCAGGAAGCAGCACTTTTAGTGTCTAAAAGGCAACAGTAAAAATACAAAATTCCTTTGAATAACATATTTTAGGATGCCCTGAACGTGCATGAAAAGTGGTGCATCTGTACAATGTATGCAATCTACTACAGAAAAAATGGCATTTACAAAAACAAAAACATGCCATTTAAATTGACGGTGGTTGACAGCTCCCATCTGCTTCATTTAAAATGGCCTGCAAACCCACCATTTCATATTCCTGATATGTGCCTGCTGTACCATGTACTTGTATGAAAAAGTATCCTGTTCTCTTTGTATTACTTCCCTTGTGTTAAATTCCTGGTGTTCCTGCCAGTCCCTCTGCTTTCCTATTTAAAACTGACCACACTAGGCAGGAACGCACACCATGGTCACTTCTCCAACTGTGCCGTGAGCTTATCCAATTATCAGGCTTATGCTGACATCCCCCCTCTGCGCATCCATTCACTGAGAAGATCAGTGTGCTGCTGCTTTTCCTCCCTGAGCTCCTTATGCAGCTGAGAGCAGAGGATATCTGGTTACTTATTAAAATAGGGAAAAAGGTATTTAAAATGTTTTTTAAATGTATACATAAATGTTTTGCCTTTCATTTGTATTTTAAATGGATTGGTTTGTTTTCCAAGGTGAGGGCTTACATATACTGTAATTTATTTCATACCCTTATCCTGGATGAGGATCTGGTGCAGGAGCTGATGGGGAACCCACACATACCATAAAACAGCATGGGGTTCCCCCTAAAATTACATATCAGACAATTATCCTTGATTAGAGTCTGGTATGGATGATGTGGGGGACCCCATGCAAAAAATAGTGTGGGGTACCCCTAAATTTGACACCAGACCCATAGGCCCCTTTCACACAGGCAGTTAGGTTTCAGCTTTTAGCTGTGGTTAGAGGAACGTATTCACTGCAGACAATGAATCCCTATGACTTTATTCATACAATGCGTTTAGCAACATTTTCATAACATATGGTTTTATGCATTTAGGAAAAATAAAGTTGACAACATCCAGGAGCGATGTACCGCAGCTATCTGTACATAAATGCAGTTAATCGCAGTACAAAGAAAAAATAAACAGTTGCTATAGAAAAGGTAAGAGTTTAATACCCAAGCTAAAAATAACTGCATGTAAATGCAAGTAATCACAGATAAACGCAAATTACAAATGCGAATGACCTCTGTGCCAGGAGTGTTGGAATTTCAAAATAAAAAAACATGCATTTACAAGTGGCAGAACAACTGTCCATGTGCAAGAGGCCTTAGAGTCCAGTACAGATTTTAAAAACAATAGGAAAAAGTGTGGGTTCCCTCCATACCTGACCCTTATCTTAGCATGCAGCCTGGAAGGCCAAGAAATGGAAAGGGCAAGCATGCACTTCTCACTCCTGAACAATACTAGCCCACATGGGGAGGGTACCTTGCCAGGGGGATCACCCTAGAAATCACCTTGTCCCTAGTTTGTGAGCACAAGGGCCACTTCCCCTCAACTCTGGTCCACAATGCAAATCCATCATCAATCATGTAATCCAGTGATGCAGAGTTTCTTCAATCATGATGCATGATGCCCAGAAGAAAAAAAACACCAACCCACCAAGACATCTGCTCCAGTCGTTTGCTTTCCACAAATGGCAGCTATTACCCTATTATTTATACCTTATTAATTAATATGGTAACAGATATTTAGTGATAGGTCCACTTTACTTACTTTAAAATATAGGAATTTAGGCACTAAAATAACAGTTTTATGTAGAATGGAGTGAAGTTCCTAATGTGCGCAAAATATTTAATAACTAACATTTTTTTCAATTCAGGCATCATTAAAATTGTCAGGTTGGATTTATAACACCAGAAAACATTGCAGATGCATGATATTCACGGAAATACAAAATAGAATTGTGTAATTTTAATTGTATAAGACTTTTCAAAAAGTAATTTTTTGTGATCTAGAATGAATGTATGTGCTTTCTCCTCAGTCTGTCACCTCAGTATCTGGATGTCATAACTTGGAGAAATGTGGGTGAAATGAAAAATACGGTAATTAGTCAACGTCACAGGTATCTAATATAAATACATTGTTTAGAAGTAACTCTGGTAATAATATCATTTTATGAACTTTGATTTAATCTGCATTGGTTATTAAAGAACAGAAACATATCCAGTTTTTAATGAACTTTTGTGAGTTACCCCATAATGACTTTCATGCCTTCCTTCCTCTATACCTACATGCCCTTTTCCATAGACAATCCAACCAATATAAAGGCATATCAGGTATATAGTGGTCCACGTTTTCTGATTATTTCAGTATTGAACATTTCTTGTCATTGTTTAGCAGTACTATTATCAATCACAGTCACAGTGTATTGGAGGCTGCTGTACTCTTACTAAGTGTAACATTACCATCATCATTTATCACAGTCACAGAAGTGCATGTGCTACTTGCAAATGATTCCTTTCTTTCTGTCAGTAGTTCTGTAGAACAAACCCCTTAATATGCTATGATTCCAAAAAATAGATGCGGGGTTGTGTTTCTACACACAGCCAACACAAGGATGTGGGAATGGTTATTTTGAGGGCCTGTTATAAAACTGGGAACACAACTGTAAGTTACTGTACAATTCAAAATCTGGGTGCTTTGTAGGATCTATAATTCAAAGACTTTTTTTTTAGACCCTATGTTGGATTGGCTTCAGAATGCCATTATAATCAATTCTTGTCTTGGTTTTCTGTGAAGGTTGTTTTCTCTTTAATTTATTACTAGGGACTGGAGGATTATACTTTGGCCTGCTCACCTCAACTACACCCATTCAACGACCATATCAAGTATTTCCAGGGAGAACTCATAAAGTGAAACCTAGGGATTGATGTTAGAACCATATTTAACGGGTGAGTTTTATTGAAACAGTGGAATATTTAAAGATTTGTTTAGATTAGGAAAAGATCAGAACCTCTGTTTAAGCTGAGCTCTACCCAAAAGAGGAAGTTCCACTATAAGGACTGCCCCCCCCCCTTCCCATGAAGGATTGGCACCTTTGAGGAGCTGGTATCCGAAATTGACAGGTACCCCCTCCCCAGGCAATCAGAAACAAGCACCACCTGCCTGGAGTTTGCATCAGCTCCCTGTGCCTGCTTTGCTTTCTTCCGGGTACTCCGATTTCCTCCCACACTCCAAAGACATGCTGGTAGGTTAATTGAATCCTGTCTAAATTGTCCCTAGTATGTAAATAAAAGAAAATGCAGCGCTTCTTAAAAATTTATGAATATAGTGATAAACACAGTCCGATGAGAACAGTGCTCCTTGATTCCCAGTGCAAATGGTAGAAATTCACACTAACCAGAACGCGCATGGAATTGCGCATGTATATATATATATATCCTGAAGATCCCCTCTCCTCTTTGGTCTGGTCAGGGAAATAGCTGGGAAAGATGGAAATCCTACGCCCTCTTGTGGTAAGAAAGTGGTCCAGCAGGTCAGAGCAGTATATATCAGGATAAGCCTCCAAATATGCTGACACAGGGATCACCAGGGCTGCAAGGATGGAAGAAGCTCCTCACGGGAGACATAGGGAAGCACTCATAGGGCGGCCATCTTGACTTCTTAAAGGGTCAGTGTGTTTGTTCATACTTGGCTATGTGATACTCATTATGCACCTGTGTTTTCTGGAATAAAAGTTTTACCTACTACACTATGAGTGCTTCCCTATGTCTCCCGTGAGGAGCTTCTTCCATCCTTGCAGCCCTGGTGATCCCTGTGTCAGCATATTTGGAGGCTTATCCTGATTGATACTGCTCTGACCTGCTGGACCACTTTCTTACCACAAGAGGGCGTAGGATTTCCATCTTTCCCAGCTATTTCCCTGACCAGACCAAAGAGGAGAGGGGATCTTCAGGATATATATATATACATGCGCAATTCCATGCGCGTTCTGGTTAGTGTGAATTTCTACCATTTGCACTGGGAATCAAGGAGCACTGTTCTCATCGGACTGTGTTTATCACTATATTCATAAATTTTTAAGAAGCGCTGCATTTTCTTTTATTTATGTATTTCGGGACTTTTTATGTGTTTTCCTTAATGTTCAGCTGCTTCATATTTTAAATGAGCGCTTACTATATATTTTTATTCTCTTGTCCCTAGTATGTGTATGAATGTAAGTTAGGGACTTTAGATTGTACACCCCTTGAGGGTTAGGGACTGATGTGAATGTGCAATATATAAATACGTAAATTGACGGCGCTATATACTGTAGGTACCTATAATAAATAAATAAATAAAAGTTGCCCCCCCCTCCCTCCCTGCAGTCTTCTGGGACATGTGACAGGTCCTAGAAGACTACGGGACCATTCATAAAGTGCAGCGCTACTCGTGCATGTGCAGTGGGCACCTGGCTGTGAAGCCTCAAGCTGTCACAGCCGGGTGCCCACACTGAAGATGCCAGTGCCAGTAATACAGGATGGCCAGTGAAACGAGGACACCACAGGATCAAAGGACAGGTGAGTGTCAATTTTTTAAAAATCACCAGCTACAGTTTTTGTAGTTGCTGACTTTTACTTTTTTTTTAATTTTCACTGGAACTCCGCTTTAACCTTTTACTTTAATCTGTGTCCTCAGTTGGTACAGTACGCGCTGTTCACTGCTTGTGTGGACACTAAGTAAACTTGAAAAAGTAGGGATAAAGGGAATTCTTTTTATCACAACACAGACAGTGATAACATTATTTTTATTTAGTAAAGTATTGAAATGTATGTTTTTTTTAATAACTGTTTTTGTCCCTGTTGAAATTTGCACACATTTTTTAAATGGTTGCTGTGAAGAGAAATTTCCAAAAAGGGTACACTTGCTGTCCACAACAAAAGATGTTTAGTACCCGGACATACCAGTGCGAATTTTCATGTGCTTTGAAACTATCAATTTAAGCGGTCATATTGGTGCGATTCCTACTTAGTCGGAGTCACACCGATTTTGAAAATAGTGCATGCACTACTTTTTGCAAGTGCAGGAGTGACTTGCATAGACATCTGTGTCCAGCAAGTCGCAGATGTCTTGCAAGTAGCACCTGAAGTGGGACTAACATCCGACTTTGAAACCGTGCAACTTCCAGTGAAGTGATTTCAAAGTCAGATTGTTGTGACTGAAGACGTAGGGTGGAATTACACTTTATTCTATCCTATCTGCAAATTTTGATGCACTAGAAATATAAAAAGCAGAACAGATTTAAAAAATGGCTTGTCTCTAAGATAACCATTGGTACAGAATGCATTTCTGCTTATCTAAATTATTATATAATTAATTATGTCTTATAAATATGCATATAATAACAGTAAACATGTTCCTCTGTTTATAAACAATCTTCTGGTAAATTCCCAGTGCTATAAAAGGTTTATATTTGCAGATGTATCTAAAGCGCTGCGTAAATTGACGGCGCTATACAAGTACCTGAAATAAAAAAATAAATAAATAAATGTATCTACCCCCCCCCCCTTCTCACCTGAACCTTCAGATTGCAGCGATGGGTCCAGAGGATTTGTTCAGCAACCATTCTGTGTGGTTACTGATTAAATCAAGGATATTTTTAACCCTAGTAGTGCCACCATCTCGCATCTCCTGAGCCTAGATCAACTGTAGGGAGGGATTTAAGATTAGCTAAGGGTGGAGGAGATTGGGAATTTCAATTTGCAACCTCTTGGCTAGAATTTGATTGGATTTGGTCCAATCAAATTCCCCCTGATGAAGTCACGTGACCCTGTGACGCAACGCGTAGGGGAGGGGCTCTGACGTCACGACGCTGCATCGGAGAGGCTCGGCGACTCTAGCAGAGGCAGTCAGAGAGGCAGAGGGAATCACCAGCTCTGCATATCTGCATAAGATAAGTGCCTCATATGCTTGTATCACCGCATCTGGTAGCAATAAATACGCTTATTCAAAAGGATAAGACACTATGGTCTTTTTTTCTCTATCTGATCTATATACTCAACATTGAGGAAAGGTGGATATAAGAAGGAGGTGTCCCCAGGAGGGGAAATAGGAGATACTGATACCCCCTTTTCAAAAATCTATCTATGAGTGGCCACGTGGATGATTTAAGAGGAGATTATAGGAGGAGGATCTGAGCAGGTCTGCACATCCATCTGGAATACTGCATAAAGGAGCACTATCCCACCAGTCCTAGAAGGACTACAAGTCTATTTGCCTAAATTCATTTGGGCAAATATTAAGGTGAGCACATATTGAGACTACACGGCACCTGGAAAGAGGGATTAAGGAGTTCACCTGCACATTGCACATTTTGCACAAAGATATATAAGACTGTTCATTTCTGTATGCACCTTTGCACAAAGATATAAAAGACTTTTTATTTAATCATGAAATTGGAATATGGCATGGACAATATTGTTTGAGCACTAATGGCACAATTTAGCATATTTATGATTTGATTCACTATATCACATTAATTAATTTATTGATTTGTATTAATATTTATTATTAATTTATTTAGTTTATTGATATATACGAGTGATATACAATATATTATTAAGTATTTGTAGTAGGAGCGCGGCATTATAGACACGTCTAATCAATTTACATATACACAATTAAGTGAGTTTGTGAAAGTGCCAGCGCACCTAACACAACAGGTAGTTCACTACCACCTATTGCACATATTATACTGAACATCTGAGACATAGTGGCTCACAAGTATACACTTTTTTAATAGCAGTAAAATCTACTTCCCATTTGAAACCACTTTTTCATACAATTTCATAACGCCTGATAGGAAATATGCACAATAAAACAAAGCATATATTGGAATCACTTGCTGAGGAGGAGCCTAATCGTGGCGGTGTGAGAGAGAGCGATGTGAGCGCTCTCCGCAGGATAACCGCCCTCCTTCCCTTGACGTTCCCCATGGAAGCTGCTAAACTCCCCGCCTGAGATCTTACGGCAGAGGGGGGGTCCTGAGAGTGAAGTGGAGGAGACGGAGCTGCGGGAGTTCTGGACGGTGAGACGGCTGAGAATCTCTCACCTCTGACTGCTGGGAGTGCGGGTGACGGGAGGTGGTCACGTGACCCGCCGAAGGGCAGTACTGGGAGACGGAGAAGCCGGCCGGCTTCCTGAAGCAGAGGGAGACCCCGGCTTTCCGACCCAACAGAAGAGGAGGGAGAGAGAAACGGCTGGCTTCCTTTGAAACTGAAGCCGCTCGGGCAGAGAGATTTACATGACCGTCGGTACCCACGAGAGAAACGGAGAGAGAGAGAAGAAAAGAGCCTCGGAAAACCCCCCCTTCACCTCTCCCCCCCCTCCTCTTCTAACCCCTCTCCCCCCCCTCCCCTCCTGAGCTGAAGGGAAAAGGAGCAGAGCCACACCAGAATGCTGACAGCCTCACTGGAACGAAGCAGCGGGAAGGAGGGTGAGTGAGACTATCTGGATTATATATTAAATCTGTTTATGGATAGCTTCTTGGTGTGGCAGAAGAAATATATATAGAGAAAAAGGGGGAACCACCAAATAGCTTGAAGAAAGTAGAATTTACCTAAAGGACTTATTATCAGTATATATCTTAAAGTTTAAAAAGAGAACTCGGATACAGTTAAAAATATGAAGAGCAAAAATAGTAAAGGGAATGCCCCTAAACACGCCCAATCAGGAACAATTAGAAAATTTACATCTCAAGGTAATGTGACCCCAGAAAGAACTCAGGGGGCAGGTGAAAAAAGTATAATGGAGAACAGTATGGATAAAAGCGCCAGATCTCCAGTAGAAATGGATAATAATCAACAAATATTAGGAGAAATAGAGTCAAAGGAAAATGAAGGAGAACTACAAATCCCAAATAAAAAGGAAATGGCGGAAATGTTTAAAAATTTGGAAAAATCAATTAAACAGGAAATGGGAATTATTCGGAAAGATCTGGGACATCTCTTGACTAGAGTAGAAGATACAGAAGAAAAAATCAATAAACATGCTCAAACTCTTTCTGAACTGAATAATCAGATACTAGAGATTAGGCAAGAACAAAAAAAACTGGGATATAAACTGGAGATACAAGGTAACATACACAGGAAAAAAAATCTCAGGATAAAAGGAATTCCGGAGCTCATACAAGATAAAGAATTAAGAGAGACGATACAAAAAATCTTAAACTCCATTATGGGTAGACCTAGAACAGAGACATGCATATTGGACAATATATATAGATCAGGAAAGGCCCAACGAGATCGGGCGGAAGAGAGACCGAGAGATGTAGTGGTTCAATTTAATAAAATTGGAGAGAGAGAAGAAATATGGAAGAAGACAAAAGGAAGATATAATATTGAGTATGAAGGGAAAAATATACAAATCTTTGCAGACTTGACACCTGAGACATTATGGAGAAAGAGATCACTGAGACCCTTAATAGAACAGATGAAAAAACAAAACATACAGTATAGATGGAGCGGCTCAATGTGTCTAATCGGATGGAAGAATGGAGTTACTGCATACCTGAGATTTCCTGAGGATTTGAGAGACTTTTTTGACAAACTTAACATTCAAAAAGTAGAGGTTCCAGGTTGGGAAGTTGAGGGAGGGGAAAACGTCGAGGGAAAAGAGCAATGGCAGCAAATTAGAAGAAAGAATAAAGAAGGGATAGAAAGGGGAACATTGAGGGAAATGGAGGGACGGTGAACCGTACAAGGTTAGAGTTCAACCTCAGGGCCAAGATCCAAATGTGACAGTAAGCTCACAAAGGATTAGATGGTAAAAAATAGGCCTGATGGGAGGGGGGGTTCGAGGGGGGAGGGAGGAGGGAGGGGCAGGGGAGGGGGGAGGTGAAGAGGGAGGGTAGGGGGGGGGAGGAGGTAAAAGATGGTATAGGGGGAAGGTTTTAAAAATACTCTGCATAGGGACGAGATGTACTCAAGAATTATGGAAGATATAAAATTTATAACATATAATGTAAAAGGGTTGAATAGTCCTGGGAAGAGATTTAAGCTATTTAAGGAGTTACAACACAGAGAAGCCTCGGTAGTTTTTTTACAGGAGACGCATTTTGAGATTAAGTCAAATATCAAATTAAATACTAGAAACTATCCAACATGGTTTTATGCAGACTCCCCAATTAAGAGAGCCAAAGGGGTGGCAATTGGGTTCGCTAAAAACGTAAGGTGGGAGGTGGAAGAGAGAGAGACAGATCCTGAGGGGAGATTCTTGTTTCTGAGGGGCAGATTACAGGAAATAGAGTGTACAGTGGCGAATATTTATTGCCCAAATAAGAGACCGGAGGTATACCTGAAAGGGATATTAAGAAAATTGAGGGACTTTAAAAAGGGAAGACTGATAATGGCGGGAGACTTGAATTTATGTCTAGATCCACAGATGGATACAACATCTCGTGTGCAACGAGAGGGAGGTAGGTCTATGAAGACTTTGAAGAAGGAGATATATGAAGGGCAACTAGTGGATATATGGAGGATAATGCATGGAAAGGAAAAAGACTATACTTTCTTCTCTAATGCACACGAGATTTATTCAAGACTGGACTATATAATGGTAGAACATCAACTTATCGAGAGGGTGGCCAAAGTAGAAATAGAGACAATGACTCTCTCAGACCATGCCCCAGTTATAATGAAGGTGAGATGGGGGAGACAACTGACAAGGGGGGTGGGATGGAGATTAAACGAGGCCCTTCTATTAGATCAAGAGATCGATCAGCAGATCAGACGGGAAATGGAAAGATATTTTCAGGAGAATGAAACAGGAGATGTTTCAATGGCCACTGTCTGGGAGTCCCATAAGGTATATATTAGGGGTATATTGATTGCGTTAGGAGCAAAAAAGAAAAGAGAAAGGAGTAAGAAAATGACAGGGCTCTTAAAAGATATAAATGACCTGGAACAGATCCATAAAAACAGAATAACATGTGAGATAAGACAGAAGATAATAGGAAAGAAGAAAGAATTGGAGATATTAATGGAAGAAGAGATGAGGAGAGTACTTAATAAAGTTGCAGTGGAGAGGTACAGATGGGGAGATCGTCCAGGAAAATATATAATGAAGGCCCTGAGAAAAAAGAAAACTAGAAATTACATAGAAAAAATAAGAAACCCCAAGGGAGAAATGGCTCACTCTACTAAAGAGATTGGGAAGGTGTTTGAGGAGTATTACAATAAGTTGTATAATATTAAGTCTCAAAACTTAGTAAATAATAGTGAAAATGAGAACAGAGAAAAAAGAAAGGCATATCTAAAAAATGCAGAACTACCAAGGATAGATAAAGATCTATTGAAATCCCTGGAATTAGAAATCACACAGGAGGAAATAAAAATAGCACTAAAAGACACTAAGGTGGGGAAAAGTCCTGGCCCGGACGGATACACCGTGAGGTACTATAAAAAATATAGTGAACTATTGATACCAAAGTTGAAGGAATATATGAATGCCCTGGGGGGAGAAATGGAGATTAGACAGGAATCCCTACAAGCTCATGTAACACTTATACACAAGGAAGGGAAGGATCCTACTCAATGTTCAAGTTATAGGCCAATTGCACTCCTAAATGTAGATACAAAGTTATATGCGAAGGTCTTAGCAAATAGGATCAAAGACTTAATGCCAGAATGGATCCAGGGAGATCAGGTTGGCTTTGTGTCAGGGAGGGAGGGTAGAGATAACGGAATTAGAACTCTGTTGTTGATCCAGAAAGCTAAGAAAGGGAAAACCCCGGCAGTGATTCTCTCGATCGACGCTGAAAAAGCTTTTGATAGAGTAAACTGGAGCTTTATGATGGACACCCTAGAGATCATGGGGGTAGGTAGTAGAATGAGGGAATGGATAGGAAAATTGTATAAAATGCCATCCGCGGTTATTTTGGTCAATGGTGAAAAATCGGCACCTATAAGGATGTCAAATGGCACTAGACAGGGATGTCCACTGTCCCCTTTGTTGTATGTGTTAACATTGGAACCCTTACTAGAAACAATTAGGAGGAATGTAGATATAAAGGGAATACAAATAGGGGAAACGGAACATAAGGTGGCAGCTTTTGCAGACGATCTGTTGTTCTATGTGGGTAATCCTAGGATAACACTCCCGAATTTAATGAAAAGCTTAAAGGAATATGGAGAAATATCAAACCTAAAAATCAACCCGACAAAAACTGAGATCTTGAATATAAATCTCCCGAATGGTGAGAAAGAAAAGATAAAAAAAGAATTCCCTTTTACATGGAGAGATAGAGAGATAAAATATTTAGGAGTCAAACTTTCTGCTTCATATTCAAAATTGTATAAATTAAATTATATTTCCCTTTTAAACGAGATTAAGGAGGAACTGAAGAAATTGGGAGGAGGAATCCCCTCCTGGTTAGGACGAATAAATCTGATAAAAATGATAATTGTACCCAAAGTTTTGTATAAATATCAAATGATCCCAATAAAACTCCCAGAAGCATTTTTTAAAGAAATTAAAAGGATGATAACAAAATTTATATGGAAAAATAAAAAACCTAGAATATCGTATGATTTGATAAGTAGACGAAAAGAGAGAGGGGGACTGGGAGTGCCAGACTTTGGGAGATACTATAATGCTGTAGTTTTAGCAAGAATTTATGATTGGACACACAATAAAAGGGGGAAAAGATGGGTAAAGATAGAGAATGACTTGAGCGGAGTTGACCTGAGTAGAAACATATGGGCACCAACACAATATAGAGGTTTAAAAGAAACCACGAGCGTGTTTACATTGAACGTTTTAAGGGTTTGGGATAATTTACACAAGTATATGCACTGGGATTTTAATTCACAATTAATGTCACTAAGGAATATAGAATACTTCCCACCAGGTATTGAAGGGAGTATGGGAAAATGGATTAAAAAGGAAGACATTCAACTAAGGGATATTATGGACGGAAAGAAGTTGAAAACATTGAAAGACTTAAAAAAGAGTGGAAGGGAACTTTTTATTAAGATTGATGAGTGGAAATATCACCAATTAAATCACTTTGTTGAGAGTCTTCCGAAACCCATAAGAGGGAGAAAGGAGTGGAACATGTTTGAGAGGTTACTGGAATCACGGGGAGACGGAAAACGGGGCACGGCAAAAATTTATAAAATTCTTACCGAGTTAGCTACGGAATTAAAACCAAGCTATATAGAAAAATGGGAAAGGGATTTAGGAGTGGAGATAGATGAGGATAAACAGAGGAAGATATATAGACTCACGCATGAGAACACTAGTATGAGAGAGGTGGAGGTAAACTATAAAAGTTTAGTAAGATGGCACATTACACCAATTCTAGAACACAAAATAGATATAGAGAAAACACAAGAGTGTTGGCGTGGTTGTGGAAAGATTGGTACATGGTTTCACATCTGGTGGGAGTGCCCAAGGATACAAAATTTTTGGAAGATAACAGTCAACTTAATTGAGAAAATCTCAGGAATAAAGATAGGATTAGACCCACAAGTGTGTTTACTACATAAAACAGATTTACCAGTGAATAAATATAAAAACTCGGGTATATGGTACTTTGTGAACGCAGCGAAGGGGTTGATACCCAAATTCTGGCATAGCTTGGAAGTTCCGAAAGAGAAGGATTGGGTAGAAAGAGTAAATCAGATTAGTAGGATGGAGAAACTATACTATACCCAGGAAGATAAGATGGAGATATATAACAGGAGATGGGAAAAATGGGAAGATTTTGTACACCATAGGAATATATATGAAGAAATGCCAGGAGAAGATTCTTAATTTTATATAGATGGAAGTAAGAGAAAAATGCAGATTGGGAGGGAGGAGGGATGGGGTAGGGCATAAGGGTAGAGGGAAGGGAAAGGAAGAAAAAGGAGGTAACAGAAAGAAAATAAGAGTAAAAATATTATATGAGAATGTAGATGAAATGCATTATGCTCTTCTTTCATGTTCCCCTGATTTTTTTTTTTTTTCTTTTTTTTTTTTTTTTTTTTTTTTTTTTCCTTTCTCTTTTTATATGTAATTATAAATGTGAAAATTTAATAAATATTTGAATAAAAAAAAAAAAACAAAGCATATATTCAGATAGGTCAGTTTAATGCAAGTCACCTGATACCTTACATCCCTAGATTACCTCTGCTCGAGAGCAGAAAGCGATATCTCCTTAACCGTCCCAAGCAGATATGTCATATCTAGTGTCTGGACGTTCAGAATATCATTATGCATATTATCCTACCAGTGGATAGGATGCTACATGTACCTATGGAAGGTTATTGACCATGGTATAACTTGAGAGGGATTTTAGTCCTAGCCTGGGTCTCCGCCTAAACCCCTTCCCCAAATGAGGCGATTTGTTCCTTGGCTTCAGAGACACCCCCTGCTAGAGGACTAGAAAATAGGCTATCAGGCCTGGAGAAGTAAGATGAAGAGATTCTCCCTTTTAACATCAGGAACCAACTTTGGGAGAAAAGGCATCCTTTTGTTCGGACACTTGAATGCTGCTTAAACCAGGATTTCTGCAAGTATTGTACCTCTCTAAACTTCTTTCTGTTATCTCTGTGGTGTGTTATTGCTCTCTGTATTTATATATATATATATATATATATATATATTGGCTACATCTTTTCCTTTAAATATTTTTATTGCACCATTTTAACCTTTTTAGTAATAAATCCTATTTTCTGAAAAGTGTTGAACTGTTTCTAAAGCTCTTTAATGCAAACTAAGAATCCCTGTCTCTGAAGAGCGCTACTGTGTGTTTTAAACTTCTACATACATCTGCCTGCGGTGACAGTGTGTATACAGACGCTTATTCAAACATCATAGTGTTACCGCTAAGATTGGTGAGTTTCCTCCTTCTCTGTACGAAAAGGTGGTGGTGGTGGAAGTGTGAAGGGTTAACTGCGTAACTAACCTGACCCAGTAACAATCGCTCTCAGCCTGTGGCACATAGATTGTGGTCCAGTGAGCTGGAAAATCTTTGTGCAGGGTGCAGCTGAGCGTGGCATTGTTACTCACGTGACAGCGCGGTTTTAGATTGGCTAGTCCTTTGCTCACAAGTTGGTGAGAAGGGCTGGGGATCTGACGCCGTGCCTGTCACAGACCTGTCACTATTATCACATTGGCGCAACGAATAGTTCGAAAATATAAAAAATAAAATATAAAATCATTTATTGAAAAGAATAAATACCTACCTCCACACAAACAATACAGACATACTTACACACACAGTACAACAAATGGCAACCACTCCAACCTATAACTGGCCTTTGCAGCAAGGAGCACATAGAAAATTGAAGCAAGTCAAAAAACAGCAAACAATAATAATGAATAGATTAAGAGAAGGTATGCCTGGAGGGAGCCCACCCCTCCTTAAAGGTATAGGGATGCACTGAACACCCAGCAATAGCACAATGGCTGCAAAGGTATCCAGCAGGTCCCCTCACTAATACACCAACAGTACAAACAAATGGATACCACCCCAATCTATAACTTGCCTTTGCAGCAAGGAGCACATGGAATGGAGATGCATGTCAATGAACAACAAACAAAAATTCCCAGCTCACTTATCAGCCAGTCTGCAACAATTTAAATTAACCCTAACAGTTCAAACTAAAACAAGGGGTTTTGTTTGCACAAATTTGCAAATGTATATGTGTAAACTGCAGAGGCCACTTTGCGGCACCCCATTGTACTGCAATCCTAACTCTATCAATTTTGAGAATCTCCAAAGTTAGAGCACATATATAATAATTACACACACACAAACCCTAATGACATATTAAACATCCATGTGTGCACCAGTTTTGTAAGATTACTTTTAGGGCTGCTCTTTTAGTTTAACTCTAAGGGCTCATGTACATGGGACGTTTGGAAAACTCTTCTGAATGATGGAAACTGACTGCTGGAAAACGTAGGTTAAAAACATCTGTTTAGCCACGTTTGCATACCACGTTTATGCACATTTGCATTTAGAATCATTTTTTAAGATAACCTCAGGAGACTTCCAAAATGCCCAGAATGCACTGAAAAACAGTAAAAAAAGAACTATTTCAGACATTTTGTGAGAAATAGAGTGAGCAGAAGCAGAGAGAGCAGTATGTGTTGAGATGACATGTCTTTTATGGTTGTATTCATTATGGATCCCATCATGAGCATAATGCGGCATGTTCTACCATTTTTTCCTTCAAGCAAAACCTGGAACTGTTTGCGCTGGCGTACCGTGTCCTTTTGAATACATGGCAAATGCTTTGCATGCATTGCTGATGATGAAAAAAGGCTCTGGATAGCATTTGGATAGGGAACAGTTAAAAAACACTTCTAAACACAAACGCTTATAAATGTGGTTAGCTGCATTTACACACGTTTACACGCATTTGGCATTTGAAACACTGATAAAATCTAGTCCTGAATGCAAGTTTGGCGCGTTCAAAAAAACAACTGTAAACTCAACTGTCTGTAAACGACTGTAAATGACAATGTGTACAGAGTTCAGGGGCTGCTAAAAAAATGCAGAAAAGCTCCTGAAAGTGAGTTTCTCAGCTACAGTGTACATGAGCCATAAATGAATGGGCTGTAACAGTTTTTAATTTGTTGCCTCCTTTTAATTTTGAGTATCTTCCTTTTTTGTCACCATTTCACAAGATTTGTGATTATTGGCCTAGAAAGATTTGTTTTATTTTAAGTTTACACTTTCTGACCTTTTTATTTAATCTATTTAAAATGGCTCTCCTGTACATTGGCATTAAACAATATGTAAACCCAACATTTCATATTCCTGATATTTGCCTGCTGTACCATGTACTAAAATAATATAACTGTTGACCTGCAAGTCAACCCTCTAGATGCTCTTCTAAGAATATCATCCACTTCTATATCTGATCTCTACTCTCCTAAAGCTTCTACGGTTTTCAAAAACCCTGTATGGATTCAACATGACCAGGTGAGCTAACGACTTTTCCACCAATAATATATTGGAAAAGCTACTGGCAGGCTACAAAACCATTGCTTCAACAGCTATCCTTAGTGAAACTTGGAATGAGACACAATTTTCAAATATTCACCATGCCTGTAGTCCATACTTTGCATCCACTTCCAGCATTCAGTTTTCCTAAATGCAGTCTGCCTAAACTTACATTGTCCCACTGTCTATTGTCCTGTACTAAGATTTCAAGATTTTGGACACATGTAAGACTCTAAAGCTAAACTATTACACATATACCTCTTTTCAACGAACTTCTGCCCCTACTGTTTAGCTATGAGGAACGGCTTATTAAAGTTTTTGTGGACATTAACGATGTCCAATCACAGTTGAATACACATCTTCCTTCTAGCAGCCAGAAGATGCATCATGAAAAAAATGAAGCCCCTACTATTTCAGAAGTTAAATCATCAATCCACTATATATTCTCCTAACTAAAAACAGGATGCAGAAGTCAATCTTGATTTAAAACCTACATATTCTTCTTCGCATGGAGGAATTATATGCTGGCTACTTATAGTGAGGAAGTGGAACTACTCATTTACCCAATTTGTTATTCCAAATGGTTGCTCAGGAATTAATTGCTAAATCATCAAGACCAATCTGTCTCCTCTTCTAGCCCCTACATATCACTTCCTTTTGTGCATACTTCCTTCCATCTCTTATTCTTATGTTCTTGACTACATTTAATGAACCTCCAATAACTCCTATGTTCTAATTATTCTGATTTCAAGGCTTCAATATATGTATGTTATCTATGCTGAATGTACAGTATGTTTCTCTTTAATAATATTCCAATTATTGCCATTCTAGGACTGTTGCATATGTTTTCAGATAATAAGTCAGCACCTTAGCTCACCAAGCCTCCAGGACTCTTTATATCATAACATGTCATAGATCCAGTTATGCCTCTGTGGGTTTTGTGTATCATCTCTAATCATTTTTTTTTTACCTACAATGCATTTTACCCTTTGCACAAAGTAAAGAACTAGATTAAACTATTATTGAAACACTGCTTGATAAAATATTTAATAAAAATTGACAAATTTGTATCAAAGTGTACACATATTTGGAATCCCTCTACTCAGGAAAATAATGTAGAAAACAATGTGGAATATTATTAGTTTTAGAAAACATGTCACACATTAAGCAAACTAAAACTGCATTTTTAAATTTTTTTCATTTGTCAACTTATAATAGAAATGTTGAGCTAAGTGTTTATTAAAATAGTGTGTCAATTAATAGCCTTTTATTTCCTTAAAAAATTAAAAAAATATTTTGGTGGGCAAAACTCACAGAGATATTGTGAAGGTAACCAATGCATACTGATGTCGCTAAATTTGGCATCTAGATTTCAATAACCCCTGGTCATAAAAGGAATACATATGGGGCCATGATCACCTTTTGGCAAGGAATTTCAAAGTCTGATTCTATTTGCAGTAATGAGTTAGCCGCTTAGATATGGCATTTTTGTGTAGCTTAAATCTCACTGGATTTTTGAGTCCCTTAGACTAAAATAGACAGCTATCAGCTCTCAGTTTCATCCACCTGTATGCCTTTTATAAAATGTTCTCAAGCGTCGTGTTGGATTTTTAGTCTGTTTTATGTTAGTAAAAGCAACAGGAGCATTTACTTCTGTGGAAAGTTGGCTAGGTTTTGACATTTTGAAATGGGGATCTTGTACCTGAAGTCTTAGGGGTGGATTTACTAAAACTGAAGAGTGCAAAACCTGGTGCAGCTCTGCATAGAAATCAATCTGCTTCCAGGTTTTTTGCCAAAGCTTAATGGAACAAGCTGAAGTTAGAAGCTGATTGGCTACCATGCACAGCTGCACCAGATTCTGCACTCTCCAGCTTTAGTAAATCAACTCCTTTGTGGCTGAGTTACTGACATTGAACTCACACCAGCAAGGATGAATAGCATTCATTCTCTCAAAAATATGATGCTTGTTTTTGTATCTTTGCATATATACATGACTGTTGTTGGTGGTGAAGACAGCAATATACAGTGCACAATCTTTGGGTACTAGGGTATTATGCTGCTGGAATCTCAGTGCTGCATAATTTAAGCACGGTATTGCTTGTTGACTGCGTATTGACATTTGGTGCAGGGCAAAGGGAGTAAATGAGTGAGTAGGATTAGGTTAGGTTAACTGCTGAACATATTTTCATCAAATGAGATGTAATCAGGGAATGAAGATGTAGCACTGTATTGGATGTCCTTAACTTCCCTAGCAGTATGATTATGTCCATGTTTCTGTGCTCAAAGTGGTACATTTTTTTGCATTTTTTTATTGTAGGCCTGTAATTTTTAGGAATAACTCACTGAAATCTGTCTGAGTCTAGTAAACATCTCAGGTATGATAACATTTGAAACACGAAATCATAAATTCTAATATAATAAATAATCATAAAAAATAATAATATAATAATAATAAATTTAATTCAATAATATAATCAAACCAAAAACACTGAAATTTGAAATATAGCGTCAAGTTTGCACATCACTGAGCTTAGTCGCAAAATCGTTTTCAGTGTCTGATGACGAATTTCCCCACGAATCATTATCACTCAATTCTGCAAGTGATTTTGATTTACTATCGCTGTTCTCTAGCTGGTCTAAAACCGCTTTTGACATAAAGGGATGCTTTTTGGACGCCATGGACTTTTCTCAGTTTTCAGGCAGAAAGAACAGTAAAAATACAGGCAGGGCACAGGACAAAGCACTCGAGACAAAATGTATGTGAAATGGTTTGATACAGACATGTTTTACTATGTGATTTTAGTGTATTTAGTGAATGTCACTTTTTAAAATTTTTAAATTTCCCGCCATTTCCGGCCCCGTACGTCCTGACGTTCGCAGGGACCGGAACCCGGAAGACAAATGCCACCATCGGCTGGAGGAGATGGTTGGGGACGCTGCAGGGGGGACATTGCAGGAGCGCAGGACAAGGTAAGTGAAACAGGGAATCCCAGAGCAACTCTGCAGGGTAATCCCGAGTTTTGCTCGGGGTTACCGCTTTTGGCACTGATAATTACCCCGAGCTGCACTCGGGAATGCCGCCAGGGGGGTTAAGCAGCTGTGCAGGAGGGATAGCTAAGTGTAGGAGAGGAGGAGAGTTCATGTGATCAGCACAGGGACAATCAGTGCTGTCCGGACAGAGATTCAGGGGTCCTGCAGCCTCATAGGACAATCAGGGGAAAATTAAAACTCCTCCAGCAAGCTTTAACCAGTGCTCTGCTGACACTGAAAGAAGTCACAAGACTGCTCTAACTGCTGATAAGAAAAGGTATTTGCAGTTTATATTTACTAAAATAATTGCATTTCCATGTTCTGTGTACTGTGGGAGACCAAATATAGTGAATGCAGGGTCCTGGGTTTAGTAACACTTTAATGTAAAGGTATAGCTGTTCTTAAAGGGGCTGTTCAGCCGATTGAGGCTATATGCTAAAATGTATTAAAGCAGTTATCCTCTTTGTATATATATTTTCAATGGTTGTCAGATCCCCCAAAATGCCTTTGATAAGTTCCTTCTAACAACTATTATACAAAACAATAAATTCCAGATAAACTGGCCACACACCAAAAGATATTGAAAATGAACACAGCTTCATCTTATGTACTAACATTTACACTGCTAGGGTAATAGTGTCTACTCTTTTGCAAATTAACCCCATTATCTTAGTTATACATCTGAAATGCATTTGTGCATTTAGCATGATGTGGGAATGTTTGGTTTAAGTTAGGTCGAAAACTGTGTTGCACTGCTGCCCTTAACTCAATTACATACATTCTCAGAAATACAATGCGAAAACAAAGAATGCATAAGATAAAATAAAATTCAAACAAACACCCATTAATATAACGTGTTAATCTCCAGCCAAATTCCTAAAGTGTAATAAATCCAATCTCCAAGATGCCTCCTTTTACATTGTGATATTACAGTACCACTGCTGGTATGCTCCTGTTGGGTACTGATCACACAATCCCGGTGCTGCAATTAATACTCTTCCCAACCTGATAGTGGTTGTGCTCGTTCCTTAGTGCTGTAACCTATAAGTGTAATATAGATCTAAAAGTGCTGTCCCCACTCTCGGGAATTATATTAGGTGCCCCTCAGTTTTGAGAGGTACTCCAGGCTGCCACTAGTGGATTACAGGTAGCTGTTCCCTAAATGCTCGGTAGTGTTGCTATGTCTCTCCATAAAATCAACTGAGAGCCACAAAGATGCTGCCATTGGGTGGCATTTTAAACACATATCAAGTTTATTTAAAATTGCACTCACATTTATGTAGTTTAAAAATACATTAAAAAGTATCCAGCATGCTCTCCTCACATCACAGATCTCCTCCTCCAGCGTCACCTCACGCTGCCGCACGCATATCTTCATATCTGGTCTCAAGACGTCATCACGGGATGGGCTAGGTGATGTTCATTAGACATTTAACTGACCACTTTGTTTATACATTGTCAATACCGCTGTTGTTACTGCTACATTGGCTCTGCGGGATCACAGCGCTCCCTGCTCACACTGCCTAGCCAATATAAAACTAGATAAAATGTATCCCCTACTAGGATAACATGTGATCTATTAAAATCGCATCTTGGTATATTTATCCAAAAATATATACCCAATACGATTATTTTTTTTTTTTAAAGAAAAAAAACATGGCCGCCTGTAAATGCCCTGTTTATTGGTGAGGTACCTCCAGCCTGGGTGTCCTTGTTGGCTTGCATGTGCTCACATCCATAGAGGAGAGATCTCAGCGCACTAATGGCTAATGTCCATAAGTCCCAATAGAGTCTACGGCTAATAACGACTTTAGATGGCAGCCAAACCAGAGTGAGCCAACTCTGCATACAAAATGAAAAAGGAGAAGAGAGGCACCTTCTAAGTGCAGTATGAAAGGAATGTTTAATAAGCCACAATAAAAAAAACTCACCGGTAGAAGAAGCAGTCAGCTCTGAACGCATGGACTTGTGTCCTCCCTTCAGTTCACCGCATCTCTTCCTGTGTGATGTCAAGTCCGCCTGGCTTGTGGTTCACACTGGTCACAGGCACTTCCGGTTCCAGTCGGACAATGGAGTCTGGGATTCCTGACCGCCCCCAGCAGCCCGGGACTCTGTCAACATCCACGACGGAACCTGGGATTCTCAACCATCTCCAGTAGTCTGGGACCCTGTTACCATCTACAACGGCTATCACCCCACGGGGTGGACCCCTGCAGGACACAGAAACGGTTTTACTGATGGGCTTTTTAAACACCTTCACGTTGTGAGTTTTAGTATTGTGGTTTATTTAACATTCCTATCATACTGCACTTTTTCATTACTTTTTCATACTTTTTCATACTCCTTTTTCAATTTATGTGATCACATCCATCCTTCTGTGCAGTTGTAGATGTTTTCATACTCGTCAGCTGTATGATATAACTGTGCCTTCCCTGTTCATTACCACAGAGTACAGATCATGATGGTTCCTCATTACACATTGCAGAAATCACATAAAGCACCTTAATAGTGATTATAGTGTGAAGTGCTATCATTCTTTTGTGGACTTATTTTTATTTGAATAAACTAATTATTTGCACATTTACTTTTATTATAGTGCTGCCATTATCATAGCACAGTGACTAAATGGTTAGCACTTCCGCCTGGCAGTACTAGGGTCATTGGTTCAAATCCCAACCACAGCACCACCTGCCTGGAATTTACATGCTCTCCCTGTGTCTGTGTGGGTTTCCACTGGGTACTCCAGTTTCCTCCCACACTCCAAAGACATTCTGGTAGGTTAATTGGATCCTGTCTAAATTGGCCCGTGTATGTATGAATGTGAGTTAGGGTCCTTAGATTGTACACTCCTTGAGGGTTAGAGACTGATGTGAAAGTACAATATATATGTAAAGCGCTGCGTAAATTGATGGCGCGATGTAAGTCCCTGAAATAAATAAACTCTCACTGGGTCACGTGTGGCTCTGGATCAATCCTATAATGGACGAATAAGGCTATATGTTTTTTGTTCTGTACAGACTTTGCCATTAATTCTGATATTATCACTGGTGCTGAAAACTGGTGAAGTACCTCCATCTTTGTTGTCTTTGTTGGCTTGCATGTGCCCACATCCATCCTTCTCTGAAGTTGTAGATGTTTTCATACTCGTCAGCTGTATGTTACATCTGTGCCTTCCCTGTTCATTAGCACAGAGTACAGATCATGATGGTTCCTCATTGAACATTGCAGATATCACAGTAAGCACCTTAACAGTGATTATAGTGTGAAGTACTGTCATTCTTTTTGTGGACTTATTTTTATTTGAATAAACTAATTATTTGCACATTGTTTTTTATTATAGCGCTGCCATCATCATAGCACAAATCTCACTGGGTCATGTGTAGCTCTGAATCAATCCCATGATGGACGATTAAGGCTATATGGTTTTTTCCTGTACAGACTTTGCCATTATTTCTGATATTATCACTGGTGCTGAAAACTCCAAAAAAATGGCCTCCTAAAGACGTCTTGTTTATTGGTGAGGTACACCTCACCCCACCTTAGGTGTCCTTGTCGTCTTGCATGCAGTCACATCCATCCTTCTCTGCAGCTGTGGATTTTTCCATGCTCGTCAGCTGTATGATATATATGTGCCTTCTGTTTTTTGTCTCAGAGTACAGATCATGATGGTTCCTCATTGCACATTGCAGATGCCACAGCGCTCTAATAGTGATTATAGTGTGAAGTGCTATCATTCTTTTTTTGTGGACTATTTTTTTTATTCAAAAAATATTTGGACTTTAGAGCAAGATTGGACATTGGCTTTTATTATAGTGCTTCCACCATCATAGCACAGCTCTCTCTGGGTTATGTGTGGCTCTGGATCGATCCCATAATAACATAATGAACAGTTGAGGCTATATGTTTTGTTCTGTACAGACTTTGCCATTATTTCTGACATCTCCTGTAAAGTTCATGTGTCTTGCATTATAACAAGAAAATCCTGAAAATCCAAACATCCTTTTAAAATTACAAATGTAATTGTCCCTTTTTTCATGAGGGACATTTGTTCATGTGCTAACTAATATCTTAAAGCACTACCCATAAGAATTCCTGCAAACAATAAACTTGTCATCATCTCTTCAAATATTTTGCTGCTCTGTTATCTGAATATTCAGATCTCAGTTTTCTTCTAAGCACTTTAGCCTTTGGTATTTGTTCTCTTAGAGCATCTATTTGATTCTGTTGTTGTGTTAAAATCGTTTTTTTTTATTTCATACATGCTTTATCTTAGCAGTATTGTGTTTTGCCGCTGGTCATAGTGTTTCTAAAATAGTTGAGGTTTAACTGTTTAATCTTTCAGTGTCACTAGAGATAATAAAAAGGATGGATTTGCTTACTCTTTAGGTATGTATTGCCTTAGGGTTATTGGCTATTAAAATGGTTTTTGCTTTGTGTACCTGTAGTTTGAAACAGCTTATGTATTTTACTTTCTCTTCTGCAGCTTTCTCTGTTGCAGTTTGTATAGTCAAAAGGGTGAGAGGAGTAGAGCTTTATGGTCAAGGCCATTATTGCGTGGCTAGTCTAGAGCTATTTTTTTATCTTATCTTTTCTTTTATGACTTTTTAAATTTTTTTAATGTAAGCAAATACAAATATTGCATGTATGCATGCTTGCAAAACTGTGTTTATTGTGAATTTTCCAGGTCTCCCAGCTGTTGTGCAGGTACAGTACAAGAACAGAGGAAAGGGAGGTTTAGGGAAGGTTAGATACTCTATATTAAATGCCTTGCTGCCGGCAAAGAAAGACAATAATTCATACAGAGTGCTTCCAGTGAGGGAATGATTACATCATTTTTCCTCGATGGTAGCATCACCTTCACCATCTCTCTCTAATGCTAAGATAAAGACTAAGCAAGATGACATGGATAATGCAAACGGTAACACAGATTTTCAAGTATGTATACAGGGATGCACAATTTATTCTTGCAATTTCAGAGTGTCTGCATCAGGAATTTCGTGCTGCTTTAAGCTCCATGCACATTGGCTTAAAAAAATGCTGCTCCAAGAAGTGTTTAGCGATTTACCTGTAGAAACAACTAATGTTATCCTATGCATCCATGCACATTAGGTAGTCTAGAAGTGTTTTTTAAGCTCAGTGCTTAGAGGCAGAAAAAAACAAACAAACAAACTCTCAAAAATTTGTGTTTTTTTCTACCAAGAGCACTGATTTTTTTTTTTTGTAATCCAGTGTGCATTGGGTCTTAAACTAAAATCAGTTGTTGCACATGTTTTTTGTAAAATCAGAAGATATTTTTTTTTTTACAGGTCCTGCTTTTTGAAATTATACAAGCATTTGACATCCATTATCAAAGTTGATTTCTATCTTATGTGAATATTTTATCCACCTAACTTTTAAAGTATCACATGCTCTTTATCAAACCAAAATATTATTATTTATTATTATTGTTATTATTATTAATATTATACAGGATTTATAAAGCGCCAACAGTTTACTTAGCGCTTTACAATATACTGGGAGACAATACAGCAATGATACAGTTCAATACAAGAGGGTTAGGAGGGCCATACTCCTTGGAACGTACAAAAGGTAATAACTGTGGGGGATGAACTGATAGGAGAAATAGAAGATTCCGTTATTAGCTGAAGACGGGATAGGCTTCCCTGAAGAGATAGGCTTTCAGAGATCGCCTAAAAGTGGGCAGAGTAGGCGATAGACTATTAGATTGGGGTAGAGAGTTCCAGAAGATGGGAGAGGTTCTGGAAAAGTCCTGGAGATGAGCATGGGAGGAGGAGACAAGGGAGCTAGAGAGAAGGAGGTCGTGCGAGGAGCGGAGAGGACGGTTTGGGTGATATTTGGAGACAAGATTGGTGATGTAATTTGGGGCAGAGTTATAAATGGCTTTATATGTTATTATTAGTATTTTGAATTTTATCCATTGGGCAACGGGAAGCCAGTGGAGGGACTGGCAGAGAGGGAAGGCAGATATGGAACAGTTAGTAAGGTGGATGAGTCTGGCAGCAGCATTCATGATAGACTGAAGAGGAGATAGCCTGCGATTAGGTAGGCCAATGAGGAGGGAGTAACAATAGTCAAGGAGAGAGATAAATACTAATGGAATAGACAGTACTATGTTGGCCTTGGGACTAATCAGTACAGGGATGGTTGATCTAAACAACAAGGGAGGGAGGGAGACTTCAGGCAATGTCTCCTGCAAAATGTAAGTAAATAAACTTCTTTAAAAGACAAAGGAATTATGGGGAATTAGCATTTATTGTCCTGTGCTTCACAATGAAAAGAGTAATTATGTCCAGTCTAAGGTCAAAACACTGCTTTCCACCATTAAGAGTTCTGGTTCTGTAAAGGCCATGTGAAGGTTTGAGTAGGACAATTACACAGAAAGAAGCAAAACACTAGTTTTGTTGGTAGTACCATATAGGGGGTCATTTTGGGGTGGAACCTACCCAACAAATATACTCCACTCTCATCCAAACAGCAAACTCTAGGCAGAAGCCAATCCTTGATGGTGGGAGAGCCAAATCATGAAGATGGGGCCCACAGGGGAGGAGGAGAAAAAAGGAAAGGTAGGAGGTACACCCCCATTCCTCTCCCTAGCTCTTCACATTAAAGGACCCCACAAGCCCATCTCCCCATTCCACTCACAGACAAATGGGCAGCCCTAGCTCCTCCCTTACACATAGAGGGTTGTTTCTCTTTGTATCACAGGCTAAGCACTGCCATGAACAAGATTCATACAATGACGATATTTGTTAATATTATCTGCACTACTGTGTATCCACCATAGATAATGTGTTCTGTAACTCCTGTTATCTCTATAGAAGTTTGTGGATAGACCTCTACAATACATGACCAGATATTATTTGCAGGAAAGATTTTAAAATACATTTAGAATTGGTACTAACTAAACATATAAAATTGTTTTACCTCTAGTGGTTGCTAAAACCAGAGAGTGCACAATCTAGTGCAGTTGTGCATGGTAGCCAATTAGCTTCTAACTTGAGCTTATTCAATTAAGCTATGACAAAAAAAAAGTGGAAGCTGATCGGCTTCTATGCTAAGCTGCACCAGGTTTTGCACTCTTGAGTTTTAGTAAATCAACCCCTTAGGTTTAATTCAAACAACGTTTATTGTCAAGATAATAGAGAAAATGGAACAGTACTTACAGAATCCACAATGACATTACTGCAACAGCAGGATTACACATAAATGGAACAACGTGGATACATAGATCCCATAATAAACAGAATAACAGAAATGGTAATCAAACAAAATAGAGACCACAAGGATCCAAAACTTTCTTTACAATATCTTGCTTTTTCCTTTTTACATCTTATTCCTTTCTGACCAGATGTAAACAGAAATGGGGGAAAGGAACAAAGCCCAAAACATGTCTTCAAATAATAAAAAAAAAACACATAAACAACAACCTCTGGCTCACCCAAGGCGTCTCATCAAAAAGAATAGGAGATGAACATGAACTGTGGAGCCACACACCTGATATAAAATATCACACCTGTAAAAGTCAGTCCACTATCAAATGAGGAGGGGTGAGCCCAGATGTATCCAGCTAACCCTGCCATACCTGCTGGAACTTACGATAAGCATTGCAATGTTGGTACGTGAGTTTCTCCCGTGGGAGTAAAGAATTAACATAATCTATCCATTGCTTATTAGTCAGAGGAGCTGATGATAACCAGTACCTTGCTATCAACTTCTTAGCCAGATATTAAAGACTAGATACCATAATATACCCTCCTGATTGGAACAGTTCTTGGTCCAGTGCCGCCAACAGACAATGCAAGTGATCCTGGGGAACAGTATATTGCGATAATAGAGAAATAAATTGGAGAACCTCACTCCAATATCTATAACTTGGGGCAATTCCAGAGCATATGAATTAAATTACCCTGTTGGACCCTACACCTCGGACAGTCAGGTAAATCCCACCTGCCCTACTGATACAGTTGCACAGGGGTCCTATACGCTCGATGGAGAATAAACAATTGAGACAATTTATGAGAGGGAGAAAGAGAAATTGCCCGAACAGATTTCAGGGCAGCATCCCAGACATCTCCAGCAAACTCTCCAATATCCGGGGACCACTGCACCTTGCTCTGGAGACAAGCTTGATCCTGTACTGTGGACAATAGCTGGGAGTGTACCCGAGAAATCATAACCCCTTAGCTTTAGAATAGTGTTGTTACCATTCTCCTGCTTGAAAATTCTTTCTATAAAGGTGTTTGTGACCTGTGCCCTGCACCTAGTTTACTTCAGGTGCTAAGTTATCCTAGACTTCTATGCAAACCTGAAAATCTATTGATCCAGTCTCGTAGATCTTTTAATTTAATTAAGATGCTCATCTTTTATCTTTTTGCTGTGTTTGGTAAATTCACAACAGGTCTTCAGCTTCCCAGTGCAAGTCAGGGTCTCTAATGGGTGGCATAAGTAACTTAGAGTAACTTCTAATTAGAAGCAGTATTAATTCCTTCATGGCGGTGCCTCCCAGCCTTTTAAAGGGTTTCTGATGCTGGGAGGCGGAGGCAGGGTTTATGACCATGTGACCATCATGTTAGGCGCTAATAACTGTGCCAGGAGCGCACACAGAGTGCGCTCTAGGCACAGTTTGTTTACATATTGGTATGCAAATATATGGTCTCTCTGCATCAAGGCCCAGCCAGTGAGAAGCTCCATATTTGTGTGTTCTCGGCACAAAGAAGTTATAGTGTGAGCTGGAATTTCGCTTCAATTTGTTATTGTATTAAAATCTTTTGATACATTTAACACCCCCAAGACTGGCAATGCTGCTGTCTGCTGTGTTCTGGCTCATTCCTCCAAAGACTTGCCTCACTAATACCAGAGGTGTGTTACTGGCCAGATCACCAGGTGAAAACAGATGGAAAAAAGCCTGAGAAAAGAAACCAGATGCAGCCACAACATCTAATGATTGGTAAGCTGCAACATAATACATTTTTGTTTTTGGGTTTAATACCGCTTAAAGTTGTACTAAAGTTGAGAGCATCCTTTGTGTGGCTTCTACTTGTATTTGAATTTGCAACTGAGACCTATGTTCTTTACGCCTTGCAATTGCATTGTGAACACTGAAGGGTCCAATGAAATAAGTCATGTTACACATAAACATCCCGTTACCTGCAGAGAATTTGTGGTGCATCACAGATCTAATTAGCTTTGGAATGGAGTCCAGACAAACAGCTAAAGCCACATATCAATACATAATGTGGATGCTGTTTTACCCCCAATAATTAGCTTTTTTGTCCATCCAGTTCTGATATTTAAACAATTCTGCCACACAGCACAGCCTGATTTTTTCTGCTGTAGTTATGTACAGCAACGTTTGCCCCTTATTTAGGATGTGTTTGAACAGTGAATGAAAGGCAGCAGACTCTCTGCCACCCTGCTCTCTCCTTTTATCAGATCATGTCCCTTGTTAGCACATAATGGCTGCAATGCAACTTATTGGAGTACTAGTGCAGCTTCTCCCTCTCCCAATGTGTGCTCTGTTGTACACTGGATTGCAGGAGGTTGATGCCAGTACAAGTTCAGGAATGCAGCTTTCACTTAGAAAAGTACATTTTATGATGTATTTTGGATGCAGGGTTTCATTCCTTTGTGTCATTTACATCTAATGTATTCCTGGAGTTCAGCTTTAAAAAATAAGGCCCAATTTTTGGGGGGCCCCATCTTGATGCAGGAATGGAATATTGTACATACAATGGCCTCTAGCCAATATTAATGCAACAGGGAGCCAGTGTGCTCCCCTTATATCCCACTGCAGCAGACAAGGTTCATGCAAAAAAATGGGTATGAAGATGCTGTACATATTAATGTTCTTAACAAAACTTTATTGAATAAGCCTGGTATCATTTGGAAATGTTGACTGTAAATTGAAATTACTACTTTACATGAATGTTCTCTAACTTTGAAAGGCTGTATACGTGGCACTAACATATACATTATGTGAGGATGAAATTGTTCAGGCTTTTCTTGTGCACTAAAAAATTAAATTAGGCTCAGAAAGGAGGAAGCTCTGTGGGTTCTCATTTGCAGCACTACAGAGCAAATTACCTTACAGCATGTGAAGTAGGAGTTTAGTAGCACTGTAATTCTCTCTCTTTCTTCACTGATGAAACAAAAATGTGTTCATTTCTGTTTTTGCGAAAAAATCTTTGCATGATAACAGATGGCATTAATAAAAAAAATGTAGTGTTGGCATTGCTACCAGTTTGTCATAAGTCTCTGTCTTTGGTATGTGTGATGATGTGTATATGATTGCAAATGTTTCAGTTCCAAAGTCAATGACCAACCCATTTTGTGTTTAGAAATGCCTCTCTCATACTCCTCATAAATTTAAGTTAAATTGTATTTTATGAATTTGTTCTATTCCCAAACCATCTGGTATCTTACTTCAGACAGCTGTTTGGGCAAACAAATGGCAATAACCCAATTATAATACAGTGCAAAGTAAAATTAGTAAAACTAGAAATGGTTCTCCTATCACACGTTAGATCATTCACCTACATAGAAGAGTTCACTTGTCATTTCAGACAGACATAATTAATGTGGAAGGGTATGTATTTACTGTCACTTTCAGATCCTAATGCTTCCAGTGCTGCCTTTTGTACTCGCTGATTCTTTCTAAAGTTTATTAACAATAAGCAGAAATTGTGTCTTCAGTCACCATGTAAAAGCAATGCAGAAATAACATGGATGTCATATTTTTTTAGCTCACTGGTTCTAGACACTCAACAAATACACTCATTGCTGGTGTGGTCCACCAGTCAGTGTCACACTGGCATGTAATATATTGTATGTCTTATACGTATATATATATATATATATATATATATATATATATATATATATATATGTGTATATATATATATATATATATATATATATATGTGTGTGTGTGTATGTGTGTGTGTGTGTGTGTGTGTGTGTTTGGGATGGTCCCTTATCTACACATGTCAGTCCTGGGTTCTGCTTCCCAATTTTCTCCTTTGGGTTCCATGTTTTTTTTTTCCACAACTCCCGGGCCAGACACCTGGAAGTGATTTCCATTTGGAGGTGTTATTAGATTGCTTATATAGCCGATTTACTTATAGACTTTGTATTGGGCATCTGCTTCTAGAGAAGTGAGATTTTTGTCATGAAACGTGTTGAACCAAAGGATGTACCCATTATTATGTTTTGTCAAATACTTGGAAAAATGGAATTTATACATATATTATTATGTGAATATCATTTAGATTGTATACCGATATATGGTAGTGTTTACATATCAGCTTGCCTTTTTATAAATTGCTTTATGTAAAAATGATTTTCATCTATTGTGCAATAAATCTTTTTTATGTAAATGTTGTACCTCATTTAAAGTCCCATCAAATGCGTTCTTTTTTTTGTTTATCAGTGTAATTGCAATGAGAATGTCCTGGGTAATGGGAGTAAACACTACAGCTGTCCTTAACTGCTCTTTTCATCTTGATTAACAACAAGATCAAAAAAGTGTTTGGACAGTCGATAAGAAACCTCTCCAGGGTCAATAACTGGTATTTCAGAGGGATGTTTTAACTGTTAAGAGAAGAATCATGATCTAGAACTTATTATAAGTAGAGGTCTAGAATATAATACACACATCATAGCATGCATAGGTGCATATTATAGATTGGGCATATATGTTGGGTGGGTAGAGTACCTCTATGCTTGCTATGACAGTAAAGGGCTGATTATTTTGAATGGGACTCTGAAGACTCTGAAGGCTTCTGATCATTGTATTATAAGTACTCTGTAGATTTTGTCATCTGTTCTGGGATCCAATAAATGCTATCACTCTGGAGAACTGACCTGCGGAGATTTAGATTCTCCCAAAGCACAACAGAGTTGCTATTCAAAAGTGTCTGTCCCTGACTTGAGGTCTTGGGGCATAATTAAGTGAAAAAAGCTCCAAATGTTTGGCTGGTAATTGAATCCCTAAGTATGTGATTGCTATTTTTTGACATGAGGTGAGGTGGTTAAATTGTCATCAGGTTACTGTTTCTGATGGGAGGGAGATGTTAGGTCAAAAGATTTTAAGCAGGAGATTTTTAAGTTAGATAAAAAGTGAACGTGTTCAAGCTCTTGTAACAGATTAGGGAAGGTGATGTGAGATTCTGATAAAAAACAAGAGAATATCATCAGCAAGGTCTGATAACTTGTATTCTCTTTCTCCTGCATGAAGATCCTTAATGTTTAGATTAGACTGCAGATGGCAGAGAAAGGGTTCTGCATCAGTATAAAAATAAAAAACCAGCAAACACAAATACTCCTGCGCTTGGGGATGGACTCGATGTAGGCTACAACTACATTAAGAATGTCTTGGAACATGCACACCTTGCTGCCCTTAAATAGACCGAGGGAATCCAAATATAATGAATGAGGAAAGAACAAACAGAAGGCGCACAGGCCTAGTGCATTACCATAAAAAATGTTTAATAGGAAATAAAGTAGGTGTTGTACTCACAAAGGACAATAAAGTCAAGGCACGTCATAAAAGAACAGCTGGGTCAACACCACGCTGAGTAACAGTCCCCAATAGGGAGTGTAGACATCCAATAGGCTGATGCGTTTCGAGGACTTACCTCTTCCTCAGTATAAAAATGTCTGGGGAAAGAGGGTCTCCTTATTCGTGCTGTTGTGGATACAGAAGGCACCAACAGAAGGAAATTTTATTCAACCCTGGACCTGGGATCAGAATAAAGTGGCATAATTCTGGCTCACATTTCCCCTTGGAGGCCCAAAGTAGAGAGAAAGAAGCCTTGTTTCCTATGTGTGTTTACCTGCTTCCCACCTGGGCCATTGTAAAATGATGGCCAGACGGGAGCCCTATTGTTCAGGGAGGACATCATATGACATCCTCCCAAGAATGCGCTTTGAGGCTTCACCGTGATCTGTCACTCGCTGTGTCCATTGGATCCACTACTGGTACTGTAACAATCATGCACACAGGGAGGGGCGCGGTTCCCCCATTTTGCTCCAAACCTCTGCATTTTGGTATTTCTCTCAAACTCCAAATCAGTCTCCCTCCTCCGATTTTCCCCCTCCCTCAGGAATATGATCAGTGTATGTTGCTAAGTTCAAGGAGCCTGAGCTCCCTGCCTATACAATCCTCTTCCCAAATAAGGTAATTGGCTTGTCTGTTGTAAGAAGACACCAGATGATTTTGGGTAGAAAAGAGGCTGTTATGCTTTGTGTGGGAGAGAGAGAAAGCAGAGTCTCGCTGTAACATCGAAACTGAGTGAGAGACTAGAAATCCTTTTTGAGCTCATCAGACTTGAAACTACTTAACCCAGGCATCTTTTTGGCAAGTACTTATCTACCTAAACTTCGTTCTGTTATCTCTTTGCTGTGCTATTGTTATTTATATATATATATATATATATATATATATATATATATATATATACACGTGTCAATACGAGGTCCTAAAAGGACCAAATAACATAAATAGTGCCCCAAGTAATCCAATGGGATCAAATAATGCTCCAAAACAAACAAACCAGTCACAACAGGACTAAATGTGCTAAAAACCTCCCACCGGAACTGTAAAATTGTTCCCACCATATAACACAAAACACACATGCATCCCAATCAACGCATAAACTAAGGACTGATCATGCAGACAAACATGAATAAATAAATAAATGTACAAAGTCCCGTGAGGTGAAAAACACCTAACAATATACAGTCATGGCCGAAATTGTTGGCACCCTTGATATTTCTCCAGGAAATCATGTATTTCTCACGAAACGTATTGCATTAACACATGTTTTGCTATACACATGTTTATTCCCTTTGTGTGTATTGGGACAAAACAAAAAAAGGGAGGAAAGAAAGCAAATTCGACATAATGTCACACAAACCTCCAAAAATGGGCTGGACAAAAGTATTGGCACCCTTTCACAACTGCGGATAAATAAGAATGTTACAAGCATGTGATGCTCCTGTAAACTCACCTGGGGCAAGTAACAGGTGTGGGCAATATAGAAATCACACCTGAAAGCAGATAAAAAGGAGAGACGTTCACTTAACCTTTGCATTGTGTGTCTGTCTGTGCCACACTAAGCATGGACAACAGAAAGAGGAGACGAGAACTGTCTGAGGACCTGAGAACCAAAATTGTGGCAAAATATCAACAATCTCAAGGTTACAAGTCCATCTCCAGAGAACTAGATTTGCCTTTGTCCACAGTGCGCAACATTATCAAGAAGTTTGCAACCCATGGCACTGTAGCTAATCTCCCTGGTCGTGGACGGATGAGGAAAATTGATGAAAGATTGCAACGCAGAATAGTCCGGATGGTGGATAAGCAGCCCCAAACATGTTCCAAAGACATTCAAGCTGTCCTGCAGGCTCAGGGAGCATCAGTGTCAGCGCGAACTATCCGTCGACATTTAAATGAAATGAAACGCTATGGCAGGAGACCCAGGAGGACCCCACTGCTGACACAGAGACATAAAAAAGCAAGACTACAGTTTGCCAAAATGTACTTGAGTAAGCCAAAAGCCTTCTGGGAAAACGTCTTGTGGACAGATGAGACCAAGATAGAGCTTTTCGGTAAAGCACATCATTCTACTGTTTACCGAAAACGGAATGAGGCCTACAAAGAACAAAACACAGTACCTACGGTAAAATATGGTGGAGGTTCAATGATGTTTTGGGGTTGTTTTGCTGCCTCTGGCACTGGGTGCCTTGACTGTGTGCAAGGCATCATGAAATCTGAGGATTACCAAAGGATTTTGGGTCGCACTGTAGGGCCCAGTGTCAGAAAGCTGGGTTTGCGTCCAAGATCCTGGGTCTTCCAGCAGGACAATGACCCCAAACATACGTCAAAAAGCACTCAGAAATGGATGGCAAAGAAGCGCTGGAGAGTTCTGAAGTGGCCAGCAATGAGCCCAGATCTAAATCCCATTGAACACCTGTGGAGAGATCTTAAAATTGCTGTTGGGAAAAGGTGTCCTTCCAATAAGAGAGACCTGGAGCTGTTTGCAAAGGAAGAGTGGTCCAAAATTCCGGGTGAGAGGTGTCAGAAGCTTATTGATGGTTATAGGAAGCGACTGATTTCAGTTATGTTTTCCAAAGGGTGTGCAGCCAAATATTAAGTTAAGGGTGCCAATACTTTTGTCCAGCCCATTTTTGGGGTTTTGTGTGACATTATGTCATATTTGCTTTTCTGCCTCTGTTTTATATTTGTTCCAATACATACAAAGGGAATAAACATGTGTATAGCAAAACATGTGTTAATGCAATACCTTTTTTGTGTGAAATACTTGATTTTCAGGAAAAATATCAAGGGTGCCAACAATTTCGGCCATGACTGTATAAAGTCCACAGCAATTCTTGAAAAAATGTGCTGATAGATGTGCAGAGATATCCAAAAATGACTGAATTGCCCGCTCACCTCCCTCTTGCGACCCACACAGGGTCAAAAGGCCTTCAGGATCACTAACACATGGACCCTTAATAATAGGTAATCCTCCACAGCTCTCCACACTGGTCTCCCCTCATGTACAGATTCAAGCACAGGCTCACAGGGCAGCAGATCTCCTCTTCAGGCATATAAGGTGGCTACAGCCACTTGATCCCTCAGAAAATATAAGTGAATACTTGCATAGTGTAAAACTATTTATTCACCAAACAAAGTATCACATAACAAATTATGCTCACATTTTAAATCATCTTGTTCATCACATGTAAATCAAACCTCAGATCAGATATACTTGCATGGGTGTCCAATGTAAATAAAGATGTCGTCTGACCGGAAGTGCATCACCGCCAACGCGTATCGTCACGCTTATCACGTGACTTCATCAGGGCAATGCCACGATCGTCACAGGTGCCATGTGATCTGCTGTGATTGGACAGTTGTAGACAATGAACGGCTTCAATTCATGTCATTGGAAAAAAAAATCCTAATCACCTCCCCAGAGTAGTACTGTGTTACTATGGTAACACTGTATTGCTCTGGTTACAGTATGTAAAAAAAAAGTAAAAAAGAAAAAAATATATATTTTTTAAAAAATACTGTCACCAGTCAGTTCTCACTGCCATACCAGTTATATGATAACTCCACTGGTGACAGTAGTTTTTTTAAAAAAGTGAAAAAAAATATTTTTATAAATGTCCTTATTTTCCAAAAAATTGTGACAAAAAAATTACAACTTTAAAAAATGCACCATGCCTCTTACTAAATACCTTGGAGTGACTACTTTCCAAAAAGGGGCCTTTGGGGGATATTTGCACTGTTTTGTCATTTTAAGGCCTCAAGAAAAAAGATAAGCCATCAGAACATCAGGATTGATCGATTTTCAGATATACGGTCTATCCCATAGTTTGTGGACTCTATAACCTTCCTACAGGCTAAATAATATACACTGATTTGGATTATTTTCACCAAAGAAATGTGTCAGAATACATTTTCTCCTAAATGTATGTAGAAGCAAGATTATTTATTTGCTAAATTTTATAACAGAAAATCTTTTTTTTAGTTTATTTAGCAAAAAATAAAACCCCCATTGGTGATTAAATACCACCAGAAGAAAGCTCTGTGTGAAAAAATTATAAAAGATCATATGGGTACAGTGTTACATGCCCGTGCAATTGTCATTCAAAGTTTGACACTGTTGAAAGCTGAAAATTGGCCAAGTTGGGAAGAGGGTAAAAGTGTCTGGTATACCAATTGGTGGTTAACCAATAGTGCAAGTTCAGCACTTTCAAGGTGCTATACTGTGCCTCCCCATTTAGGACAAACCCCACCTGATCAAAGGGAAACTATTAAGGGGGTCAACAGAAGTAAGTAGTTCACTAAGATTATGGCAACCAGGTTTAAGAGTGAAATTGGGCAATAATTTGTGACTTGAATAAAATCCCTTCCTTCATTATGTATGACAGTGATATGGGCTTTCAAGAGCTGTGATGAGGGCAGTGACGATTTTGTAAGTGAACTGAAAAAGAACAGAACAAGGATAGGACCCAAACTCTCAGAATATTGTACTCTAAAGTAGTTGTTTTTATGCTGATCTATACAGTTGTGAACAAATTGTCCTTTGTTGTGCAGCTCAATGTTATATATTAGAGGTATCGGGGACGTGGCTTGGAGATAGAGCTACATGACTGCACACTGAGTGAGCTCCAGGGAGAAGTCTGCTTTTGAGCCATTTAAGCGGTACACAGCAGGACTTAACCCCTCCTTGATGACTGATGTGGAAATCCTGACTGACATCACCACTATTATTAAGCATTATTTTGATACCAACATGGTGGGGGATACTTTGCCTATCAGCATGTGGAAGGCACACAAATGCGTTGTTCGTGGAGTGCTTATTAAGTGGGGTGCTAGGCGGAAACGGGAACAGACTAGGAGAATTGCGGAAATCTCTGCAAACATAGCAAAACTTGAATCCCAGCATAAATTATCTCTGGCTAATTCCTTCGCATCTGAACTTCAGTAGGCGTGGTTGGAATCACAGGCCATCTTAGACACCAATTACAAGAGTTCCTTATTTTTCAAAAAACAAGTCTATTATGAGGGAGCAAATAAAAGTGGGAGTTTCTTGGCCAGGGCCTTGCGAGAGGTAAAGCTAAATGAAAATATCCATGGAGTCAGGAACTCGAAAGGTATCCTGGAACATGATAGTAAAGCGATTACTTCATTATTCCATCAATATTACACCAATCTATATAATTTGCCCCCTCTCACATCCCCAAAGACCTTAAGGGTGAGAAACTTGATTTAATTGATGATTTTCTTGGGAAAAGTAAACTGCCCTCTCTAAACCGCTCTGATGTTAATTTGCTAGAAGGCCCTATTGGGGAGTTGGAATTGGCTAACGCTATCAAAAGTTTAAAAATGGGGAAAAGCCCAGGCCCAGATGGGTTGACGTCACAGTATTACAAGACCTTTAGCTCCCTGCTCTTCACCCCTCTACTCCTGACCTTTAACTCTTTGACCACAACACAGTCAATACCCCCCCTCTTTTTCTCTTGCTCATATTACTGTCATCCCCAAAAAGGACAAAGACCCTGCTGAATGCACGAGTTACAGACCTATTTCCCTACAGAATACAGACATAAGATTGTTTGCACAAATACTGGCTAATCGGCACAGGCCCTATCTCTCTGATATCATTGGCCCGAAACAAGTCAGTTTTATGCCGGGTAGGGAAACACGCGACAATATAGTCAAGGCCCTCAACCTGATTTATAGGGTGCGTGCTGAGGGCTTCGAAGGTCTTCTCCTCTCTACTGATGCGGAGAAGGCCTTCGATCAAGTATCTTGGGATTTCATGTTTGCTACATGTGCGCACATTGGGTTGGCACCTAACATGCTGAATTGGATTGCTGCTCTGTACCAGAACCCCATGGCTAAGATCAAGGTCAATGGCACCCTCTCTGACACAATTACTATTTAGAATGGAACAAGACAGGGTTGTCCTCTGTCTCCTCTTCTGTTCATTCTCACTCTTGAACCCTTCATTCATCTGGTTCAGCAAAATGAGGCGATTTGTGGCTTTCAAATTAACAATAAGACTTATAAAGTGGCGGCATACGAGGATGACCTACTATTTTTCATATCTCAACCCCACATATCTGTACCTCACCTTTTGAGCTTATTTAATCACTACTATTTTCTCTCGAATTTGAAAATTAATTACACTAAATCAGAGGCTTTGAATTTGACCATAAGGCCTACTTCCTTAGACCTCATTAAGCGAAATTGCTCTTTCAAGTGCGTCCCCATAGCCCTTAAATATTTATACAAATGGCTTACTCCAAATCTGGAGGATTTATACACACAAAACTTTGTCCCCTTATTATGCAAGATTCAGAACGATCTCAAAATTTGACATGCAAAAACTTTCTCCTGGTTTGGCAGAGCAGCAATCATCAAAATGAATATTTTTCCTCGGATACTGTATTGTGTGAATGCTCTCCCTATTAGGCTGCCTTCCAGCTTTTTTAAGCAATTACAACAGGCTCAGAGGGCCTTTGTGTGGGCCAATAAAAAAACGCGGGTTCAATTTCAACTAATCACGGGCACTAAAGGTTCCGGGGGTATGGGGTTGGCAGACTTTTAAAAAGTACTATTACGCTACTCACATTACCAGAATCATAGACTGGAATTGTCACTCTGCACATAAACACTGGGTTTCCCTTCAAAGCTGCTACTCTTCAGCTCCTTTAAGATTCTCACCATGTCTGTCAAAGTCTACCCACTCGAAGTGTTTGTTGGCTCATCCCTTAATTGGTGAGACTTTAGATGCATATCATAATCTTGCAAAGGTTGAGGGTTTTGCGTGTGCTCCAGGTCCCCTCACCCCCATTGCTGACAACCCTGAGTTTCCCCCTGGGTTGGAGCGTGGAGTGCATGGGTCCAGACTGGCTTTGTTGGTGACTCACTGTTTTATGCGAGGGGGAGTTAGGTCCAAAAGTGAGCTCCAAGAGATTTGTGGTAAGGCTTTTCTCCCATACTGGTCTTATTTTCAAATACACAATTACTTGATGAACCACAGACGGAAGGCAGCCTTTTCCAGACCTCTTACTACCCTAGAAACGCTATGTCTGAAAGGGAAACCCGTTGACAAAACCACCTCTTTGGCCTATTCTTGGCTTCAAAACAATGCCTCTGCTACCCCCGACAATTATCGGCTAGGTTGGGAATCAGCCTTTCAGGCGGAGTTCTCTGATGACCAGTGGAGAAAAGCTTGCATCTTTGCTCACAAATGTTTCATTAGCAGCAGGACTCAAAAAACTTCCTACAAATTGTTAAATGTTGGTACGCTACACTGGACAGGTTAAAGAGGTGGTTCCCCCAGACGTCAGGCCTATGCTGGCGCTGTGAGTCAGCTGAGTGATCCTTGTTTCATATTTGGTGGCTATGCCCATGTCTCAAGCCATTTTGGGATGATGTTCGAGAGCTGATCTACTCTATTAAGGGGACTGCATTGCCATCAACCCCTGAATGTTGCCTCCATCATATTTCTGAGTGGTCCCTGAAATCGTACAAGAAATCCTTGGTACGGCACCTTTTGAACATGGCTAAGTCCTTAATTCCCAGGCACTGGAAGACCACTCATACCCCCTCAATCCAAGACTGGATAAGAGAGGTTAATGTAATTTAGGAATTGGAACGCACACTGGCTATGACTGATAACATGGTAACCACAATTCACAAATTGTGGTCCTGTTGGTATGCTTTCACTTTTTCAGAAAAGTGGCTGATTGGTGAATAGCTCTTTTTCTCTGTTGGAAGTGTGGACCATGCTGGTGAATTCTTGACACCTTTCGCAGAGATGGTCCTGCCCTTACTATTGTTATTCTCATGCTTTCTCTACTAGCTTTTCATATTCTTGTGTTCATACACTCTTTTATATCTGCCTTGACATTTGTACCTGCAAATTGTAAACGTTTCAATATATGAACGCTTTCTGCAGAATAAAGTTATGATTATGCTACTGAGTTTTCTCCGAATCTAATTTGTATAATTGTGTACTACATGATACGATATTATGTCATGCCTCCTTGCAGTTCATTTCTGATCGTATGTTCTGCTTTTTGTCTGAATAAAAGCCAATTGTTTTAAAAAAATATATTAGCGGTATCATCTTGCAAGAGTATAATAATTGCAATTTTCAAGAAGACTCCATCTCTAATGGCAATTATGATGATGTCAGCAATTACCACATTGTAGCTAAGCTTTGAAACAGTATAATTTTCAGTTTAATTTCCAGTTTTAGCATGTGCATAACATGCTTACATGTTTTGTAAATTAATCTGCATCAGTTTTGTTTTGCATAGCAGTTTCATGAAAACATATTGGAATCTTTCAAGAAAAAGTATTGGAAGTTAAGGATTCTCTCCTTTTCAGAAGGGTTGTTGTATTTACACTACCACAGATCAGATAAAAGGTAGTTCTTTAACCCCTCAGTAATGCTCACGGCTTTATTCTCTCTCCAAAAAAATTAAAAATTGTTCTTTTAAGGGATTAAAATAATATAGCTGAGCTGGTCTGAGAACATTTATTGTGACATTAGTCTATTGTTCAATTGTTCATACAGCATATATATTTGCCATTTAGGGTAAAGGTAAGCTTCAGAAAGTTTCAATCGATTTAAAAGATTTTAGAGGGGAGATACAATATATGCTTCACAATAAAGTATAAAAATAGATATTCCTAAAGTGTGCAGCTGTGATCATTTGCCAGGAATGGGTGTAAGCTTTAAGAGATTTTCCAATCATATATAATTAAAGTGGCATTGCAAGTTTGATCATTTTACTAAAGAGATGTTAACTTTTGCAGATTCAGAGCATTCTATGATGGGCCCTCTGTGAACTACTGATACTCTCCTTGGTAGCTATCCCCACCAAAATCCAGCGTTGGCTAGTGTTGAACATTGTGGGGAGCAGTCACATCACTTGTTTCATCATGTGATAGTACTTATGTGTGCACATCATGTGATGGTAGCCTATCAATTGGCTGCTAGATGCAAGAACTGTTTTATGGGAGGAGGTCTCAGAAGCACCAGGTATTTTTGCCAGGTGAGAGTCAAGAGAATGCTTGCAAAGTGAGTATTAGTGGGTAGGGGAACACTGTTCTGTAAATCTTACTGATCTGCGGAGAACTAGGCAGTTCAGGAGTTCATGCTATCATGATTTATCAGTTGTATGATTCAAAATATATATTTTTTATATTTATATTTTCTATAGATATATTTTATGAAGATATATTTTAAAATCTGAAATTTTTGACGATTTTAGGATGCAACTTTTCACAGATTGGTGAACATTTGCCCATCTTCATTTCGGAGACACCCTGACTCTCTAAGATACCCTTTTTCTACACAGTTCTCTTTTTATATTGGACCCACTCCAATAGCTATTCACTTATTGATAACCCAAGCAAGAGACCCATTAAATCCCTATTATGAAGTTTCGCAAAATGTTTAGAAATATTGTGATTCCTATAGCATGCTCCCAAAATCTTACTTATAAATTGCTAGTGGTGTGCCTCACGATATTAAATAATTCTATAAAGTCTATATTAAAAAGCACAAATAAGATGTGATATAATAGGCAGGGAATGATTTACTAAAGAAAATATAATGAATACATGCATACAGTTAAAATATATATGTAAAATGAGGTTGGGATTATACACCTGAAAATTCCCAATAATCAAGTACACATCTACAGGTTTTAACACTTTATTTCCAAGTGTAAATAACTACATTTTTACATAGCATACAATTCATATTTTTACGAAAGTATAAAACAATAAAATATAATATTCTAATATTCATGATGTCACTGTTTGTCCCCATACATGTACATGAATATACACCCGGAACAGCTTGTCCAGCGCAGCCTATGTGTGCAGTCAGCCTTGTTCTGTAATTCACATGTAAGCTTACATGCACACCCAAGCCCTGTTCATTGGCCAGCACCTGTATGTTCCATTCATTTGGAAATTCACTGTTTTTGTGGTTGTGAACAGTTGTGAATACACATGCGCAATATTTGCAGTACACATCTATGAGATCACTAAAGTAAATAATGAATTTGAAAACTATTTTTTTTTTGCACTTTAATACACTATTACTATTTCCGATTTTAAAACTATAATTTTTGTATGAACAAAATTGAAAATTGCAAGAGAATAGGTGACATCATAGTGAAAACACCTGAATTGTTCCCAGTCAAACTTCTGAAGAATTTTCAGGCAATTAATCAATGTTCAATGCAATAACAATGTAAGAGCTCGTTCACACATGACTTTATCTCTAACTCTTGCCAAACGCCCCTATAGCATTTGACAGGCATTAGACAGGCTTTTGTAAAGCATTTTTAACACTCCCCAAACGCTCCCAAAATGCCCTATGCGCAGTTTTGAGGCAGTTGATAGGCATTTGCCAAGTGTCAAAGCAGCACCACAAGCTCCTATAATGAAGTTAAATGGTAGTAACGCTCCGCAACCATGTCGCAACCGCACTGCAAACGCCTGCCAGGCGTTTGTGGAGCGGCACCATAGACTTGAATGGGAGGCTTCAACTCCTGACTTGACATGAGGCGTCAGTTTTGCCACGATGCAACATGATGCTAATGCTTTCATGTGAACAGCACCGTGTGCTGCCACGTGCAGAATTTTCATAGACCTTTGAGAAGCATTAAAAACGCTTCCCAAACGCCTGTCTGACACCTGCTGACAAAGCTAGTATGAACGTAACCTTAGGGAACAAGGAAACCCATAACCAACAGTTCTGATTGCTTTCTAGTATTCATAGAAACTGTTATCTGCAAGTTACCTTGATTTGTCTAGTCATTTAAGCTGATTAAAAGTAGCTTAAATCTCCCTAAGTTTTGAAGAGTCTGACAAACATAACAGAAAAAATAATGTGTTGTGGCAAAACATATCACTACTGTCCCTGCATAACATATCCCTATCAGGGATATATACAGCTATAAACGTCTATGAAATAATCACCCAGAATACTATCATGGGAAAATGGTGTTATACTTTATAGATATGTTATCTATTAAGAATGCCCTGAGGGTTACAATAACCTATGACACATGTCATGTAACACTAAAATGTGTAATCTTTCTATTCCTTGCAGAATAATTTTAACAGGTATACTAATTATTTCTGACAAAGGTAGAACAAAAGAAAATATGTACAAATTGCAAAATATAATTAACAACTCACATCCTTATTAGTGTTCAGATGCTTTAGGAAAAATAAAAGTTTTTCATATGGCAACGTTTTTTGTTTTTTTTTACATTGACCTTCAATCAACGATACAACTTCTTATTTACAAGTATGTTTCCCCTGTTAAAACAGACCCTCGGGGTAAAACAAGTACAACATTTTTATATCCCTGCTAACACATTATTAACAGGTGTACACAACTTTAAATTAAATACGACGAGCAATGCCCATAGGCTAGTGTTAAGTAGAGCATCCAGCCCACAAATAAGCACATATGTAACTGTTCTGAAGTAATTTACTTTGCAAGCATTCCTCATGAGATATCCAGAATTGAGAGAGAAGGTCCATTTCAGCTGCAAGATCTAATTTTCTTCTATAAAAGTTCGATTCACAAACATAAATATTGCCTAAAGTGTATGTCAAGTCAAAATATGAAAACATTATTTGATCCAGGAAATATCCAATTCCCTCTCGGGGATCAGCAAATTGGATCATGCTTTGCTGGGTTTTTTTGCCTTCCTCTGGATCAATTGTGGGTATAGAATTATAACCTTTTTGGGATTTGTTTTGTTGAACTGGATGGACTTTTTTCTTTTTTTCAGCCAGAATAACTATGTAATTATGTATGTAACTACTGTATGTAACTATTTAGTATAGCTCGTGCACATTTTCTCATGTTTTTCCCATTAAATATAATAAGTAGAGAAAAAAAGGTTACATATGCCAGAAATAGTGTGCTTGTAAACATCCTCTTCAACATGACAACATCATGTATTCTCAGCTCCAAATTTCTAAGCATGTGTTGTCAGCCCTGCCTATTTCATTTCCTGTTGGATTACAAAGAACTCCAACCTCTCTTTATCTCAGCCCTCCTCCTTATCTCCATACCTCTTCATCAGGTAATTTGGTACCTGTCAAGCAGATATAATGACATGCAATTATATATTTGTCAGACTAAAAGGAAGCAAATGAAAGTTAATTGCAAGGGTTTACAAGCATTTTAAGTGTGGAATCATTATTTTGTTTATCATAAAATGCTTTACTGTTGAAACATTTTTTTTCTAATAAATTGCTTCTTTGGAGCAAAGTATTTTTTTGTATCACCTCCCAAATTGTGTTGTTTTCTCAATAAACAGTATATTGCATTGAAATTCAGAAATCACCAGCCTGAAGTATACACAGTATTTTAAGGACAGACAACCTGTGTAAACTGACTTTTAAAAACAAAAAAATAAAATACTTGCAGTGAAATCTTCACTTTCCTGACCACGCTTGCACAGTTTTTAGTTTCATCTGCAAAACATTTCCAGCTTTGAAAGTTGACCCCACATAAGCCTATGTGGATCAACAATGCAGGTGCAGTCAGCACAAAAAAAAGATTTTATCATAAGATGTAAACATTATGGTGGGTCACAGCCTCAGGATACCCTTGGTGTCTGGTATAAATTTTAGGGTGGAACACCACACAAAAGGAAGAAAAAATTCCAAACTGGATCCATATATGAGCATGCATGCAAAGGGAGCAAATGAGGGAACTTCATTGAAAGAGTTTAGAAACATTTATGTGTGTAATCATTTTTTTTCTCATAAAACGTTATAATGTTGAAAGCACTTTTTCACACAAAGCATTATTTTATCACCACTGAAAATGTGTAGTTTTCTCATTGAAGTTCAGTAATCAGCAGTCTGCAGTACACAGTATTTTAACAATAGACAACCTGTGTAATAATCTTCTTGAAAATACTTGCAGAGAAATTTTCACTTCCCTATCCACACTTGCACAGTTGATGCTTCTGAATTATTTTAAGACCATCCCCAAGCATTTCCAGCTTTGAAAGATGACAGTTTTTGAAAGATGAGCATGGATGGCCAGGAAAGTCAGGGGGGTGAACATGTGTCCCTATCCCACTGAACCATACCAGGCCACAGGTCCTCAGCATTGGAGGGTACTTTACCAGAGTGGACCCCCCCATATCAAAGCACCTTTTTCCCCATGTTGATAAGGATAACGGCCTCTTTCTTAAATCCCTGACTCAGTGGTTGAGGGGGTCTGCTGGTGGGGGCTTATGATAATCTAGAAGCTCTCGTCATCAATGAGAGGCCTCTATTTACTACCCCCCCCCATGTGAATGAGTAAGAGTAAAATACTCATTCACATCACACAAAAAAGTGAAATGTAAATAAACACTATTAAACAATTTTTGACAAGTACTTTATTTTAAAAAAGGTCTCACAATGTGAATCCATTGTCAATAATGACATCCAGTGATGCAGATCCACATTATTCATAATGAATGACCCCTACCCAACCTGAAAAAGTTACGGGAATCTATTTGGAAGAAAAGACTGGAACTCTAGCTTGACAAGTGGATACCCCACCATAACAATACTCCTGCGCATGATGTGTTAAGTGTTCACGAGGCCCAGAAATTCATTGCAAAACTTCACCAAACACTTTATTTGCCTGACTTAGCACTCTGTGACTTTTGTCTGTTTCCAAAATAAATGATTGGTCACAGCAGGTCACATGGTACTGGCAACGGGGCTGGTACACAGATCTGTCATCGGCCCTGTCTAAGGTACATGGCTGGTGACAGATTGCACCGCAGCACGGCCCTGCGGGCATGAGCAATGCACATTCCAGAAAGAACACCATATGGCATCCACTGGGAGAGGTGAGCTGTCTGTTGGTTATGTGTTATAGAAGACACTGGTAGTGATAGCAGAATTCAGGCTTTACTTGTGTGGCTTAAGTTGCAAACATACAGAGCACATTGCAGCAGACATATTACAGACACATTACTTCCTGAAGAGATGATAGAGAAGAAGAAAGAAGCAGCAAGTTTTACACATACACAACTAGTAACCTTTAGTGTATAGTGCCATCTACTGGTCAAGTGATATTACCACAGAATACTGTATATAGTACATTATAGTACATGCTGTTGCATTCCCAACACTGTCTATAGGCCGGGCAGCAACTGGTTAAAGGGTGCATTGAGTCTGGCATTATTCTCCTTCCATTTACCATATATCATAGTATGCCTTTTTAAGTTCTTCTTGGGGTACAAACAGGTAGTCTTCTACTTGTGGACCCTATTGTAGATTTTAATTATCTTTCTATATTTTTTTGGCTTTAGACATAATAATAATGTATGAGCCAACCTTTTAGACTGAACTCCTTTATACAGTACATGTACCCTACCCTGTTTTGGACCTGTCTTTGCCTTGTGGTTCTACTCATTGCCTCTGGGATGTTTACTACGCAGCACCAGTTTATTTTGATATACTGAGCTGTGTAACTACTTTGGGAGTATACATTTCTTCCTTAGACAGGATATTTTAAGTAACTGTTGTGTCCCTTCTGTTGTGTTATCATTGTCTGTTAAAACATTTATGCGTTTTATTATTGGTCCCTTGGTCCACTGAAGAAGCTCCTCATGAAATGCTCTGGGACCAATCTCCTGATGCATACTCACCTCATTGTTTGGAGACTCATTATATTTTGTATATATTGTGTAAATTATGTTCATCTTATTACACTAAATATATGTTTTTTCTTGTACTGTATTGGAGGTTGAATTGGTGGGAGCTTTACTCAAAGTCATTATATACTCTATCTCTCAGTGATCAGCTGTGTTTGTGCTTTGTACTAATGTACACTTTTAACTTCGTGTAATCATGTTGTGTGTACCCTTTTAAAAGTCCCATTTTTTGCTCTGCATTTTTTGTATACTAATATAAAAAAGGGTTTTATTTCACTGGAGAAAAATCCATTGGGTCAATTAACCACTTCAGCTCCCAAACTCACACAACTTTAATGAACTAATGTAAAAAAGGGCAATTTTCACATTTCTGCTATGAACCAGTTTGTTCAGCAATACCTGTGTCATTACTTAATATAACAAGGTAATTCATATATTTTTTAAGGAGAAACAAGGCTTACTTTTCATGATATTGTCTTGCAAAAAAGTTTTTAACACAAAACTTAGACAAAACATGTGACAAAACTAAAAAATGTTATAATTTGCCCTGTCTAAAATTATTAAAACTAAAATTATAACTATAAATATGATACAAATTCAAATGTACATAAAGCTGTGTTTTTGCAATGTACTTTTTTTAATGTGACTAAAAACAAAACAAATAAAAATGAGGTGAAGTATTAATGATTAGTAAAATAGAAATAAACCTAAGAAAGTCAGCAAACAATAATAGTTATTAATTATGTAAATTATGTATAATAATAAAATAATATTTGTGGTAGTATATTCTGGAGCCCATATGAAGAGAATCTACTGTAAATTTTTGAACCTCCTGTTAAAGCACCAACCCTGTGCTTTGGAGCACAAAGCCGGGTATTCACAGAGCGAATGTGTGTTTTCCATCATAGATGCCAGAAAATACTAAGGTCTCCCCTGTCTGCAATATTTTATTCAAATTATGCTCATAGTATAAAAGCAGCCAATCAGTATCTGCTTGGATTGGGTTCAAACCCACAACAGATATCTGGGAATTAGTCCAATCCAAGTCAGAGGTCAAAGTCAACAGATTAGTTTGCAACCTCACTAGGAAAATTGAACTTCATAGCAATGTTCTTGCCATGACAAAAATAATAAAATCATTTTATTATTTTTCTGTGGTGCAAAAGCTGTGCTCACTGTCAATGTATATTTTCCTAAATTTCATTTTTATTACAAGGTTATCCACTTTAGAATAGCCACCGATTTAATTTAATGCCCAAATGAACTTTCAGTTTAAATAACACAAAAAGTGTACAACATTTTACAGTTTGTATTCTTTAACCACTTCAATATGGGGCACTTTTACCCCCTTCCTGCCCAGACCAATTTTTCATCTTTCAATTTCAATTGCGTGGTCATGCAACTCTGCACCCTTATGAAGTTGTTATCATTTTTTTCACACAAATAGAGCTTTCTTTTGGTGGTATTTGATCACCACTAAGTTTTTTTACTTTTTGCTAAATAAACTAAAATAACATGTTTTTCTTTGTTTCTGTTATAAAATTTTGCAAACAAACAATTGTTCTTCATAAATTTAGGCCAAAATGTATTCTGCTACATTTCTTTGAAAGATAACAATGAAACGTAAGACACATAACACCTTTTGTTTTAATGCACCTTGAATGTATTTAGCACATTTAATTTGAAGGCTCAGTAGCACATTACCAGTAACAGTGTTCATGGGTGAGAACCACTGCTATTTTGAAACACAGCAACATACATAATTACTATATATATATGAAGAACACTGTAGCTATGGAGTCCCATATGAGTTTCCTGTACATGCACTTTCCTTCCATGTACTACAACTCTGCATGCAGCCATTGCAAGCACCACACACACTTGCAGTGCAAAGGGGGCACATACATCAAGAACCATTGACAATCAATGCAGTGCAGGAGGCAGCGAGCCGTGAATTTTGCTGTGTGTGCCCTTTTAATGTTACCTGTGTGAGGTGCTTGCAGCATCTGCATGTAGAATTGTAGTACAAGGTTGGAGTACGCACATAGGAGTCTTACACAGGACTCCATAAGTCTTGCACAGTGGGGCATAGTGGGCAGACATAGAACAAAGAGTGTGTTAGCATGGCTAGAAGACAACATGAAAAGTAAACCCAGAGGCTGAAATGTATTGAAAAAATGAGAATACATGTAGTAAATGTTATTTGTATCTGTGTTATGAAAAAGAATAGACTTTAATGTCAATTTAATAATTTACATCACTCTTGACATTCTAGGAATATTTTAAAATTGCAGTTGCAACATTTAAATGCATTTTTATATTGTATTAGACCATGTAGAACAAATTAGCAAAACAAATAGAGTTGGGTACATTCAATGTACATCTTATCTGTTTAAATAAAGGAAATTAAATTAAAATTCCTGACCTGAATTAAGTAGTACTACTGACTAGACACTTGTGGCAACAAATCATTTGATACAAATTGGAATCTTATGTTACAGAGCAACATTTTCCTATTTTAGTTTTGTAGGCGAGTTTCATTATTATGCATTCTTGTGGTTATTCCTGCCTAAATAGCTGCACATGCCACCCAGATGGACTAAAACTGTATTTAAACCATAAAAAATAGAGATTAGTAAAGCTATTTATGTGCAGCTATATATCGATGTACTTTATGGTCAGCATATATTGTATGTATATATTTCCACAGATAAAGAAAATGGTAGGACCACACTTTACCTGTGAATTCATAGTGAATTGCCGATTCATTGTGCTCAAGAGGAACCTTATACATATGGGGGGCCTAGATGATCAGAAACCTGGATGTAATGCAAGACAATTCTAGAGACATATAGGGGCCTCCAGGGGGTGGAAAAGAAAAGAGAATAGAATAGTGAGGTCCCATTCACATCTGGCAATATCAGATTGTGGGAAGAATCCTTGTTACTTTGCCTGCAATTCCAAATCACACTGCAAATATGGCAAAAAACACCACTTGTATTTGGGTACCATTTATTTTTAATTGCTCCTCAAACATTTTTGTGCATTTTTCCACAATTGCAGCGCGATTTGGAATCATGGGCAGAATCACAGTGATTCTACGAATGATACCAAATCTCCAAATGTGAAAAGGGTCTTAGGCTGGCCATACATTATACAATTATCTGCAGATTTTTGGTTTAGATTTACCAAAAACCATATAATAGGAGGACAAACCTAAACAACACTTTCAGTTGTATCCAATTAGGCAGGCCCTTGCACTACATAGTTGAAGGTAAATCTAAAGGAAATTGGGCAGAAAATCTGCAGATAATTGTATAATGTATGGCCAGCCATAGGGATTAAATGATGTTATGAACATCTAGTTCCTCATTCAAACCCCCTTGGGCTTAACAGTCCAACTGAAAATCCAGAATGCTTCCTGTGCCTACAACCTCTTAAATTGTTCTCCTGACAAGGACTAGATGGCAAATGCTTTGAGTAGAGTGAAATCCTTGTTGTGAAACAAGCTGAAATGTCTTCCAACACTGTATTTCAGGGATCACTGCTTGATACTTCTGTGTTCACTTATCCTTGTTCTAAAGGGCTATTGGTTCTGCTTACATATTGCAAGCCACACAGGCAATAGATGGCATATGTGGAGGAGCAGGTTAAAATGAATTGATGGTGTATACATAGTTTTTGGCATCCCTGAAAGATTTTATACCATGGGTGACATGTTGGCAAGCCAGATATTTGATCTTTGTACGTTGATACATCCCCACTATGGAAAGAAAAGTGTGAATCTTGTCCACTTTCTTAGAATGTAGTTTGGATACTTGCTGGGGGCAAATACATTTTTTGTCTGGCTTCATGAAAGACTACCTTTGGCTTTTCACGGAGCACAGAGGTCAATTTTGGGTCACTTTCAAGGATGGTCCAATGTTTGTTTGCAATTTTTTTTGATGGCCTTGAGGCAACTATTACATTGCATGATGAATAGAGGTCCCATTGCACCTAGTTCCTTATCCTCTGTTGGATCAGGTTTGTTCTTTGTTCTTAGATCTGGTCAATATTTGGCTCTTACCAGTTCAATCGATTCAGGTTGGTTCTCTTTTTCAAACAAATTTAGGATCAAGATCTCACTTTGCACTGCATAGTCCTCCTGTCAGGGAATGAGAAAATCGCCGCGGCGCACAAATCTGCACATGCGTAGGATCCCGACAAGACATACAGGCAGGCGGGCACTAGGACCCAGGCACACCTGTCACCAATGACGGCACCGGGCAGGCACTAGGACCCAGGCGCGCCTGTCGGCGCCAGGCGGGCTATTTAAACTGACCATTGCAATCTCCAGTTGCCGTATGGTCTTGATCCTCTGCATGTGTTTTGATCCTGTGAGTGTACCTTGTTGCCGAACCCAGCCTGATCCTGATTACTGCTGACCGTCTCCTGCCCTGACCCCTGGCTTGCCTTTGACCACTCTTCTGCCTGCTCCTGATCGTCTGACCTCCTGTTGCTGAACTTGGCCTGTGACCTGACTATCCTCTGGCTGCTGCTCTGTTCCGTTCTGCCTCCACAGTTACCGACCCAGCCTGTCTGACTCCGCTACTTGCTTCACGGTGTGTCCTCATCTATCCATTCTGCACGGATCCATCCGTTTACCGCTCAGGTCTGCCCTGCCTCTTCACATTAGGCTCTTATCCAGCTACGTCCCGCTGGCGGTCCTCTCTACTACAGTTGGGTGTACCCGGGGGCCGTGACCTGGTCTCAGCCTGCTCCAAGTCCATCCCCACCACCATGGGCTCTGGTGATCAAGCAGACTGGGGCTTAGACTCCGCGCCCTGGGGAATCCCGGACTGTGGATTCATAGAGCTACCGTTAGCGAGTAGGTGACACCTCCAGCAGTTACTACGTAATCATCAGAATTGACTGTATGGTATATTTTCTTATCAAATTGGCAGGTGGCATCTATTTTTGTGCATGTACGAATTACCAGATGTGGGTTTCAAATGTGTCATCTGTATAGCAGCCAAACAACACCAGGTGCCTGGTGAAGGGGTGGTTGTGCCAAATGAATTGCTCCTTCAGTTATCCCATAAAGATGTTGGCATAACTGGGGTGAATCTGGCTCCCATGGTTGTGCCCATAATCTGAAGGTAGAATGTATCTTGGAAGATGAAATCATTGTGGTGCAAGATAAATTTGGCTGCTTCCACCAGAAAAGCAGCCTGAGACTTATTCAGCTTGTTGATCTTTTTTTACTAAGTACTGGAGGTCTGTATAGCCAATATGATGTGGGATAGAGGTATAAAGAGATGATACATCTAGTTACACCCAATAGTAGTTTTCCTGACAGGTATAGTTCCGCAAGATCTCCAGAATGTGGTCCATATCCTTGTTGTATGCAGGTAATGAGCAGACTATCAGTTGTGAATAATAGTCCACGTAGTCTGACAGTCCACTGGTTAGACTATCGATTGGGATTAACCAGGTCCTTGTGTGGTACCAGGTGGTAAAAGTAAGGTACACTATAGAAGTCCTGATATAAGAATATTACCCATTTTTAGGTATGACATGTTCATCATACACCTTGCTCACTAGGTGGAGGAATACTCATTTGTAATCGGGGGGGGGGTCCTTTGGAAGTTTGGAATAGGTGGACTTGTCAGACAATATTCTTAAAGACTCCTTGATGTATTCCTCATATTCTTCATATGCAGGAAAACGATGACCATCTGTCCGCCAACTGAAGCTCCGCAGAGGATGGGTGATGCGTCAGGACAATGACCCAAAGCATACAAGTAATTCAACAAAACAATGGCTGCAACAGCACAGAATACGCCTTCTGGAGTGGCCCAGTCAGAGTCCTGACCTCAACCCGATTGAAATGCTGTGGCATGACCTTAAGAGAGCGATTCACACCAGACATCCCAAGAATATTGCTACACTGAAACAGTTTTGTGAAGAGGAGTGGTCCAAAATTACTCCAGATTGTTGTGCAGGTCTGATCTGCAACTACAGGAAACGTTTGGTTGAGGTTAATGCTGCCAAAGGAGGGTCAACCAGTTATTAAGTCCAAAGGTTTACATACTTTTTCCTCCCTGCACTGTGAATGTTTACATGTTATGTGCAATTAAACCATGGCAACATCTAATGTTTGTGTAGTATTATGTTCAGCAGACTGTGTTCTTCTATTGTTGTGACTTAGATGACGTTCAGAGCACATTTTATGCCCAATTCCTGCAAAACTCCACGTAATCCCAAGGGGTTCACATACTTTTTCTTGCAACTGTATAGCTATGGCATGCCTATGGTAAAAATGTGATTTTCTTGAATGTTTTTGGATCTGATTGCTGTTTGCATTTTTAAATGTGCATTCAATGAAAGAAAGAACGGCATCAATGGAGCATCACCATCATTAAAGGAGATTGTAAATAAAAGCTTAATTTGTAAAAAGCCTCAATTAAAGGTATTTGGAGGTGTAATGTACTGTGCATGACTGATGTTTACAATAGAGATTTCACTGATAAATCCCTGTATACGTTCTGTCTTTTAGATGGTTTATTTATAAGGCATTTAGCGTGGAAACTGCATATTTCTTTTTTAATTATTTAAATTTCTTTTTAAGTAAAATGTTGATATGCACTTTTTATGGTGCACCTTATAGAAACAAAAGCCACAAGGAAGCATTATTTATATTGATTTATTTCTAAATCTTATAATAATAATAATAATTATTATTATTATTTTATTTTATCCCAGAACAGGCAATTATATTTCAGTTTATTGATTTTAGATTAGTGGAAATGAATTCTGATTAATTTCTGTAGATTAATGCATTTGAGAAAAAAGAAGAGGTATCATTATTATCATCATTATGTACCTCTTTTGTGAAGTGCATATTTAAAGTGCTGTAATTACCTGTAATAACAATATTTGCCTTCATCAAAATGTGGTGTTTATCTGCCAGACTGTAAACTGAGGTCCTTGGCTGTTACAACCAAAATATTTTGACCACCATTTTGTAAAACCCCATTCTAGTAGAATGCCCACACATTTTTGCCTCATTAACTAATACTTTTGTAATAAAATATATATATATATATAGGGAAATCTCTGTTCTGATTAATCTGATATGCAAAGATCAACCAGAGGCCCTCAAATACCTTCCTATCTAATTTTTATGTTAATTCCAAACATAAGCCATTACAACCATTACAAAAGAGGTAGTTTAATCTCTGGAAAATGAAATTTCAGAAAAAGAATGGGAACAATCTACTGTATAAGGGAAACACCCACTGAAAATGCCCTGGTCTTGGCAGTATCTTGATATTGTACTATAATTTGCTTTCTGCTGCATTATCATTCCATGTCCTGGGATATCTTGACACTGAAACACGAGGTGCAAACATTAGTGACAGATGCAGATAATTTAAAGATCTCTCTGCCAGTACTCATGTCCAAATTAGAATTTTACCAACCATCTAACTTCAAGATCAATATGTCCAAATCTGAAGTATTAAATGTAAATGTCCATCCAGCAAGGATAAAGAGATTACATGCTGCATTTCCATTTGAGAGCATTTCTTGCTCTAAAATATTTAGTCATTAAGCTTACCGCTAATGTAGTAGACTCATTGGGGTTTATTTACTAAAGCTGGAGAGTCCAAAATTAGACTCCCTTCTGCATAGAAACCAATCAGCTTCTAACCTCAGCTTGTTCAATGAAGCTTTGGCAATGAAACCTGGAAGCTGATTGGTTTCTATGCAGAAGGGAGTCTGATTTTGGACTCTCCAGCTTTAGTAAATAAACCCTATTATGTCACAATTACAAACCATTACCTGACACCCTCGTTAAAAGTCTTGTCTAGGTAATGTTTCATGAATTAGTCCTAGAATTAAAGAGCCAAATTTTAAACTATTATCTTTTGGTACAGAGTATCATTGCACCTACACCAGATCTGGCCACACCTCCATAATACCTGCTAGAGAGGATGTGGCCAAATAGGCTCACATAGCCATATCTGGTGGTTCTGCCCAGTAATTCAGGCTTACTGGTGACACATACTTGACGCAATTAAAAGATATAACAGGACTTACTCAATCGCAACCCCTGGACTCTACAGTTTATTTTTAAGCAGCAGTCCATCTGAAGATATTGAAAGTCTAATAACTCTTCTCGGTGCCATAGAAAGCCTCTTCCCTGTGTACTGGATACAATTGTCTGCAAAGACAGAGAGATAGGCTGTTAAAAGTAGATCAACACTGCACTATGGAAGACATAGCTCATCACAAACTAAATACATACTATTTGGCATGCTGGTTGGCATTCAAATCTATGAATAGATATTTACCATGTTCACCCAATGATTGGTCATGATAATTTTAAGGTGTGACTTCATGTTCATTCCATTATGAGTGCAAATAAGATTTTTGTCTGTTTTCTCCTTTCAGTGTCACTTGTAATGTCTATAAGTGTGTGCTTATTTCAATTCCAGAATATCCTTTGATTCTCTGGTTCCTATATCTTTTACACCTCTCCCCCCACCCCACACATGTAACCTTCTACACATACTATGCTACTTTTCAAAATGGTTCAATAAAATCTGTACATTTCTCACTATATTACTCATGTACCTAAATTATTTGAATCTATATACTCTCCACATTCTGTTTAATTAGACAGTATTAAGTAATACTTGTGTAATTCCTCTTGAATGTAATAAAACGTCAAATAAACAAAAAAAGGTTCACTTTTGACTGATCTATGTTGTGATTAGTGGCTATTATGTTGCATGGAATTTGGTTTGCTTAGAAACAAGATACTTGCAGTGTCAGTCTTAAGGTCCAACCCAAACTTTTTCTTCCAAATAGCATATCCAAATACAGATGAAAAAGAAAGTCACTTCTAAATTGTTTAGCATATTGCTGAACACTAATAAGACCTCTGCATATATCATTGCTTGTACATTTTTAATAAATTTTTAAGCAGTTGAAGTTTATTCGTTTAATGGCAATACAAAGTTGAACCAAGTAGCATTTTAGAAAGATATACATAAAACAAAAATGCACAGTTTACGTTTACATGTTGTTTGATTCAAGACATGTCAAATGCACATTCAAATACAAATTTACACATGTAAAAGTCAAAAGTCAAGGATTTACAATAAAGATTCAAACTGGGTTGAATTAAAAGGATTGAAAAAAGATAAAGGAGGAAGCAAAAAGAGAACATCAAGAGTGAGTCTAACTCTGCAAGACGTAGCCATATAGCATGCCATCATAACAAAACAGTGAATGTAAGGCATAAACTACACATTCATCAATGTATTGTATGTATCTGAGAAGGTGAAAACGTACCAGCTTGACCATAATTTATGGAATCTGCTAACCATATAATCTGCCATAGTTAGTGTCCTTTCTAGTTCCTGAATAGTGTCAACCTTTCTAACCCAATCTTGAATTGAGGGGGTGTATGTAGTCTTCCAATGTCTGGGAATTAAGGTCTTTGCTGCATTTAGGAGGTGTCGCACTAGGGAGAGTTTGTACGATTTAAGCAAACATGTGGAGATGTATAGAAGGCAGCATTCAGGGGTCAGAATTAATGCTTTATCCATGATAGCGTAAATTAAATTGCAAGCTTTATCCCAGAATGGCACAATCTGTGGACATTGCCACCAGATGTGTAACATAGTACCCTCTGCTGACCCTCATCTCCAACATAAGTCCGATGTCTGCAGGAACCACTTCTTCAGCCTATCCGGTGTGGCATACCATCGAGTTAATATTTTGCAGAAGGTTTCTTGCATCTTAGTACTTATAGAGCATTTATGTGCAAATATACAGGCTTTAATCCACTGTTCATCAGAGAATTCTGTCTGAAGGGCTGATTCCCAACAAGATTCCAAACAAAAGTTGTTGGTAGAATTATATTGATCTCGTTAGAGCCATGAGTAGGCCAAAGAGGTGGTTTTGTCCGCAGGCTTTCCTTTGAGGCAAAGTTTTCCTAAATCTGTTGAGGGCCTCGTGAACATTTATAATTTATTAAATAGTTTATAATTTATTAAATAGTTGTGTATTTGAAAATATGTTCCGTATGGGATAGTGACATCTCCGCACAGTTCCTGAAGCTCATCTTTTGGCTTCATGCCCCCATGGATGAGACAGTGAGTCGCTAACAGAGGAATGCCTGAACCAAGCGTTGGGATTGCTCCAGCCTCCAGGTTTTTAGCCAGAGGGGTGAGAGGGCTCTGTGAAATAGCGAAGCCCGAAGACCTCGCAAGTTTATGAAATACTTTCAGTGTTGCATTAATTAAGGGATGTGCTAGCAGTTGTTTCGGATAGGAGGACTTAGATATCCATGGTAAGAATCTGAGAGGGAATGTGGTGTAAAAGTCTTCCAAGGTGACCTAGTGTTTGTTGTAGGAGTGACAGTTCCAGTCAATGATTCTGGTAATGTAAGTGGCATAATAGTATTTTTTAAAATCTGGTAGGCCCATGCCCCCAAAATCTTTATTGCGAGTAATTATTTGAAAGTGGATGCATGGTTTTTTATTTGCCTAGACAAAGACTCTTTGTAGCTTCTTGAAAAAAATTGACAGAATCTTGTTTGGGAGGGTGTTCATACAATATAGCTACCTAGGTAATATGGTCATTTTAATGATGGCCATTTTACCAAACCAGGAGAAGGTTATTGCTTGCCAAGATTTGAGATCCTGTAGAAGATTACGTAATAAGGGGACAAAGTTTTGTACATATAACTCCTCCAAACGTGGTGTAAGCCAAATACCTAAATATTTAAGGGCAGTGGGAACCCATCTGAAAGAGCAGTTTTGTTTGATGAGAGCTAAAGAAGAGGGGCAAATGGATATATTTAAGGCCTCTGATTTGGTGTAATTTATTTTTAAATTAGAGAGAAAAAGATAGTGATTGAATAAGCTTAAGAGATTAGGTATAGAAATGTGGGGTTGAGAAAGGAAATATAGCAGATCATCCGTGTACACTGCCGTTTTGAATATCTCATTGTTGATGTCGAAACCATGTATGGCCTCATTTTGATGAACTAGCCTTATGAAGGGTTCAAGTGTGAGAATAAATAAGAGAGGAGACAAGGGGCAACCTTGTCTCTTTATGTTTTTAATAGTGACTGTTGCAGATAAAGTTCCATTAACTTTAATCCTAGCCATGGGATTTTGATAGAGTGTGGCAATTCAGCTCATCATGTTAGGTTTCAGGCCAATATGTGCACAAGTGGCAAACATGAAGTCCCAAGAAACGCGATCAAAGGCCTTCTTCGAGTCTGTTGAGAGGAGTAGGTCTCCAATGCCTTCCAAGCATGCTCTATGGATTAAGTTAAGGGCTTTGACAATGTTATCAAGCGCCTCTCTGCCTGGCATGAAGCCAACTTGTTCTGGGTCAATAATAGCAGACAATAGAGGTCTAAGCCAATTAGCTATTTTTTTTCATGAGTAATTTTATGTCTGTGTTGAGGAGGGAGATTGGTTTATAACTTGTACATTCAGCGAGATCCTTGTCTTTTTTGGGAATGACAGAAATATGTGGGAGGGAAAAGGAAGGGGGCATAGGTTGTGGTTTGCTCAGTGAATTAAATGTCTGAAGTAAAGGTGTAAGGTGCTAAAAGCCTTATACTATTGTGATGTAAGACCGTCTGGGCCTGGACTTTTACCCGGTTTTAGGTTTTTGATAGCGGTGACCAGTTCTGTTTCTTCTATAGGGCGCTCTAGGAGTTTGGCGTCAGAGCGCTTTAGGAAAGGTATTTTACTTTTTTAAAGGAAATCATTAATTAAATCAATTTTCTCTCCCTTAAGGTCTTTAGGAGTGTATATAGGAGGCAAATTGTATAGATTGGTGTAATACTGATGGAATAAAGAAGCAATCGATTTACTATCATGTTCTAAAGTACCTTTTGCGTTTTTGATACCATGGATATTTTCATTTATTTTAGCAATTCAAGCCATGTCTTAAAGACCACATTCAAGTGATTAACAATTTGTCATACCAACAAGGTAGGGAACCCTGTCTGTAATCCAAACAAACAGCATAAAACGTGACGTAAAACAGCAAAGGCAAACACAATCAAAAGAGAATGATTCCATTGGGATATACCGCAGACTATACTTCCCTAGCCGTGCAACCTGGCAGTGTCCCCTCCATCATGGATTACCTATGGACAGGACAGGGCTACAAGATAAAGATGGTAGTGAGGAAATATAAAATTGACCAAATAAAGTCAAATGTCATCCAAATCTTCTCTGACTCTAAACTGCTTACATTTTGGTGAGGAGAAGCTAGAGCTAGGTCCGCTTTGTTTTTGGTGTCTGGTTTTTCTAAGTTGAGGCTTATATGGGGTTTGCGGTGGTGTAGACAGGGTAGTAGGTGCAGCCGAAGGAAGCTTGAATTCTTCGTAGTATATATTAAATATATGGTGCAGCGCTAAATACTAGAGCACAGTTTATACACACAATATATGAACATGCATGATATCACTCTAAGGGTGATCAATAAATACAAAAGTTCAATGTAATAGTGTGGATCATGGAGAGATCCCAATTCAAGGTGAGTGGACGTCCTGATCCAAGGTGTGATGGTAGGTGTGATCACACAAATAGGTGAAAAACGCACTCACCAGATGTGCGTTTTATATACGCAATATGCAATCCTGCGTCACCAGGCCATAAAACGATCATCAGATCCCAGATCAGATTGTTCCCAGATCACCATCCCGGTTCCACAGAAGTGAGGTCATCTGAAACCGCTACCAGGTATCACCACCAGGGTCCTGAGTCCTCCAGATGGGCACTGCAAATGATAGCACTCACACAGAGTGCCCAATAAGAGACCTCATAGCGTGATACTGCTTTAGATGCTTTTATTCAGGGTTGGTTGGTGTGGGGTACATAAAAGATTAACCAAAAAGTTTACTGACCATATGCATTCCTAGATAGTTAGGTGTCCTGCTGCTGCTGACCTCTGACGTGTTTCGTGCGATGCACGTATTCATAGGGTCCAGGGCTAGCCAGGACATCCTCATCTGTGCTATTTATAAATGTAAATGGCAAAGTTGCCTAATGTGTCCGCCATTTTCTCGGCTATCCGCACATGCGCAGAACGCCGGCGTCGTCTTCCCGCGCTACTGCGCATGCGCGAGCGATCGACGCCATTTTGTCGTGGATCGCGGATGCGATCAACAGCAGGAAGTCTCCTGCAGTGCGGCGCCATTTTGTTGGCAGTGTAAAGGGATATAGGAGCAGTATTAACTGCTCAGGATTTATACAGCCAGAAAGCCATTACAATAGTGCCCCTGTGCAAACTGAGAAGAGAGATTGCTCACACTCCTAGGTTCAGATAGCCGAGAAAATGGCGGACGCATTAGGCAAATTTGCCATTTACATTTATAAATAGCACAGATGAGGATGTCCTGGCTAGCCCTGGACCCTATGAATACGCGCATCGCACGAAACGCGTCAGTGGGCAGCAGCAGCAGGACACCTAACTACCTAGGAATGCATATGGTCAGTAAACTTTTTGGTTAATCTTTTATGTACCCCACACCAACCAACCCTGAATAAAAGCATCTAAAGCAGTATCACGCTATGAGGTCTCTTATTGGGCACTCTGTGTGAGTGCTATCATTCGCAGTGCCCATCTGGAGGACTCAGGACCCTGGTGGTGATACCTGGTAGCGGTTTCAGATGACCTCACTTCTGTGGAACCGGGATGGTGATCTGGGTACAATCTGATCTGGGATCTGATGATCGTTTTATGGCCTGGTGACGCAGGATTGCATATTGCGTATATAAAACGCACATCTGGTGAGTGCGTTTTTCACCTATTTGTGTGATCACACCTACCATCACACCTTGGATCAGGACGTCCACTCACCTTGAATTGGGATCTCTCCATGATCCACACTATTACATTGAACTTTTGTATTTATTGATCACCCTTAGAGTGATATCATGCATGTTCATATATTGTGTGTATAAACTGTGCTCTAGTATTTAGCGCTGCACCATTTATTTAATATATATGTTCGATTTGGAGGTTTTACTTGGTTACCTTTTCGGTGTATCAGCTGCTCATTAACGTTTTTGTGTATACACATCGATACACTTTTTGTATTTAAGTCGCGCTCACTATAACATCTTTTATTACAATTCTTTGTAGTAATCCGGTAATTCTACGAATGGAATTTGTAGGTCATCACAGAAATGTTGTGTTTCGTTAGGCAATCTTAACAGGTAGTGTTTGCCATTTTGGGTTGCCTGTAAGGCAAAAGGAAACCGCCATCTGTAAAGAATTCCTTTATCTTTTAAGACTGAGGGCATAGTGCTCTTCTATTTTTCATTGGGGACAAGTCCTGAAAAAGGGAAAGTTCATCTCCATTAAAAGTGATGAGGTCATTCTGACTGCTATAAATAGTGAATACTTGTGAGCTATTATGAATGAGGCATTCAGTGGGTTATAAATAGTTATCTACTGATATAATGTGCTTGGTGCGCTGGCACTTACACAGACTCACTTACTAGTGTTTATTCAGTAATAAAAATATTTATAGTGCCGCGCTCCTAATACTATATATATGTAATTAGATCCAATCAACTCTCATTCTAATAAATATATATATTGAGACCTAAACGAAATCCATAAATCACTATAACTAGTGAGTAAAATCAATTGTTAATCACTGTGACTTGTGAATCAAAAAAAATGAATAATTATAAATAAATCAAAAATCTTAATTAATTCGGCTAATATCAATCAATAGAAAACCTTAATTAGATGTGACTAATAAATAAATAAAATTAGAGTGTATATAGATACTTAGTGCCACTCTAATCAATCCATCAATATTGTGCAAAAACATATATAAGTGTGCAAGTGCAAACAGTATAGTACATGAATAAATAAAGTCTTTTGAAATAAGTGCAATGTGCAGGTGAGTTCCTTATTCCCTCTCGCCAGGTGCCTTGTGGTCTCCCTATGCGCTCACCTTAATATTTGCCTAAATAAATTCAGGCAAATAGACTTTTAATCCTTCCAGGATTGATGGGATATTGCTCATGTTTAAGATGTTCCAAGAAGTGGGTGTAGATCTATTATGATCCTCCTGTGCTCTCCTCTTTCTCCTTGTACAGCTGCTCATAGATGGGTGTTAAGACCAGCTCTATAGGAATCTCCTGATTCCCCTCCTGGGATCACCTCCTTCTCATATCCTCCTTTCACCAGTGTGGAGAATATGGGTCAAATGAAGAAAAAAGAAAAAAGACCATGGTGCCTTATCCTTTTGTATAGCAGAAATTTATTACTGCCAGTAGCGGTATTACACAGCGGTATATGGTTCTTTGGTGATCCAGGACAGCATAAGTAAAAACGGTCAGTAGTGAGTGAGCAATACTCTGCCTCTGCCTCTACCTCCCTGCCTGCCTCTGTCTGCGCTGGAATCGCCGAGCCTCTCCGATGCAACGTCGTGACGTCAGAGCCCCTCCCCTACGCGTTGCGTCACAGGGTCACGTGACTTCATCAGGGGGAAAATGATTAGGTCATTCTGTCTTGCTTTCTTGAGGATTTCTTCCTTCAATGGGAAATTATTGACACAACAGACAATGTCCCATGGGGGGGAATTTTCCGCTCCTCTTGGTCTAAGAGCTCTATGTGCTCTATCAAAATCAATAGTAGTGTCAGCAGGCCTTTCTAGTAGGTTGTTAAAGATGGATTGTAATGCTGATTTAATTTGCTCAGTAGACACCGTTTCAGGAATGCCTCTTACTTTTATGTAGTTCCGTCTCCCACTGTTATCTAAATCCTCAAGATGGCGATTCACAGTGATCAGATGTATGACATGTATTTCAGAAACTTTTTCTAATCTAGAAATTGCTCTGACTCTCTGTGTGACAGCTCTCTGTAGTATTGTCATTTGCTCTGAGAGAGTGAGAAGATCTTCCTTCAGATTAGTGATAGCTGTAATGAACGATCTCTTAAGATCTGCAGCGATCTGTGTCATCTCAGAATAAGTTAGAGGTGGATCAGGCCAAGTGGGCAGCACAGTGGCTAAATGGTTAGCACTTCCTCCTGGCAGTACTAGGGTCGTTGGTTTGAATCCGAGCCACGGCACCTCCTGCCTGGAGTTTGCATGTTCTCCCTGTGCCTGCGTGGGTTTCCTCCGGGTACTCCAGTTTCCTCCCACACTTGAAAGACATGCTGGTAGGTTAATTGGATCCTGCCTAAATTGGCCCTTGTGTATGAATGTGAGTTAGGGACCTTAGATTGTACGCCCCTGAGGTTTAGGGACTGATGTGAATGTACAATATATATGTAAAGCGCTGCATAAACTGACGGCGCTACATAAGTATCTGAAATAAATAAATAAATAAGATAAAGTGTTCTCTCTTACCATGTCCTCAGAAGCTGCCATCTTGCCCCCTGCAGAGTCACTCCTCTGTATCCCTTTGCTTTGGAAAAGTTCAGGTATCCGACGCGCCGAAGACACGGAATTTGAGCGGTGTGGATGACTGTGAGATGTGGGCTTAACAATCCTGTCCATGGTCGTCCCGCTGTGTACCCACTAAGTGGCTTTGAATCGGTCAGCTCCCCAGAGCTCTGTCAGTATGCGGCTTGAACGCCAAGCCACACCCCTCTTTTAATACATTTTTAATACAATTCAATTTTCATTTTTATTCTACTAGGCAAGACTGAAAGTGGAATGTGCTAGACCAATGAATCACATGTAAGATGTTAGCAGGTTGTCTCCTACTGAATTAAATTACCTTGAGTTATGTGTGTTCCTGAAATGTTTGATGTAAGAGAATGCCTAAAGGTAAGAAAAATCTATTTAAGCCTTTTATATCATTACCTTTATTAATTAGATTACAAGTTCTACAGAATAACTGCTCCTGTTCATAATCTGGTTAAAATGTATGTCCCTTATGCTTTTAAAAGTGAATAATTTGGAGATTTTCATATAAACTACTATAGGTTAATATATCCCTGCTGTAAATTATAAGTATATCAGGACTCACCAGGAAATTTGGTGACCATATACTGTAAACATCTAAGGCTAAGATATTAAAAAAAATATGAGAAATTACATGTCAAAATTTGGGGTGTATTTTGACTCTATGCGACCCAATGCACAATGTGGTTCCATATACTCTTACTATTGATAACACCTGAGCTGCTCACACAGTCAAACAAATTTGAAAGTAATTTCTTCTTCCAGTTTATAAAAATTGTAATGATGAAGTAACAGGGGCAGGAAACAATATTTCTGTAATCAGGGTCAGATCTGGGCCTGGACTAGTTAATTACTGTGTGGGATGAGCTTGATGGGAAAAGTAGATGTTTATTTGAAGGTAGGATAGTTGGGATAGGCTTCCCTGAAGGGATGTGTTTTCAGGGATCACCAAAAAGTAGACAGAGTAGGAGATAGTTGGACAGATTGGTGTAGAGAGTTTCATAGGCTCTGGAGAAGTCCTGGAGATGAGTATGGGAGGAGGAGACATGGAATCTAGAGAGCCAGAAGTCTTGGAAAAAGCAGTGAGGATGGTATGGGTGATACAATGAGGCAAGGATAGTAATGTAGCTTAGGGCAGAGTTGTAAACGGCTTTGTATGTTGTTGTTAGTGTTTTGGATTATATTTGTTGGGCAATTAGCAGCTAGTGGAGTGATTGGTAGAGAGGGGTCAAGGTGAGAGATATCAAGGAAGTCAATGAGTTGCTTAGTGATCACATTTTTATAAGGGGACAAATTTTGGAGATGTTACAGAGGTGAAGTCTACAAGGTCTGATTATAGTTCTTGATAAAAAAAAGTCAGAGAGTAGGGCACGGATGAGGGGAGCAGATATTTTGAGTCTGAGGAAGTTGTGTGACATCCATACTGATATGTCAAACAGTAAGTTAGTAATGCGAGATGAGACTGAGGGAGTGAGGTGAGAAGCAGAGAGATAGATTTGGGTGTCATCAGCATAGAGATGGTAAGCTGTGGAAATTTATCAAGTGACCAAAAGAACTGTAGATAGATAAGAGAATAGATCCAATGACAGAACCTTGGTGGACCTCTACAGAATGAGTAAATGAAGAGAAGAGGACAGATTTGTAGGCAACACTGAAGGACCACTATGATAGCTGGGAGGAACCAGGAAAGAACAGAGTCTTAGATGCCAAGAGAGTGGAGTTTAAAGAGAAGCAGGTGGCCAACAGTGTCAAAGGCAGAAGAAATGTCTAGTAGTATGAGTAGGAAATAATGGCCATTGGCCTTAACAGGTATAAATTGATAGGGAGTTATAGAAGGGCAGTTTTTGAGGAGCTGCGAGTGAATGACAAACTGTGGGGTCAAGAAGAAAGCTGTCACTGAGGAAGGAATTCAAACAATTGTAGAGTAAGCATTCTAGAAGTTAAAGGATAGGCTCACCTTTTTGTGCAGAATTTTACTTTTCATAATTATTATTATTATACAGTATTTATATAGCGCCAAAGGGTTTGCTCAACGCTGTACAATAGCAAGGGGGACAGAACATGAGACAAAACAGTAACAATACAATACACGAGGGGTTCAAGGGCCCTGCTCTTTCAAGCTTACAATCTAGAAGGAAGGGGAAGTAGTTCAGGAGGACGTGGCTGTGGGGGATGGAGTGGTGGAAGAAGTGGAGGAAATCGGTTGTTAGGTAATGGTGGGGTAGGCTTTCCTGAAGAGATGGGTTTTCAGGGTGCGTCTGAAGGTGAGGAGGGTAGGTGACAGTCTGATGGATTGGGATAGGGAGTTCCAGAGGATGGGGGAAGTCCTGGAGAAGTACTGCAGTTGGGCGTGGGAGGAGGAGACCAGGGAGCTAGAGAGTAGGAGGTCCTGTGAGGAGCAAAGGGCACGGGCAGGGTGGTATTTGGGTATCAGGTCAGTTAGGTAGTTTGTGGCAGCGTTGTGAATGGCTTTGTAGGTCAGAGTTAGTACATTGAATTTGATGCGCTGGGCAATCGGGAGCCAGTGAAGGGATTGGCAGAGGGGGGTGGCAGATGTGGAGCGGTTGGTGAGGTGGATGAGTCTAGCCGCTGAGTTCAGGATAGACTGGAGTGGGGATAGCGTTTGTTTGGGTAGGCCAGTGAGAAGGGAGTTGCAGTAGTCCAGGCATGATATGATGAGGGAGTGTACGAGTTATTTAGTAGTTTCTGGGGTGAGGAATGTACGTATCTTGGAGATGTTGCGAAGGTGGAGCCTGCATGACCTTGATAGTGATTGGACATGAGGTTGGAAGGAAAGGTTTGAGTCCAGGGTGACACCCAGGACTTTGGCGTGTGGGGTGGGAATGATGGTGGCATTGCTAGTAGCGATGGAGAGGATGGGGGGGCGGGCTGGGGGGAAAACCAGGAGCTCGGTTTTGGACAGGTTTAACTTGAGGAAATGGAGCGACATCCAGTCTGATATGTCGTTCAGGAGGTGGACGATGCGGGCGGAGAGTGAGGGGGTGAGGTGGGGGGTAGAGGGGTAAATTTGTGTGTCGTCGGCATAGAGGTGATAGTTGAAACCGTGGGAGTGTATCAGTTTGCCAAGGGAGGAGGTGTAGATGGAGAAGAGGAGGGGTCCGAGGACAGAGCCTTGGGGGACTCCAACAGAGAGGGGGAGAGAGGGAAGAGGTGGCAGTGTTATAGGTGACACTGAAGGAGCGTTGGGATAGGTAGGAGGAGAACCAGGAGAGAGCAGCATCCCTGATGCCAAGGGAGTGCAGTTTTGTAAGGAGGATGGGGAGGTCGACTGTGTCGAAGGCCGCGGAGAGGTCGAGGAGCAGGAGGACTGAGTAATGACCATTAGCTTTGGCGGTTAGCAGGTCGTTAGTGATTTTAAGTAGGGCGGTTTCGGTGGAGTGTAGGGGACGGAAGCCTGACTGTAGTGGATCAAGGAGGTTGTTATCAGTGAGGTGGGCGCTTAGGCGATTGTAGGCCAAGCGCTCAAGGAGCTTGGAAGTGAATGGTAGCAGGGAGATGGGTCTTAGGTTGTTTGGGTCAGTGGGGTCAAGGGAGGGTTTTTTGAGTATAGGGGTGATGTGTGTGTGCTTTAGGGGGGAGTGGAATGTGCCAGTGGAGAGGGAGAGATTGAAGATGTGGGTGAGGGAGCGAATGATGGAGGAGGGAGGTGAATGGAGGAGCTGTGAGGGGATAGGGTCCAGGGGGCAAGTGGTGAGGCGGGCTTCAGTGAAGACCTTAGTGACCTCCTCAGTGGTAGCTGGGCAGAAGGAGCAGAGCGATGGGGAGGTGATAGTGTGCGGGTGTTAGGTATGGTGGGGGGCAGTGCGGGTATGAGGTCAGAGGAGGGGAGAGTTGAGGGGGTGATAGGGGGGGGGCAAGGTGGTGTTGACAATGTCCTTACGGATTGCGTCAATCTTGTTTTGGAAATGATTGGCAATCTCGTGGGCGGTGAGTGAGGTACTGAGTGGATAAATAAAAGCATATTAAAATGCCTTTTCTGGCCCAGCCACCCCAATGTGCTTACTCTCACTTACATTATCCACAGGAGGTTTAAAATCTTGTCATTTTATTTGAATTTTTTAAATTATTTTAAGTTTGCATCACTTCCTGTAATTCATTTATCAGCATTCACTTCCTGTAGGCCATCTCCCAGAAGCCTTCACTTTCTTGTTGCATCACAGAAGAGGGTGTGATAAGGTGTGTTCACCACACTGGATCACACCTCCCCTCGTTACAATACTACCTTCCACCCACTTTCTATACAATCTCATTGTAAAATCTTCTTTAGAAGTACCATCAGCTATTCAATACAAGGGCCTGTCTTATTTGATACAAATTGAACAGATTGTGCAGATGTGTCCTCCTATTCCATAGTTCTAGTAAATCTAAAAGAAATTGTACAGAGATTGTGCAAGCAGATTGCATAGTGTATGGCCATCTTTATACAAGTACATAGGAGGTAGTAGACGGAGACACTCAGTTGTCATGCCCGTTCACATCTCCACCTAGTTAAAACTCACATTCCCGCATGCATTTGCTTTGGGTGTTTTGGAGCATTTTCACTTGGCGTGGTGTGAGTTGCGAGTTTTTTACTGTGTGTTTTTCTATGTTTGGCACCTATTTTTCATGTGGCAAAATCTGTGTTTGTTTCTGTGTTTGGTGGGCCGTTAACAATTAATGACACTAAAAGCGCAACTAGGTAATTTTAGGTGTATAAATGTGGCTATACACTATGCACTATACAATCTGATGGTGCAATCTCATTTAGATTTGCCAAAACTATATAATAGGTGGACACACCATATATCCAATTACTGAATCCAATCATCCAGGCCCTTGTACTACATCAGGGGGGTCCCACGGGCTGCATGTAACCCCAGGAAGTTTAACATGTGGCTTGAGCTCGTCTGGAGGGATACTGGGGAAGCCAGGCAACTGCACGCATAGAGAGATGCCCAGGATGCTGTGAAAAAATAGTTGATGAGTGAAGGGTGTGTGTTTTAATGAGGTCAGTGCAGGAAGTGTGTGCTAATGAGGTCAGCTGATAAACTCCTTTCTGTGTCTTACTGGTTTTTATTTTTCTCCAATCGTGATACATTACTGGTATATTTGTACATAGGGGAGCTGGATTTCAAGGGGAAAAAGGTGAACTTTGCCTTTAAGAGGTAAATGAGAGCAAAGATATGAGTCTTAAGTTGTACAGGTTTGTGGGATCCAGTTAGGGTTGCCGCCTCACCCAGGGGCGGACTGACCATTTGGAAACTTGGGCACTGCCTGAGGGCCCGGGGTCAGTAGGGTACCTTTTTCATAGGCTTTTTTGAGTTTGGGCAAGGACACAGGGGCCCCATGATCCCCTATTGCCTGGGGGCCCCAAGAGTTGTCAGTCTGTCCCTGGCCTCACCCCTTTAAAACTGAACACTTATTAATTATACGGGTTCTGTGGCTTATTAAGGTGGTAATTAAATTCACTTTGTGCATTATCTGCAATAAATTAGCCTCAGAACCTGTGTAATTAATATGTGTTTGGTTTTAAAGGGGTGAGGCGGCAACCCTAGGTCCAGTGAGAACTTTCTAAATATGGGACTGATTAGAGAATGCTTTAGACGGAAGGCGAAGGTGCCAGTAGAGTGAGAAAGATTGAAGATGTGAGTGAGAGAGCATAGAATAGAGCAAGAGGGTGAATGTAGCAGTAGCAAGAGAACAAGGTCAAGCAGACAGGTGGTAAGCAGATCTATGACCATACTTCTCTTTTAGGGTTCACACTATAGAAACGCAGTCCAGATGCTTTACGGATGCGTTTCTGCATGCATAATTTTGATGCATTTTTGGCACGTTCCAGTTCATTTTTTATGTGTCCAGTTAATTTTTTCCCTCTCTTTTTCTTCAATTTAAATAGGGACATGTGCATTCCAGTGCATTTTTGCTGCGTTTTGGTGCATTTCAGTGCGTTCCGGTGCATTTTTTATGCATTTTATTGCGTTCCAGTACAGTTCTGTGCAGGAAAAATGCAGTCTGCTTTTTTTTCTAACATTGACAACCATATAATCTACTTTCTGAGCATTTTGGATGCAGAAAAAAAACACTATGAAACTGGCCCTTACGAATTTTTATTCAAGCAGCAACATTTACCATGAAGTAATGATTAACACTGCGTTAGTTTTCAATCATACACAGCATTAAGATGGTTGAACATTGATATTCAAGCAGCAGCATTTACTGTGAAACAATGATTAGCACAGTGCAAGTTTTCAATCATATATAACATGGAGATGGATATTCAAGCAGCAGCATTTACCGATGAAGGAGCAGAGAAGACAATGTGAAAGTGATAGTAGATGTGTCAAACGTAAAAATACTTGTGCAAAAATTACTGTCTGTGACTTTCCCTTGTCTGATAAACCAAATAATTAATATAGTTATAGTGTTGACTCAATTACAGTGTTGTTCCCTTTTATATCAGATAGCCATTTTCATTTTAGATATTTCATGAGCACACGCAATTATAGTAAACACTTCTCTATTCAACAGGGCTGTGTATGTTCAATATCCCAGACTCTTACCAGATTCATCAACCCATAATAGCCTTCTTGGCGGTATTCCCGAGTGTAGCTGGGGGTAAAGTTTCAGTACCACAAGTGGTAACCCCGAGCTACAGTTGGGCTTACTATGCGGCGCTGCTCCGGGATCCCTCGATCACTTACCTTGTCCTGCGCTCCTGCGATGTCCCTCCTGCAGTGTCCCTGGCAATGTCCTCCACCGGATACTGGCATCTGTCATCTGGGTTCCGTCCCCTGCGAGCGTCGGGACGTACAGGGGACGGAACTGGTGGGAAATTTGAAAATGACAAAAAGTGACATTCACTAAAATCACTAAAATCACACAGGATAACATTACTGTATCAAACCATTTCACATACATTTTGTTCCTAGTGCTTTGTCCTGTGCCCTGCCTGCATTTTTACTGTTCTTATTGCCTGGAAACTGAGAAACCTTCATGGCGTCCAAAAAGCGTCCCTTTAGGTCAAAAGCGGTTTTAGTCCAGCTAGAAAACAGCAATAGTAAATCAGAACCACTTGCAGAATTGAGTGATAATGATTCGTGGGGAAATTCGTCATCAGACACTGAAAACAATTTTGCGACTTTGCTCAGTGATGTGCGAACTTGGCGCTATATTTCAAATTTTAGTGTTTTTGGTTTGATTATATTATTGAATTAAATTTATTATTATTATATTATTATTTTTTATGATTATTTATGAAATTATAATTTATGATTTCGTGTTTCAAGTTTTATCATACGCGGGATGTTTACTAGACTCTTGTTCAGACAGATTTCAATGAGTTATTCCTAAGAATTACAGGCCTACAATATAAAACACCAAATTTCCATGCAAAAAAATGTACCGCTTTCAGCACCAAAAATCTAAAATAATCATACCACCAGGGAGGTAAAAAAAATGAGTCAACTTTTATACTCCAAAAAGTCTGTGTGACTTCTCTAGTTGTTCTATTATGCATCCTTCACAGACGTTTCCAAAAAGAAAAAATTCATATAGTGTATCGCCTTCAAATTACACAGAAAATATTCTCTCAAAATATGCTCACATGTGAATGTGATAACATGCCATTTAACACCGCATGCCCGTGTACATTCTCTGTTCCCCTGTTGTGTGTATCCTTACCAAAAACACAAATTTCCAATCACACATCAATCCACAACAGCATGGTGCTCCAAAGATGCTCCTCTAAATCTTGCCAACCTCCTCGAACATATTTTTATACAAAACAAAAACAAAACAACATTTTGTAATGTGCTTACACCTATATTTAATTATATGTTTGTGCTCACATTAATTAGTGCTCAAATTTGTACAGAACTGACTCTCTTTCTCCCGCTCATCAAAGTGATCCTTCCCTCATGCACAAAACACCTTACAAGACTTGCCCCCTAAGATACCAGGTTAGGTGGGTTTGCGCAAAATATCCAGTATTCCAGGCAGATCATTTCCCCATGGTCAGTAGCATATGGACATGTAGGAAGAAGAAAAGCCAAATAGTGCAGAAAATCCCACTAAAAATAATTTATTTATACTGTACCAGAATTTCTGACATTGGCAGATACTGTATGTACAAACTTCCTATTTCCAATATGGCGGAATGGGCACTTCCCAGTCTGATTTCACTTCCTGACATATTTCGTCCAATTGACTTAATCAAAGGATGTGGCACGAGCCACTTGAAGAGAACCACTCTGCATTCACTGGATCCCAGAACCTTAATTTTTAAGAAAGAAAAATACTAAAGTTTCAGCTCCATCTGGCTCCACCCAGCTCACAGCTCTCCCATCTCTGCTCATTTTACTCAGAGTGTCAGTAAATCTTCGAAAGCAAGCCCACCAGGAAAGAAAGACACATATATTATAAAATCTTCCAACACATTTTTATTAACCACTTAATATCCACCCTATAGCAGTTTCACTGTATATATATATATATATATATATCAGTTTCACTATATATACATGATTTTGCACTTCTGCACATGTGCCACCGGACGATCCCATCTGCTGTGAAATGTAACAGCACAAACTGATCTTCAAGCCCTAATGAGCAGTTGCTCACTGTATTAGTGTCACTGGTTCCTAAAAAGTGTCAGTTAGTGTAAAAATGTCCACCGCAATATTGCAATCCTGCTATAAGTCACTGATCCCCGCCATTACTAGTATAAAAAAATAAATAAATACATTTCCAACTTTTATGTAAACTAATCAATATACAATTATTAGGATTTTTTACCAAAAATATGTAGCAGAATACATTTTAGCCTAAATTTATGATGAAATTTGTTAGTCTTTTATTGTTTATGGAGCAAAAAGTAAAAACAGCAGACTTGATCAAATACCACTAAAAGAAAGTGCACAACTGTAATAAACATTCTCTCACGAGCAGTATATAACTATAAATGTCAATACAAGAAGCGACTGACATTACCACATACTCAGAACATGTGCAAGAACACAAATTATAAACATACAGTGCAGCACTTCTAAGCTCACTTATTAATAAAACCAAACTATGATGTGAACATAAATCAATACAAAATAATGAATATAAAACAGAAAATCAAAAAGTCTCAAATAGTGATTTCTTCAACTTGAATGTGTTTCATATTTCATCTCTTCATGTCATTTAATCCTCCACCAAAAATAAACATCAGATGTGCCCTCACCTGCAATTTTTGAACACGTAAAGTTAGGTTAAAAAAATATGCGTCCCTTGAAGTGAACATACAACAACCGATGTATCCTGGTAATGGAATCTTCCTCCATAAATCACCACTCTCCTTAGTCTCTCCTCTTCCACTCAGCATACATGGTGAAAAAATATAAAACACAATAATGCTTTATCCTTTTTTGAAAACTCACAAAAACTGGCCACTCATATAATAAAGGTGCTAAATCACACCAGATATAATGCGGATGAAAATCCAGCAATGTTCATATATATCTCCCTGAGAAAGCCACATGATCCTATTGCGTAACGCGTAGGGGAGGGGCTTGATGATGGCACGACGCTCTTGATACACCAATCCGTTCATAGTGTCATTTCAGATGAGTGGAGCCTATTTTTGATTGTCTGTAGATGAACATTGCTGGATTTTCATGCGCATTATGTCTGGTGTGATTTAGCACCTTTATTATGTACGTTTAACCACCTCCCGTTCGGCCATTGTATATAAACGGCCAGACGGTGGCAGTTCAGGGTCAGGTGGCCATTTATGAATGGCCTCCCCACACCCTGCATGTGCGCGCTCCCTTGGAGTGCACAGCACCGCGATCCTCCGGACACAGCAGAACACCGATTATTGGACGTGACCTCTGTACGAGGTCCCGATCATGTGATCACTGATTGGCCAATCAGTGATCACATGCAGAGTAGTAAGCAAGATGTCACTTGTGACATCATTGCTTACTACGTGTGAAATCTGTGAATGATCACAGAGGTCACATGGTACAAGGCTATTCACAACAGCCTTGTACCATGTGACAAGCTATGACCAATCACAGCTCACTCAGTAGTTTTCAATGGCTGCAAGAATGCAGCTAGAGAGGAGAAATGATTGCTTTTACATCCTTTATTGGTGTAAAAGCAATCAGTGTAAAAAAAAAAAAAATCTTCATAACCCCCCACAAGTAGTACAGTGTTACCATGGTGACTGTACTGCTAGGGTGACAGTATGTAAAAAAAAATAATAATAATATAAAAAAAATGTAAAACAAAATGTTTAAAAATTATAATTTTTGGTTATAAACTAATTTGGGTTTTTTTTAATTAAAAATATAATGGAAAACATTTTGGCCAAGATTTATGATGAAATCTTATTTATTGGCAAACTTTTATAAGAAAAACAAAAAAAAATCCCAGTGGTGAATAAATACCACCAAAATAAAGCTTTATCTGTCTCAAAAAAATGCTAAAAAATTCATATGGGTTCAGTGTTGCATGACCGCGCAATTGTCATTCAAAGTGTGATAGCACTGATAGCTGAAAATTGGCCTGGACAGGAAGGGGATAAAAGAAAGCTCTATTTGTGGGAAAAAAATTACATGAATTTTATTTGGGTACAGCTTTGCATGACCGCACAATTGTCAGTTAAAGTAACACAGCACTGTATCACAAATCCCTCTTCCACCCCAGACTGTTGCTCCACTCCCAATGGGTTTCATTGTCTTTTTCAATAAGGGAGGGGGTGGGTACAGCTGGCTTCAGCTCTTAGCCACTCACTGAGAGCCAGAGCCAGCTGACAAACAGGCAACTGGCTAGATCCAGGCAATATAGTTGGGATCCTTGCAGAGACAGGAGCGACTCTGTGACATCTGCTGCTAGAGCTCTATAGCCCACTAAAAGCTGACTCTAGGTCACAGGAGTGCAAAAATACCCATGTAATGCAGAAAAAAAGCATGGCCAAAAAAGCTTTGGCCATACTTCTCTTTAAAAAGGTAACTGCTATAGTTGAAACTGCAATATCCTTTTTTTTTGCAGAACAAGGTGGGAACAATGTCCATGGGGCTGCCCCACAGAGTGTGAGCACCACCAGATTGCAAGACACTGCCACCTTGTGTTTCTTCTAACATCTTGCAACTTGCATTTTAGCAGGGTGTTACACTGTGTTTATATAACCGATATGTCCCCTTAGAGTAACAGATGGCTCCAGCTGCATGAACAATCCACTCATTTAAACAACCAGAGTACCAGGGTGAATGAGTACTTAGGGCGCATTAACACATGTGGTTGGGAGGGGTGGAAAAAGCCCATGGTAGAGCTGCGATTTTACTGTCCATCAACAACCGATACCCCCTTTAGCAACAGAGACAGTGACTAAGGGTGTATACATGCCACAGCCATGATGTTATGCTTCTCAGCCATAGCAGAAATCATAGAGAGCAAAGCACATTTGAACGAGTCCATTTTTTAATTATTATTTATGGTTTTTTTACATTATCATTTATTACATTTATTATTTATTTACATTTTTAACTGCCCTGTTGGGAGGGGGCATGGTAAAATATCAGGAAGGTCTAAACAGACCTATGATGTCTCACTTTTGAGATAGAGAAAGAAAGTTAGAACCGATATTCCCTAGTATCTTTCTCTGCAGCCTTAGCTGCACTGGATAGTGAATGAATGGGAAGTGCTCTGTGCTGAGCGGCTTCCTGTTTATTCACAAATGGAAGCATACTAAACAGCATTTGCTATGCTTCAATTATGAATGAACAAAGTGAGTGATCGGTACCGATCGCTCACTGTGTTCATTCACGATAGGGAGGGCCCAGTAAATATAACATATGTACCAGTCCTTTTCCCCAATCTCCATCCTGAAACACCCCCCCGTGCACCCTCAGCAGCTGCTGGTGGGAGAAGAGAGGAGAGGACTGCAAGGGGAGACACAAGAAGATCAGTGTCTGCAATAAGGGAGTTGAGCTGTCCTTCCTAACACACATAGACTAACATAGAGCGGCATTTAAAATCAGAAGAAAAAAGTCCAAAACCTCTAACAGCCGCATTTTTAATGCCTTGTGTCCACGAAGCATAAAAGTTAATCAAAGGGAGCTGGCCACCTAGGACATAGTGGGTTTTTAACTAGATAAAATAACTGGCTTCAAGCACGTGTCTAGATGAATGGTACAGTGCTATTTGAATTATATGCTGTATTCTGGTATTGAACAATGCTGAGAGCTCTGACTGCACTCAGCATTTGGATATGAAATTTGAGATCTTAAGTAATGGTATAAAAGTGAGCTAATTTGAAAATGAAGCACTTATAGGTCTGCTCCAGGTGTTTTTCTTATTTTAATATTTTAAAAGGGTTCTTTTAAAATGTAGTCATCATGCTACTGCATAAACCAACAATGCTTGCCCAAAAAAGGCTACACAGCATGTTTTGCTTATGTATTGGCCAGATAATATAGCTGACTCTTTACCGACATTCTTTTTTTTTATCATGACAGCCAGAAAAATGCTATGCTGTATAACTGCTCTTAGAAAATATCTGCTAACATGAGTAGGCCCATCATGTATTATCCAGCAGAGGTGATGTATGTGGTTGAGAGAATTATATCAAGCAATAGGCTAGCAAGTCTAAAAGCGTCTTCTGTTGCTTAACCCCTTCACGCCTAAGGGTAAAACAAATCTAAATGCCTAAGCACAATTCTGCAACGTTGACGTGTTAGTAAAACCGTACATATGGTCACAACTACTTTGTACATCCAGGTGGATTATACCTTGTTTTTTTCAGGACAAATTGGGCTTTCATTTGGTGGTAAATGGTCATGGATAGCTCCTAATTTTTTTTTATTATTAAAGGAAAACTGGGCCAAAATAGTAAAAAAAATCATTTTTTTAAATTTAACTGTGTTTCTTGTTACGACCATAACCTACCACCAAAGAACAACCCAAAATACATTCTCCAGTTCTTGACGATCGCAGCGATACTATATATGTGTATGTTATTTGTTGTTTGTACCCGTAGTACAGTCCAGAAACAACAGTGCGCATTTTGTTTTTGTCTTTTTTTTTTATATAAAACACACTGTCACTGACATTGACATTAACACTAACTGACACTGATACCAATTTTTTTTTAAATCCTGACCTTTGACCCTGACCTTTGCCCTTGACCCTGACCTTTGACCCTGACCTTTGACCCTGACCTTGACCCAAACACTAACCCTGGTACTGAACTAGATCAAACCTTGATCTAGGTATTTTTCTTTATTTTTTCTTTTTTTTTTTTTTACAAACTTTTTTTTTATCTCTCTATGTCAGGAGTTCGAGAGATACAATGTATCTCTCTTCTCCATTCATAGAGAGAGAGAAAACAAGGGGGCCGGGCTGCACAGTGAGTGATCACTGTGATAGCCAATCAGAGGCTATCACAGCGATCACGTGACCCGGAATCGGGAGTCCTGGGTCCCGATCGTTAGAACGGGACCCGGGGCTCTCAGTGACACCGCGGTCTTGGTGCTGGGCGCGCTCCCAGCACAAAGACAGGTACGCAAATATGCGGCCCCACAGAAAAAAACCCAGGTCCGTGAGGCCGCATATTTGTGTTACGTCGGCGTCAAGGGGTTAACAACAGACTGACGGGATTGTTGATCAGCACTAATGCATCAATAGCTAAAATAAAAGCAACACAATACTGGATTTTAACTAGCTACAGCCTTTTATTATTGGTTTATTTTATTTACAAATTAGCATAACATGCAAACAATGGATAACCTTAACCATATCCAAAGTATACCAAACCAAAGGCTAGCCACTATGACTGCAAAATCAATGTAATTAAATATACATTTGTCCCCTTCCATATAAATTGTCTATACCACATAACCACATACAGGTACCACCACAACAGAGAGGGAGGCCTTTGCTGTAGTGCTTTAGCTTACTGCTAACAGTGCCTTTCTTTTTTCCTTTTATATTAGGACTAGAGCGTCAAGAGCAACTGTTGGGCTCATGAGGAACAACCATGAACAACCATTGGGTGTAAAAAAGGTTTCCAGCCTTTTTTCACTTGAGTACCCGGCCTGTTTCCATGACCTGTGCCCTACATATAGTTTTTTTTTTATAAGGAAAGTATAGTTGGGCAATTGATCGTGATAATACGGTTTGTGGAATTGGGTTTAAGTTGTAGAAATTGGTGTAAGAAGAGTTTTGTAATACTGCTACAATTTCCTCAAGGAATTGATTTGACATCCATATTAATATGTAATTTAGGATATTAGTGATGCGCAAGGAGACTGAAGACGTAACCTGAGCAGCAGAGAGATAGGTAGATATCATTAACATACATATGGTATTGGAAGCCATGCAAGGCTATCAAATAATCAGAGAGGATGTATAAATAAAGAACAGAATTGGTCTGAGGATTGAACCTTGGGGGCCCCTTATAGAAAGAGGAAGAAGAGTGAAGAAGGTATAGTTGTAGATGACACTGAAGGAGTGTTTAGATAAGGAAGCATAGAACAAGGAAAGAGTTCTGGAGGCCAAAGCAGTGGAGTTTGAAGAGGAGTCAGGGGGTCAACTGTGTCAGCAGAAAGGTTTAAAATAAGGGTACTAAGTAGCGGCTATGAGTTTTATTACTAAGTTATTACTGAGTTTAAGAAGGGAAGTTTCATCTTGGTAAAACATTTGTAATTAATAAAGGTACTGTTATTTCAAATGTATATATTGTAACAGTAAATAAATGACCCAATAATGGGATTAAAAAGCAATGAAATAATAAGGTCATTTAGTGCCATGATTCCAGCGGGAGCAAGCTGTCTGTCTTGGTTCCTCTCCAGGCTCTCCCCCTATAAGCTCCTCTAAAGCCTCCAGACTCTCCCCTAGGCCTAGAGTGCATAGGACCACAGTAGGTGCTGTTTGGAGGGGTACTGGTGGGCAGTAAACAGAATGATATGGAAATGCGGTGGTGACACAATGGTGTATGAATTGAAGCTGTGGGCACTCATGAAGCTTTTCTCCCTCCGGGTCTTGCAGTACATCACGCTGTTGTTGTGTAGAGTGCTGCAGTACATAATGAGGTTGATTTACAAAAACTGGAAAGGGCAAAATCTGGTGCAGCTTTGTATGGTAGCTAATCAGCTTCTAATTTCAGCTTGTCCAATTAAGCTTTGACAATAAAAACAGGAATCTGCTTGGTTTCTATGCAGAGCTGGACCAGATTTTGAACTCTCCAGTTTTAGAAAATCAACCTCAATGCGACTTTGATGTTTAAGCAGGTTTCTGCTGAACACTCACACTTGCATCCCCTAGGTAAGCTGCTGCCTTTTCCTACCTATTTTAATTTTTTTATGCATCTCTAAACTTACTGATACATACCTCTGAGCATACCATAGGATGGGAACCACTGCTGTAGGCTGAAGGCCCTAAATCCTATAATCATGTACTAATGATGTTTAATTTTTTTGCAATGACAACATGAATGAAAAGTTAAAGTAATTTTAAATTTTGTAATGTCATACATTACAGGTTTGTTTTAAACATCATGTTGTTCCTGTGAATGAAAGTAGACAGATCACTACTATGGATTTCTGATTAGTAGTGAAAAATATACCTACAATTTAAATGGCCAATTTAGGTATTGAGCACTAAAAAAATGGTACAATGATTGTATCTATGTATATGGTAAAACCTATACTATTTGCCAATCTCTTTCCTAATGACATTTAAAACATACATATCTCTGGTAATGTAAAAACAAGGATTCCGTTTAAATCATGTTGCTACAGAAATAAATCTACGTAGTGTGACATATGGTTTGTTAATGATTCCCTAACAGATATAATCGGTCTTCAGGTAGATAGACACATAGATTTATGGATGCTTTTAAATTATAGACAATGCCTTCATATTCTGTATAGATATAGGACAAAAACAGAAAAAAAAGCTGGTGGCGGTAAAGGAATCAGGAATGATTTATATATTGCAATAAACAGATTTAAGGAGCTCTGAATTTTCTCAGTTAGAGAGCAGGAGCTGAAAGATTTACAATCCAGTATGTATTGGGAAGGACTACATGAGAAATACAGCTTTCCCGGCCTATTAATATTGCATGGAGTAGGGATGCAACACAGATGAGATCCTTTCAACTATCAACTGTACCTCAGGCATATAACACTTTATTCCATGTGACATCCAGCTTCCAGAGTCTCACATTTCCATTCATTGTTACAACTTTATTTAGATTTTAATGCTATAATCTATCATATTTTCAGAGTCTTGAAGTTTTTGATCTGTCACAGCCATAAAATCTTACTACAAAAGAGCTGAAGGACTTACATTTTAACACACTTTTGCTAATAGTACATATATTTTCTATCAACAAAATGAAATGTAAATTGTAGTCAAAAACTTTATTTGGTATTTAATAAGAAAACTGACAGTTACAAAGTAGTTTGATGTGCTCTGACTATTTCAGCTAAAATGCCTGCGTACCGCAACAAACTAAAATAAGTGGGTGGCTTTTATATTTTCTTGATTTCTGCTTTTAGAGCTTGTCAAGCTAGCTCCTAATATAAGTTGTGTCTTAATATTAGTGCCTGACAAGTCCTTAGACTTTAGATACAGGATAACTTTAAATATGCATTTAACACATTTGGGTTCATTTACTAACAGAAATTTCATTTAGTTTGATATATAAAGTGCTCAAGGAAATTAAAAAAAATAGTCATTTGCTCAGAGCCACAATCCTTCTCAGGGAACCAGTCATGTCAGTATAGAGTGGTAGTGGATGTACAGTACAGTGTTGGGTTCTTAGGTGAGGAAGCAGAGCATTAAGGCTACTGACTGAGGATTGCATTTCTGTATGCAGTCTAATAAGGGAAAATCTGCTGATCCATAGTTTGGCCCTCTAAAGTATTAGATAAGGTGTTAGCATGTGTTGAGCATATTGGCATAAATGATGGAATGTTCAGTGGGGCTATTGTGTAGTTGAATGTAATGTAGTCCATGCTGTGGAAGCAGGGTGTATTATGTGGTGTGCTGAGCATATTTGTGATGTGTAGTGTGTGTCACGTACCTGGATAGTGAGCCTGACGTGAAGAGGCATGCCTCCCGTACAACTTTGGTTCAAGGACCGCTGATGGTGGGACAAGAGCAGCAGAAGCACGCTGGGATATGAGTGCCTGTGATCAGTCCCGTAGTAGTTGTTAGGCAGGTGAGCTGCAGGGCAGGCTGAAGACAGGGAGCAGGATCTGGATGCAGTCATGCTGCATGGACGGATCACTGAGGGGTGCGTTTTGAGGATGTAGGGTCAGACGAGCCAGGTTCGGTAGCAGTTGGGCAGATCAGGCATAAACGGCAGGAGGAAGAGTAGTCAAGTCACAGGCCAGGTCAGCAGTGGAAGATCAATCAGATAGGAGTGGAGACAGAAGGGTAATCCAAGGCAAGCCAGAGGTCAAGGCAGGTAGCGGTCAAGCGGAGGTCAGGAACAAGCTGGTTCGGTATCAGAAGTCAATCACAGGAATCAGGGAACACAAGCAGGGATAAGACCATACAGCAATGAGACATTTACTGCAGCCAGTTTAAATAGTCCTTTTGATGCCAGCATTAGTGACAGGCACACGCCTGGATGCGCAATTGAGCATGCGCACAAGCATGTGCGCGCGACTATGCCCAAGTACCCGCACATCTGCCCGGCTTGTAATAACTCTTCACCTGCTCATATTTGTGCACCGCGGATCTTCGCCTGCACTATAAGCAGGCCTTTCCTGACAGTGTAGAGGTCTGGGTATATTTCAGATTAAGGCTATGGCCTGCTAACCATGTCTGTGTTGCATGCTGTGGTTCAACATGGAGATTGGTGGAGAGTACTGAGTGTAATGTGATGCATGTTGGAAAGTGCTGAAGCATAATAGGGTATATGCTGTGCTAAACTGTAAATACCTTCAAGATACAGAGTGCTATGTGTAAAGTGATGCATACCATCACATGGTGAATGTGAAAATAACGCGGTCTGAGGAACCCCAAAACTGAGTAAGAAACACAGTGCGATCTTGTTATTTGAAAATTTGCAAGTTCCGGCAAGTGAAATTTTTAAAATACATTCTTTTTCTGACCTACTCTCCACACCAGGACACAATAAAATTGGATAACAGCATCCTTTACCAGAGACCTTCCAATAAAGTGTTTGCTACTTTAAAAATACATTTTTAAATGTTTGTTTCTTTAAATATGTCAAGGTGAAATTCACGTTTGTTTATATAAGTTGTTATTGTTTCTGCCTAGAATATCTGGTTGATCCTGCCAGTCCTTATTCTAAACTCACCACTCTAAGCACAGAAGCTGATCCATGCTTACATGGTCATTTTGCATCCCATGTTTTCCTGTTCAAAGGTATAGGATACTGTACACATTCACAGCATGCCTGTATCTTCTTCAGTCTGTTTTGCAGCCATGATTCCCCACACAGCACTGTAATTTTGATTGGGGTAGGATAGGAGAGTTACTGTGAATAGGGGAGTGATGTAATTTTTTCTCATTCTTGTCTTTCATTTTGTTGTCATAAAAATGCAAGCCCTAGCGGTCATTTGTCAGTTCCACAAGTGATGCCAGTACTGAACAAATAGTCATGCTCAGTGACTTTTGTACAAGGTATATAGCAGTGATTTTAGGATTTATTTTAAAAAGATGATTTGTAAAAGAGCTGCTTTTACATTATTGCTTTTTTAGTAGGCACCGAGGCTTTACAACTTCTTTAAACTTTAAGGGAATTTGTAACTTACCCATTAAAAGCAGTAACCTACACATCAATATCAGCACTTAAATAATCACATGGAAACCCAGAGAAATGTAAAGAGCATATTGTAAACTAGTCAATAAAACATTCCAGTTTATGGCATTGCTGACCTGATCCAGGCACAACTAATTAAACCCATTAGACCTCCATCTCCCAAGCCAACAGTGTATTAGCAGAAAACTATATCTCAAGGAGGGTCTGATGACTACTAGTATTGAGAGCATTTTTTTTCCACTGGCTGCCTTTGGAATAATGCACAATCTTGAGGCACCCCATTCTAAAATGTAAAAACTTTGATGAAAACCATACCTGGGTTCATCATATATACTGTAATATCAAAGTAGGCACATTAAACTCCTCACAAATTTTTCCATTACTGCAGCCTTTTGATAAAATAAAATGTACAAAATCCAAATACACAGAGTCCTCAATTGATACAAGTTCCCACACCAAGTGGATTCATTGATAACAGTCCCCACACCAAGTGGATTAACAGGATATTTTCAGGTCTTCCCCTCCATATAAATTGCATGCTCACCACAGGGCCGTGACCTCTAAATGAATAAAAGGACATAGAGCACTGTTTAAAAAACCCAGGATATCATCTGTCCAGGTACTAATGATCTTCACTGGCAACTCTCTCCTCCTTGTATTCTTCCAAAGTCAGTCACTCACACAAAAGAGAAGTTCTCATAGTGCAGTATTTATTAACAAATAATATATTTAAAGCACAAATTAAACATTTCCACATACATATAACAGAGCCCAGAATCAGCACCAATGTAAACAGTAAGATGCTCCACTGCTCCACTCACCGGAGTCCGGCATGCGTTCCACTAACCAGAAGTTCAAGCCTGGATGTGACGTAAGAAGGGAACCGGATGTGGTAACAATCATCCAGACTCAACTAGTTTCACTATCCCAGCATCTTCATAGTCTTTCAGCGTTGAAACCCATACCCCAGTGAAATCAATAGGATTCAAATCTTAGAAATCAATAATAGCCATTTTCTAGGCTAATAGGCTAGGGACTTTAAAGCAAATGGCATAGGGGGCTGGGACTAGCACTGCTTACTAGCACATTATGACAGACTAACCTTAAAACAAAGTCCTCTAGTGGCACGCTGTCACTGCTGTCGACGCTTATATTTTCACTTGTTCTTCCTTCCGGGTTCCCGCTCTCCGGTTGTTTGAAAGGTTGGGGTATGATGACTTCACTGGGAGCCATGGTCACGGCACAGGGCATACTCCAGAGTGCCATCCATTCAAAGTCAAGTGCACATGCGCCGGTGACTACAAATGTGAATATCTTCTAAACAGTACATGTTTATAGGCTTACCTGTAGGTTTAAGCCACAAAGCAGAGTTTACTACCACAATGGCTTTTCCTTTTTATCTTTTTCCTATTTATATTTTTTTTACTTATTGTCTATTTTGTGTTTTGTGTTTTCACTTTTTCTGTGAATGTTTTGCTACCACCTCTTTTTCCTTTTCTTTCATTAAATATTTTAAAATGAAATTTTATCTTTAATGCTCTAAATCAGAACCTACATATTTGCAATCTCTTTAACCACTTCAATACTGAGCACGTTCACCCCTTTCCTGCCCATGCCAATTTTTCAGCTGTTCACTTTGAATGACAATTGCGTGGTCATGCAACACTGTACCCATATGAATTTTTTTATCATTTTTTGAGACAGATAGAAATTTCTTTTGGTGGTATTTAATCACCACTGGTTTTATTTTTTTTGCTAAAACAAACGAAAAAAGACTGAAACGTTTAAATAAAAAAGTGGTATATATACTGGAATTTTTTTTTCTTACTAGTAATGGCGGCGATCAGCGAATTATAGCGGGGCAGCGGGACTGTGGGTCTGCGGCGGGCATTCTGACACTGGGGGGAACTGACTTGGTGTCACTGACATCCCCAGTGACACTAATACAGTGATCAGTGCTAATAAAGACCACTGACACTGTACTAATGGCACTGGGCAGGAAGGAGTTAACATTTGGGGTGAGCAAAGGGTTAACTGTGTGCTGTGTGCTGTTTCACTACTTGGGCTGTGTGTGTACTTCACTGTACGTGTGCTTACCATGTTGTAGGCTATGCTTGATGATACTGTGGCCCCATGTTGACCGTCTTTCCACCTGGATGTGCCATAAAGTAATCCTCTGACATCCCTTGAAATACCTTTGTCCCTACTGCTTGAGGACGCTGATAGGGAATTTTGTATAGTATAGCTGGAAGGAGGAGAAGGATTGTGGCCCTTTTGCTGCCTAGTGTTATGCGTCAGTTGCTGCTCACACCAAGCTGTGTGGTGAGCACTTATGTGTCTCTTCATACATGTAGTGACATCCTGCTTTACTGATGTGCTTTTTCTTCACTTTTCTTCTCTACTATATCTTTCACCAGGGCCAGCTCTAGCCTGATCTGATCTGGGGGTGCAACAAAAAAAAGTCAGGTGGCATAATGTCGACACTGTGTGTGAGTCACTGACAGTCTGACCATGAGTGTCATGACCTGGGAAACACTTGTTTGTACTAGACTGTCATTGATTTAAGGTGATTTTTAATCCTGTATAACAATAATAAAAATAATAACAATAATAATAAGTAAACCAAAACTCTCCCCCCTTATATCAGATGTCCTTATCAGAGTTCCCTTTTACATCAGGAGTCCTCATCAAAGTCTCCCTTTACATTAGGTTCCCATCAAAGTCCCCCCTTGCATCAAGTGTTCCCATCAGAGTTCCCCCTCACATCAATTGTCCCCAACAGAATGTCCCCTTACATATGATCTGTTATCCCCATCAGGATGTCCCCTTACATTAGGTGTCCCCATCAGAGTTCCACCTTACAAAAGGGTCCCCATCAGAGTACCCCCAAATGCCCAACATCACCCTCCCCTGCAGTAAGCTGCAAGATCATCAGCAACAATTGGATCTCCCTGCCTGTTGTGCTCTCCCTCTATGCTCCCGTGCTTTCCTTCCCAACCTCAGATGCAAATAATATCTGTGCATCCTCTTGATGCAAGTGGCTGACATTGTGCTCAAATAAAAAGGGGAACAGCAGCTACACAACAACACACACACAAGAAAATGAAAAAGAAAATAGTCATAGAAAGGACTGTTGGGCCTGGGACCTTATCTGGGATGAGAATTTGGCCAGAAACTATCAATGGCTAGTCAGTTGCAAGATTCTGTCTAATAATGACTTATGATTTTTTTTTGCAATGTACATTGGGACATTTGGCTGAGCTATTCCCTTCAAACATCCTGAAAGTTTTGATTGAATTTGAACCTCTGTACAGATAAAATTTGGTCTGAACCTGTGTTTGAACCAAATCAGGAGCTCATCCCTACCTGTCAATATGTCTGCTGGGAACCCTGTCTTATTATAGTGAGGGGCTGACGTATAACAATGCCCCACTATACTGAACAGCAAAGATTTTTTTTTAACACTTTTGGGGGCATCTAATAGATCTTTTGGCTTGTAATCGGCAAAATAACCTGTACTTGAACAATTATGTACTGTTTTTGCTATTTCTTTTTATGTTCAAATAATTTTTATTAAACATTTTGCGGTTTTACATAGCATAGATTTGCGGTTCAATCAACATGACAAGTTAACAAGCAAGATAAATACCCCACCATCAGGCCGGGGTATGGTTTCCAATATTGCATTCAAAGCAAACATAATAACACTTTAAGAGCCGCAAACATTAGTGCGTTAGGTTATAAGAGGAAATAGGATATGAGGAAGGGGAAGGAGGGGGGGGGGGGGGAATTGGAACCAACCTATCGCTTGGGTGTTACAGGATACAGTTACAATAGTGTAAGTAATCAGCATATTACAGAACATTTCGGGTTTCGTAGCCATCTATCCCATTGAAATAGAAACTTATGGTAGGTGGAGGTATTTAGAGATGATCTCCTCTCCATGTCACATTGGAAGTTTAGGTCTGATATGAGTGAGGTGAGAGAAGGAGGATTAGTGGAGTTCCACAATCTAGTGATATTAGTTTTTGCCGCAGCTAGTATGTGAACAATGATCGTGCGGGTCTCTTTAGGGAACTGGTCAATGTCAATATGTAGAATAGCGAGGGCGTGATTAGGAACGAATGGAGCATCAGTTAATATTGAAATGAAATGAAAAACATTGTTCCAATATGATCTAATGGATTTGCATGACCAGAGTATATGGAGAATTGATCCTATGTCTCCGCATTGTCTCCAACAAAGAGGAGAATGTAGAGGGTAGTACATGGAGAGTTTAACTGGAGTCAGGTACCATTGGTGTAGTATTTTTAAAAAAGATTCCCAGTGGGAGCTACATCGAGAGGCTTTATAGGTAATATTAAAGGTTTTCTCCCATGAATGGAGTGGGATTCGTTGATCTAAGAGTTTCTCCCAATTGCTAAGGGAAGTCGTTTGTGGAGAGAATTGCGAGTTAATACTGAGTGTGTAAAAAGTAGAGATCCCTTTTCGCGGATATTTTGGTTTGTTTAGGAAATTATATGCTGTAGTAGGGATGTTAATGAGAGTTTGAGTCGATGTGTTGTGCAAAGCATGTGCAATTCTTAAATACGTAAAATGTTCTGAGTCAGGGAGATGAAAATTACTTTGCAAAGTGGAGAAGGAATCAATGGTATTTCTTGTATACAGCTGTTGTAAGTGTGTAATGCCATGTCGGTGCCATTGTGTTAGAGTCAAGAAAGGTATTATAAGGTGTAGGGTGGTAATTGGGGTGGGTAGCGATATCTTGTCTATCGAGGGGTAATTAATGAGATCATACCACGCCTGTATAGTAGCTTGAATGCAGGGGTGACAAAATATATTATTGGTTAGCTGCGTACGTGGAGTAAATAGGATATCTCTAGGTGAGTTCAAATGCAGTGGAATCGTTTCCATAGTAGACCAAATCTTTTCTTGGGTTGGGTGCCACCAGAAATAAATCTGGTCTAGGAGGATTGCAATGTAATACGATTTGAGGTGTGGAAGACCTGCACCACCTCTGGATACTGGGCGTATTAGGAGATTGGTTGTATATCTCGGTCGTTTTGAGTTCCACATGAATTTGGCGAAAATTGTTTGTAACTTAATAAAGAAGTTGTTTGGGATTGGAACAGGAAGTGTGCGGAATATATATAAAATTTTGGGAAGTATACACATTTTCAGGGTCGCTATTCTCCCAAGTTTGGATAGTGTAGACGTGCGTAAATTGCTAAGTTCCAGCGGGATAGAATCTAGGAGAAGTTTATGATTAGCCCCATAGAGTTTCTCTAACGAGGAGGTGAGGTTAATTCCTAGGTAGGGTATGCTGTGTTGTTCCCATATAAAGGGAAATTGTTTACTTAATGATTGCTGGATTTTAGTAGGTACATGGAGATTTAAGATCAAGGATTTGGTTTCATTAAGTTTATAGTATGAGACTTGCGAGTATGACTGAAGATGGGTCCGTATTGCGTGAAGAGATTTTTGTGGGTTTGTGATCATTAATATGATATCGTCTGCAAAAAGGCTGATTTTATGTTCTCTGTCTAGATGGGTGATCCCTGTGAAGGAAGGGTCAGCTCTGAGACGCGCCGCTAAAGGTTCAATGAGTAATGTAAATATTATGGGGGACAAGGGGCATCCTTGTCTCGTACCATTAGATATGTTAAAGGGTGTGGAAAGTGTGCTGTCGGTCAATACTCTGGCCGATGGGTGGGAATAGAGCGAGAGGATTGCGGAGAGCATCCAACCGTCAATTCCAAATTTTTGTAGTGTTGACTTCATAAATTGCCAGTGTATACGAACAAATGCTTTTTCTGCATCCAAGGAAAGGAATATAGAGGGTTGTTTGGTGGAGTCAAGTTTGTGGAGGAGAGATAATAGTCTTCTGGTGGCATCGGGTGCCTGGCGGCCGGGGGTGAATCCTACTTGGTCCGGGTGAATTAGTAGGGGGAGAAAAGGTAATAGTCTTTGAGCTATTATTTTGGCGTACAATTTGATGTCTGTGTTTAGCAATGAAATCGGTCTATAGTTATGGGTCAATTGGGGGTCTTTGCCTGGCTTTGGGATTGTAGTTATTATGGACATTAGCATTTCTTTCGGAAAGGTGCCCGCTTCAGCTACATGGTTATAGAGTGTGGAGAGATAGGGAGTTAAATGCGGGGCGAATGTTTTATAAAATTCATTAGTGAAGCCATCCATACCTGGGGATTTGTTGAGAGGCAACGAACGAATGGTTTTTTCTATTTCCATTGGGATTATAGGGGAAGATACGGATTCAAGTTGTGAGGATGTAAGGTGAGGAAGATGTATATTGTTGAGGAATTTTTGTATTAGAGTGGGTGTTGGTTGAGATGTATTTGGGTCATCTACAAGATTGTATAGTGTCTTGTAGTAATCAGCAAAGGCCTCCGCTATATTTTGTGGGTTTGTAAAACACTCGTGTGTTGTAGGGTGTCGGATAGAGGTAATTTTAGCTTTAAGGCGTTTCTGTTTAATCGTTTTAATTAGGAGTGAGTTTGCCTTATTAGCCAGGGAATAAAATCGTGTTTTTGTTTTCTGTAAGTTTATATCATATTTGTGTAGTAGGAGTATACGGAGTTTGTTTCTATCAGCGCAGAGAGATGTAGATATGGAGGGGGTAGGGTTTTTCTTATTTGCGTCTTCCTTAAGTTTTATGGATGTTAGTAATTGGTCAATTTGTTTAGCTTGGGTCTTATTTATGCGTGAGTTAAGTTGAATGAGTATACCTCTCATATATGCTTTGTAAGTAGGCCATAGTGTGGAAATGGATATATCAGGAGTATCATTACATTCAAAAAATACCTTATGTGCATCTAATAAGTATTTCTGGTTTTCAGGCTGTTTCAAGATCATAGAGTTCAGTCTCCATATTCGGGGGATTGAAAAATGGTGAGTGTCGTCTAGAGTTATGGTGACTGGAGCATGGTCCGACCAGGTTATATTACCGATAGTGGATGACGTTGCATGTTGAAGAGTCCATTTGTCCGTAATGAGAAAGTCTATTCTGGAATATGATAGGTGAGCTGGGGAAAAATATGTCTCTTTCCGATCCGTGTTGGCAACGCCAGATATCATATAGGTCATGAGTGTGTAGAAAGTTGTTGAAACTCAAATTGGGGGTTCGTTTAGTAGAAGATGAGTCCAGAAGTGTATCTCCAATGATATTGAAGTCCCCTCCAATAATAAGCCTACCCTGTGATATAGGAGAGACTGTAGAGTAGAGTTTTTTGTAGAATTTCATCTGTTGGTGGTTAGGGCCGTATACATTGACCAGAGTGTATGGGATATTGTTGATTTTGCCGATTAGAATATGAAAGCGACCTTGGGGGTCCGCCAACTCAGAAATAAATTGAAATCGTATAGAATCCTTAATGGCTGTGATGACACCATTTTTTTTCTTCTGGTTATTAGCCATGTAGATGTGGGAGAAGCCGTACATATTTAGCTTTGGGAGTTTAGAAGACATTAAGTGTGTTTCCTGTAGGAACAAGACATCAGCATGGAGTTTGCGGGTTTCTTTGTACAGCATAGATCTTTTAAAGGGAGAGTTCAAGCCTCGTACATTCAGAGATGTGAGGTTAATCATTTGTAGTGTTGGTGGACTGTTTGGTAAAGTATGTTAGTTGTTTTCAAAATATTGATATAGTGACTACTGAAAAAAGGTTGCAGAGGATATGTTCCATCATGTGTTTGGTTATGAGGAGGAACAGATGAGCTGGTGGTTCCGGGGATTGGATAGGTAGGAAGGGGTAAAAAAATCTTGCAAATAACGCAAGAAACATGAGTAGCAATAATCGCTACTGTCAAACAAGGGGGTGCAGGTTGGCGTTGACCATAGCAAAGGTCATGCCAGACTTTCAAACGAGTCATTAGTGAACTTATTAAGGCCGTGAGTCAGTGTTTCAGATAATAGTTTTCATTTGGCTGAGGGGTCACAATAGGACCTGATAAAGGTACCCAGAGATTTGGTTATTCTGCTTCCATTTGTTGGTGGTTGTAGTGGGCAGAGCGTGGCGGATCCACTGGTATTATGTTCCAAGATTGCAGTAAGTCAATGCCGGATTCCAGTGATTTAATGGTGAAAATTCTACCGTGGTGTTTAACCACTAGCTTAGTAGGGAATCCCCACTGATAGCTGATGCTGTGGTTACGGAGCGCCTTGGTAACAGACACTAATTTTTTACGGTTGAGTAGTGTATCCTTTGACAGATCAGCATACAATTTGATGTTTGTGTGGGATGGCGGGAGAGGTGGCGGGTTTCTGGCAGCGGCCATCATACGTTCTTTCACATGATAGAAATGAATGCGGGCTAGAACATCTCTCGGAATAGAGGCTGAGAGGAAAGATGGTTTGGGTATCCGGTGTGCCCGATCTATGGCCATCTCTTGCTCCGAGATGGATGGGAGCAGGTGCTTCATAAATTGTTGAATGTACGGGAGCAGAGCATCAGTAGTAATGGTTTCTGGTATGCCTCTGAGTTTGACATTATTCCGTCTCGAGCGATCTTCAAGATCTGCTATTTTTAACTTAATTTGCTCAAGATCTTTCGAGTGATCTGTGTGTGCGTCAATCATATCATTATGAGCTGTTATCATATCTTCCATTTTTGTTTCAATATGGCGTATTCTCGAGTCTTGTCGTTGCATTGTATGCGAAATTTGGGTTAAGGAAGCCGTGATATCATTATGTAGTGTCTGACGCAAGGAAAGTAGCATATTTTTCATACTAATCTCCGTGATCGGTTGATCAGATACAGGGAATGATTCTATCAGTGAGGGTGTACTATTTTCCTGTAATGTAGGTAATACACTTGGTAGAATTACAATGTTAGGATCCATATCCAGCCTTGGCTTAGATTTCACAGGGCTGCAGGCAGTAGGGGATAGTGGAGGTGATAGAGGTGGAGATGACTCACCCGGGTCCCCGGGGTATAGAGGAGCTCTCAGGCGTGGATCTGTGTGCAGGGCTGCATTATCTCCCCTCGTGCTGCTGCGCCTGTCTGACGAGCCGGCGCCATCTTGGATTTCAGAGGAGATGGCCGGGAAGAAACTCGTCAGTTTCCCTGGTGATCCAGGGGTTTTGCGGCGGCGAGGCATGGCTGTGAAGGGTTGCACACCCTTCATGAGTGATCCGGTGATGCTCGGTATCCTCAGCTTTGGTGAGTGCTGCTATTTCACTGACGGCGGGACGGAGCGGGTCTCAGACCGTGACCATCCGCTTCGCCGGCCGCGCATGCGCCCCCTGCTATTTCTTTTTAAATATATTTTAAGTTTACTAATTTTCATTTGTGTTATAAGATGCTTTTGTAGCCCATACAAGGTAAAGGAGAAAAAGGCTCAATAGTGAAAGGAGAAAGAGGAATCCTAAGTGAACTAAAAAGTCACTAATGTCTTTATAAAAGTCCAGGATATTAAAAGTCCCACTCAGGGGCAGACTGACAACTCATGGAGCCCCCGGGCAATAGGGGATCATGGGGCCCCTGTGTCCTTGCCCAAACTCCAAAAAGCCTATGAAAAAGGTACCAGGGGCATCTCATGGGATTCCCTACTGACCCCGGGCCCTCGGGCAGTGCCTGAGTTTCCGATTGGTCAGTCCGCCCCTGATTGCACTATCTGATGGCTGAAGCTCTTCTAGCAGAGCAGTAGATATTCTCTGTGTATTGGAAAAACAATAAAATATCAGAAGGCACCACCATCTAAGTGTAATTTTTATTAAAACCAGTATTAGAAGAATTAAAATACACTCACAAAAGTAGAAGTAAAAAAAGGCTCATCAGCAAATGCTCTGGTCACTTGCAGAGTTCGACAGGAAGGCTATCAGGTGTTGCAGAGTAGAGCCTGGAAGCTGCTGTGGCAATATAGCAGAGTTTGGCTAGGAAACGATGCCAGGATTAGACCGGGTAAGGTATGGAACAACAGCCAGGAGCCTTAACCACCATGGAGCAAAGCGGCTGGGACCGGAACCAGGAGTAACATAGGATGTGATGTGGTCATAGGCTATGGGGGTGATAACATGTTCCGAAGCACCAGGACCGTTTCTTTGTCAAACGATAAGACAAACAACGATCTGTATAGCCTATTTATTGGGGGGAAAAAAGGAGGGAGGGGTCTGAACTTTAAGTAAAAAGGATACTCTGTGTACTCTATGGATCTGATTGGAAAACACGGGTAAACCTTATTTAAAAAGTCTATCATGAATGCTGCTGCCAGACTCATCCACCTTGCTAACCGTTCCATATCAGCCACCCCTCTCTGCCAATCCCTCTACAGGCTTCCCATTGCCTAATGGATAAAATTCAAAACAAACTGTTAGTGCTATAAAATCTTGTATAATAATAATAATAATAATAATAATAATAATAATAATAAATTACAGCTCTATGAAAGGTGAACAGATAGAAAAAGATGGCAAAAAATAATTATATATTAAAAGGGAACACCAACCTTGTGCTAAGGATACCAAAGAGAAAAAACAAATATTTATAGCAGAGAGGATAAACAGTATATTATTATTTTGTAAAAAAAAAAATCAAACAAGTTTCCTGTTCGCACAACTTGAATCTTGCAGCCCTGGAGCAAGCATTTGGAATATGATCAATAATCCAAACCAGAAGTCCTACTGTGGATTGGGCATGCACCTCTTTAAAATGGTACTCTGTATTTGTTATGTTTATTGTCACCTTGTTCGATATCCCTCCTGTGTTCTCCAAATCTTACTCTCAGGGTCCTAATAGTTCTGTCAATGTTTAATAGCCCGCAAGAGCACACAAGAGCATTAATAGCAAATTTGGTGGAAAACGTGAAAAAAATGTGAACCTCTTCACCATTTTAATAGGCATGTATTGATGCCACAAGAAGAAGTGCCTAACTTGCTCATTTATCCCAAATGGCCTTAAGTCACTCCAGGCCAATGGGAAAACTTACCCCATTTCACTCGTTCCTCGAGATTACCATCTGTTTGGTCCACTTAAAGATTCCTTAAGAGATTGTCAAGTTGCCACAGAACAACACATGCAAGAAGTCGTACATACATGGCAGAGGGACAAACCCAAAGCATTTTTTTTACGAGGGTTTAACCAAGCTTATGGAATGCTGGAACAAGTGAATTGAAAAGCAAGGGGACTATGTTGAAAAATTAAATTGTATGTTCTCTTCTGTTGTTTTAATAATTTAAAGAAATAGAGTGCTGATAATTATTGACTCACCCTCAAATTAGGATAGGCATATTAGCTTATGTGGTATATGTAATATGATTTACTGTATAATTATAGGATTTAAAATATATAAGATACACTATGATAAAGCCTTACCATTTAACATTTGTCTGGTATATTTGGAAATATGTCATTCTACATGCATGCCTTGTTACAAATTCCTGGTGGTCCACTAAATGATTTTAAATATATAAAATACACTATGATAAAGCCTTACAATTATAACATTTGTGTGCCATACTTAAAAATAGGCAATTCTAAATACATGCTTGTTATAAATGCCAGGTGGTCCACTATGAACTGCTGTTGATATGATAAACAATCATTAGGAATGATTTTGTGTCCAGTGGCAAAAACAAAATGAATGTCAATGGCTGTAAAATAGGGAATTACACACTTCATTATGGCATCATTAGTACACTTTAATTTCTGCATTTAACTTCAGAGGAAATGGCTCATTGACCATTGCCAGGATACCATAGGGTAAGAAATTGGAAACATCTGAAAACAAGATAGCAGGATTCACTTATAGAAAGAAAATCTATTTTATCATTACCTGTCTTGTATTTTATCTTTGTATTTAATAAAAGTCTAAACATAATTTAATCATGCATGTCCCTGGGTCATTCTGCTCCCATGACCTCTACATACTGAACTTTGCTGTCAAATACAATTTATTCGTGTTATTACATTGTAATCCTATCTTTGAGCCAAATTTAAAAGGTATTTTTTTCTCTGCAATGCCAGTGGCAAAAGTTCTGTGTTACATATAAACAGCATTTAAGTACAGATTTCCACTTAATCAAAAACATGTGAAAATGTAATTATTTATGTACTCAGGCATGCACAATGGAAACATGATACAAGAATCACAACTGTGTGGAATTTCATTTACTACTTCTGTTACCTAGAAAAACCTGGGTTAGCTTTTGTCTTGGCAATACATCTATTTATAAGAAAGATCAGCAAGTAACAGACTTTTTTTTGTAAATAGAAGTTGCTTAAAGTGTGATAATAAAATTCATTGTATTTTCAGGCCTGAATTATATCAAAGCAATTGAACCTTCCCAGGTTACAACATTTAACTTTTCTTCATACTCATGAGAGCTGAATCACAATTTTAATATTTTGATATATCTATTTTGGAAGATTATTTTCTGTCATTTTACACAATTGTTATAAAAAAAAATCTTGGATGTATTAAATATCTTTATTTGTAAATATCTCAGAAGTAGACAACAAAAAAGATATATATTAGCAAAACATAAGCATTTTTCGTATACTTAATAATAATAATAATTATTATTATTATTATTAGTAGTAGTAGTAGTAGTAGTAGTAGTAGTACTATTACTACTATTTTTTACCTGTAATAGTAGTAGTCACTGTGGTTTACTAGTGGAGTATAAAATTTTCACTTACAAAAAGTAAAGCTGTGTTCATATTGATATTTTTCAGTACTGCGTATAAAAAAATCCTGTGTTTTATATTTTCCTTGTACACATTAATGTCCAGACTGTTTTGCTTTATATAGTAAGATAATTGAACATTATCTACTCCTTTAATAAGTTTATTGTATTATAAACTTTTAGGGTCCGTGCACACTGGGCATAAAAAAGGCTTTTATACTGTACAGGCATTTGGTGTTGTTTTTTTCTTCATCCTGTAGAAGCAGATCAATGTTAGCCTATGTGTGTCTATGCACATTAGGGAGTTAACAGGCATATATTCAGAAGAGAGTTTGGACACAGATTCAAAAAAAAAAAACCTTCAGAATCAGTTTTTGAGAGAAGCTTTCGGGCAGAAAAAACGCTTAACACTCATAAACCTCCGCAACTTGAACCCTGCCCCCTTCCACTCTGCAGCTAACCAACTTTACAACGGTATCCTTCCCCTGTCCTGCCCTGACCTGGCCACTACTGTTTATAACAACTTGCTGTCAGCCGCTCTAGACTCCTTAGCACCCCCAGCCACATGAAGCATTAGACCCCAACCGCTACAACCCTGGCAGAATGACCATACCAAAATTCTCAAACAATGCATTCATGCGCTGGAGCGACTCTGGCGCAAAACCAGATCCCAACAAGCGTTCGCCCGATATAAATCTGCCTTCCTCACCTACACGTCCTTCCTCCACACTGCCAAGCAAGCCTACTTTGTAACCCTCATCAATACCCCCTCCTCCAGTCCTCGCTGGATCTTCTCTACTTTTAACTCTCTACTCTCTCCGCCCCCACCTCCACCCAGTACCTCACTCACCGCCCACGAGATTGCTAACCACTTCCAAAGCAAGATCAATGCAATTCGTAGGGACATCGTCACTGCTCAGACTTCCACCCCGCCTAGCATCCCTCACACGAAAACCCCTTCAACACTCCTCTCCTTTGACCTCGCCACTGTTCAGACCTCCACCCCACCTAACATTCCTCACCCTAAAACCCCCTCAACACTCCACTCCTTCGACCTTGCTACCACTGAAGAGGTCACTAAGGTCTTCTCTGAAGCTCGCATTACCACCTGCCCCCTTGACCCTGTCCCCACACAACTCCTACGATCACCCTCCTCCTCCTTCCTACGCTCCCTCACTCACATCTTTAATCTCTCCCTCTCTACTGGCGAATTCCCCTCCCCTCTGAAGCACGCGCACATCACTCCCATACATAAAAAACCCTCCCTGGATCCCACCGACCTAAACAACCTTAGACCCATCTCCCTGCTGCCATTTACATCCAAACTCCTTGAGCGCTTAGTCTATAATCGCTTGAGTTCCCTCCTCACCAACAACAACCTCCTTGATCCCCTACCATCTGGCTTCCGTCCCCTACACTCCACCGAAACCGCCCTACTCAAACTCACCAATGACCTGCTACCACAAAAGCTAATGGCCACTACTCAGTGCTCCAACTCCTCAACCTCTCCACGGCTTTCGACACGGTCAACCACCCCCTCCTCCTCAAAAAACTATACTGGCTTGGGCTCAGAGACTCCGCTCTCTCCTGGCTGTCTTCCTATCTATCACAGCGCTCTTTCAGTGTTACCTATAATGCTGCTACCACCCTCCACTCCCCCTCTCTGTTGGGGTCCCTCAAGGTTCTATCCTCAGGCCCCTTCTCTTCTCCATCTACACCTCCTCCCATGGCCAAGTGATACACTCTCACGGCTTCAACTACCATCTCTATGCTGATGACACGCAAATCTATCTCTCTACCCCTCGCCTCACCCCTCCAGTCTCCGCCCGAATCACTAGCCTACTGAACGACATATCAGATTGGATGTCACTCCACTTCCTCAAATTAAACCTTCCCAAAACCGAGCTCCTAATTTTCCCCCCAGCCGGCACCCCCCCCCCGACTTCTCCATCACGACCAACAACGCCACCATCAATCCCACCCCGCAAGGCAGAGTACTAGGTGTCATTCTAGACTCCAATCTGTCTTTCTAGGTCCAATCGCTGACAAATTCATGTAGACTCTACCTCCACAACATCTCCAAAATACGTCCACTCCTAACATCAGTAACTACTAAGCAACTCATTCACTCCTTTATTATATCACGACTTGACTACTGTAACTCCCTCCTCATCGGCTTACATCATCGCAGGCTATCCCCGCTCCAGTCTATCCTGAATTCTGCGGCCAGACTCATCCACCTTACTAACCGCTCCGTATCCGCCACCCCCCTCTGCCTGTGCCAATCCCTCCACTGGCTTCCGATTGCCCAACGCATAAAATTCAAATTACTAACATTGACGTACAAAGCTGTTCATAACACTGCCCCAAACTACATCACCGACCTGATATCCATATACCACCCAAAACGTACTCTCCACTCCTCACAAGACCTCCTACTCTCTAGTTCCCTGGTCTCCTCCTCCCATGCCCGTCTCCAGGATTTCTCCAGGGCTTCCCCCATCCTCTGGAACTCACTACCCCAATCCATCAGACTGTCACCTACCGTCCTCACCTTTAGGCGCACCCTGAAAACCCATCTCTTCAGGGAAGCCTACCCTGCCCTCACCTAATTGCCGATCTCCTCCACTCTTCCTACCACTCCATCCCCCACAGCTATTTCCTCCTGTACCATTATCTCCTCCCTCCTAGATTGTAAGCTCCAAGGAGCAGGGCCCTCGAACCCCTCGTGTATTGCACTGTATTGTTACTGTACTGTCTCGTGTACTGTCTCCCATTGTAATGTACAGCGCTGAGCAAACTATTGGCGCTATATAAATACTGTATAATAAGAATAATAAACGCACTTAAACATGCATAAATGCTGCCTTTGGGAGTAGTCAGCATTTTCAAGTGTGCATTGAAAAATGAGCAGAGGGGAATGTTTTGGAAAAAATGCTTGTGAAAGCAAATGCCCATAGACACTCATAAACTCTGGAGTCATTATGAGCAGTTTTTTCCTGCTGCTTTTTCTTTTTAGAGGTTCTGGCATTTTTTTCTGCTCCTAGTGTGCATGGACCCTAAAGGTAAAAACAAGATAAAGGAAACCTGACTTGAATGAAAATGCTCGTTGCTTGCCATTCAATCATAGCCGCCGGATTCAAAACCTTGAATTACTTAACCAGACCAAATATGCTGATCAGAACTTTATAACATTATGTTCCAGGCTAGTTAGTCAGATAGTATTAAAACCAGTGGAACATTATAACAGCCAGGTAACCAGATTTTTCATCAGGATCTTAGCAGTGGGCAGCCCCTGTATTTTTTTCATGACAGGTGGAACTCTGCTAAGCTCTATTTGCATCTACTGATGCAAATAGATAAACTGATATTAGACTATATATAGAATCAAAACAGCTCTGTCATTACACTATTGCCATGGCTTCTTCATAAAAGAGAAGGTATTGTGTTTTCTTTTTTTTTTTTTTTTAATTTACTTACATTGACGGCTACATATTTTATTTTGTAATTAATAATGTTTGAGTTGCTAAATATGAAATATTGCATATGAATAATTGCTATGTATGCTTCCCACCAACCAGTGATGCTTCTGGCCAGGGGCGGACTGACAACTCATGGGGCCCCCGGGTAATAGGGGATCATGGGGCCCCTGTGTCCTTGCCCAAACTCAAAAAAGCCTATGAAAAAGGTACCAGGGGCATCTCATGGGGCCCCCTACTGACCTCGGGCCCTCAGGCAGTGCCCGAGTTTCCAAATGGTCAGTCCGCCCCTGCTTCTGGCTTACTTTTATATGTTTACCAGTCTAATCCTAATGGTTGTGCTAAAAAAAACAAACAAACGTTTATTTTCAGAGGTCAGCAGCTGAAGTGCAAGTTCACACTTAAGCAGCCCATACATTAGTCTGTTTTTTTGTTCATCCAGTGAGTTGAACAAAAAGAAATTACTCTAATCACATTAGGTGTGTGGACAGGGGAATCCTTCATGCAGTACTATTATATTTTGACAGTAGGGAGACTTGCCCTCTATCAGAATACCCCAATCAGCACTGCTGGCTATAGCTGATGGCTCTGATTGAGCAGAAATCAACAAAGAAAATACCAGCCACGGCAGGGGAGGAAGAAGGGCGGATGAATCCTTTAGTTAACCCTCCTAAAAAATTGTTCTTCTTCTTCAATCGCAAAAGTTTTTACCCTTGCAACAGGTGCATGTTGTGCGTACACAATGGTATACATAAAAACCCAGTGAAACACGACAGGTAGAACTTTTGATATCCAATCCATGATCACATGCAATACCTCACATGTAGTCTACTTGCTGGAATGCACATGTGGTAAACAATATGTGGGTAGAACGACTAGGAGACTTAGGGACAGACTACGTGAGCATTTGTCCAACATTAAAAAAGGCTTTAAGGAGCACTCCTTGTCTATGCATTTTAGACAACAACATCACAGAAATCCCCATTTTTTTAAATTCACAAGCATTGATGTTATTAATAATCATTGGAGAGGTATTTTTAAAAGGAGGGCAGTTTCCATGCTGGAAACCAAGTGGATTTTTTTTATTGCAAACACTCTCTCCTTTAGGCCTCAACATTGATTTAGATATCAATTGTTTTATTGACACCAGCTAGACCACCCCCCCTCCCTACTTCGATCCTACTTATGTTTTATGATACTCTAAGGTTTTATATTTATGTGAGGCTCAATTTTATTATAGAACTATTATTAACTCAAGTGAGGCTTTTATTATTACTCTGGGATTTTACAAATATTACAGATTGTATGGAGGTCTTTCTTATGAAATTATATCACACAATATCATCCATACTATTATTTATTACATTTTTATGTAAGTAAGGTGAGGCTCATGTATTTAATTAAATATCTTCTTTTTTTTTTTTTTCTATCATTGATGAATTTTATCAATTTTATCGATAAATTTTAGTATGGATTTATATTCTTCTTATCCACTTTGTGACATTTAGGTCATATTATCTTTGTACACCTTAACCCTGTACAATCTTATTTTATTTTATTTTGTTTTATCTAATATTTCACATAAATTTTTATACGATCAATGAGATCTTTCTTTTTGTATTACATTTTATTATATATTTTTTATGTGTTTGACATCTATCTTGTATTAATTTACTGTTTTAGATTTTTATATATACATATCTCTACGATTTATTTTACATATATTATGTTGAATGGAGCCACCATACAGCTTTTTGACCATTTTTGGTCAATAGGGGGTGATATTAATGTTGTCTGTGGATTGTTATTGCACATCTGTTTTAAATTACCATGACCATGTGATATTTAACATTTCTATCATCATAACGTTCCCCCCATTACTTAAGATTGCCAGCTAGACATATTGACTCTTTTTGGCCATATATAGTTTATGGCGTTGCTCCATCCCAGCACACTCAATGTGCTCCCTTCCTAGTATGCATATACTTTCTCTACAACAAAATGGCCACTGCCGGCGCTTACCACACATGCGCGAATGACGATCGGATCCTAGTGACCGGAGTCAACAAAATAGCTGCCGCTCGCATGCACTGCGCATGCGCGAAGATACCGCGATGACGCAGCTATGGATTAGGGCGCTTGCGCGCTGAGTAGTATATATTTGGGGCAAATATACAAGGCACTCTCCCTCTGTGAAAGTGTGTGTTACACGAAACGCGTTAGGAAGGTGCCCCTAACCTATACCATTATACCACATGGCCTCACATATGGCTGACAGCTCTTTATACTGATCTATGTAAGTATTTGGAATTTTCTTGTTTTCTGATGTCATTTTTACCTGAAGCATTAAAACTACTACACTATTGGAGCTTTTCTTCTCTTGGGCTTGTTATTTCCGTTGGCGAGCCCCCCCTTCTCCTAAGGTGCTTCTACATACCTGATCTATGCATATTTGCATGATCCCCCCGATGGTTCAGACCGGTATTGCTGGAGACTGCTAATCTGTCCTGATGGCTGGGATTCATACTGCTGGAGACTGGTAACCTGCCCTGGATGGAGGACCCCTGGTGGTTGGTTCCTACCTTGACGACTTCATCCGTGTTAAAGGTTCCATTCCCTGAGTACCAAGGAGTAGGTCTTATATACTCCAATGCACAATCATTTGTGCTATCTGGTTAGTGCATTGTACACCTATTCTCACAGCCACAGCAATCACGGATATTCGCTTTATTTATTATATGGACTAGAGAACTATTGTCACTATTTGCACCTATGAGATTTTATCTTAGACTGGTCTTTTTACCTTTTAGCGTTGTTAAACGCCAGTTTCTGAATATTATTGTTCTTTTGTCTACTCTCGTATACGTGCATATATATACGGACTAGAGCACAATTGTCATTATTTGCACCTATGAGATTATACCTTAGACTGGTTTTCTTACCTTTTAGCATTGTCAAACGCCAGTTTTGAATATTATTGTTCTTTTGCCTACTTTCCTATACATACATATATTTTGCTCATCATTATCATTCTAGCGCTTCATAGTTTCACTTGTTTATACCTTTAGCGAGGTTATCGTCTAAGTAATGCCGGAGGGCTTCCAGTTCAAGCTCGGACAATGGAAAAATTCGCCCAAATGGTACTTCTGCCCCTGGGAGTAACTCAATTGGGTAATCATAAGACCAATGAGAAGGTAATGTGTCAGCCTTCTTTTTATCAAACACATCAAGAAAGTCGTGATAGGTAGAGGGAACTGATTGACTGGTCTCTGGTGAAAGTTGGACTGAGAGACATACAGAAGAGTTGATGAAAGCAGGGGCACCACAGTGTTGCAGACAGTATTCTGATGAAAAGATGATTTCCTTCTTGGGCCAATAGATCTGTGGATTATGGGTTGCAACCAGGGTATTCCTAGGATGGCTGGAAACATGGGGGATCTGATGCCTTCAAAATGAATGAACTCCGGATGGCCGGAGTCCGTGGTTGCTAGAATAGAAATGGTTTCCTGGGTAACAGGTCCAGAACTCGGAGTAGTGGCATCTGCTAGTAATACGTCCAGTTTCTGTTTCTTAGGCAGAAGAGGAATGTGTAAGTCCTTGGCCAATTTTATGTCCAAAGAACAGCTACAGGCTCCTCAGTCAATGACTGCCCATAACTTGACATCCCTTCCATCCACTTGCAATGACATTGGGAGAATGACATAAGTGGTTATAGTCCTGGATAACTGAAGGTACGAAGGATGGGGCTGGCTGGACTTACTTGGTCTTACTGGGCAGTTACGTAAGAAATAGCCCGTGGCCCCACAGTAGAGACATAGATTGCCTTGCTGTCTGCATAGCCTTTCTTCCGGAGTTAGGGCAGAATTTGCATTGGTTCTACCTCAGAAGTGCTGATGGGTTGCAGAGTAGGGGTAGGAGCAGTAGGTCCTGGAATATTTGGCAGAAGCCATGGGGGTCGAAAGGTCCGAGTACGCTCAGCACACCTTTCCTATAGACACCAATCCAACTGGGTAGAGAGCAAGATAAGGTTCTCCAAGGAGGAGGGAGCTTCCACCCTAGCTAACTAGTCCTTGAGAGATTCGAACTAGCCTAGGCGGAACTGGTACTTTAATGCTGCATCGTTCCAACCAGTATCCACTGACCATTTGCGGAACTCCACTATGTAGACCTCCACAGGCCGCCGACCTTGTAGTAGAGCATGGAGGGCGGACTCAGCAGTGGAGGTCCTCTGGGATCATCATAAAGGCCAGCCATGGCTTCAAAAAATTCACTCACTGAGTTGAGTGCTGGGTTCTTCTGTTCCAGTAGACTATGTGCCCAAGACTGGGGTTCTTCAGACAAGAGGGAGATGATGAACCCGACCTTGACTGCTTCCAGTGAAAAGGTTTTGGGTTGTGTAGCAAAATACAGTTCATAGGCATACAGTTCACAGGATCCTTGTCCGCAGAAGTAGAGAGGGAGTGAAGATGCCATTCCAACTGGAAGTATCCTTGCTGTAGATCTTTCACTGCTTGAGTAAGTGCCATCATTAGTTGGCACAGGGCCTCTAGTGCGGAAGCGCCTCTCTCAGCCTTGGACATACTGGCTGGATGACACTATCACATACCTGGTGATGGAGGTCAATGCAGAGAGGGCTTCCCTTGCAGCAAAGTTTCAGACTCCCCTGAGAGTGGGACAGCGGGAGTCAGGCCCAAAGTGGCACAGGTCATCTGTAGGAGTGCTAGTTAGTGGTCCACCCAGAAGCACAGCTGATGTACGGAGATAGGTCTGCAGACAGGTGGCTCCTGTGCGAGGTATGCAAGCCCTTCCGGGATTTAGAGATTTACTGGATAGCTGGTTCAAGCCAAGGTCAGGTACTAGGTGGGAATCAGAGCAGACGTAGTCAGATGGGACAGCCAAGGTCATACACAGAGGAGTGAGAGAGAGAGAGTATCCGTAAGCCAATCAAGGGTTAAGCAGAGTAGACAGGTCCAAGAGCAAGCCGAGTCGGTATCAGGAAATCACAGCTCATAATAACACAGGAAACAGGAACAAGGCACGGGGAGCTAGAGATCATCCAGCAACTTGAGGAAGTGATGAGCCTCCTTATAATATAAAGGCTGTCTGGCACCAACCTGAGGCTGATGTGTGCTTCTGAAGCCATGCAGGGTACTGGCAGAAATGGCAGATCTTCCAGAACTTCCAGAACTTCTGCCATGGACAGGACCCTGACAGGGTTGTTCAGTGTTCAAACAGTCATCCACACGAAGCAGCCAGACACCATGTGTTCCTTAGTGCCCTTTCAAGTGATTTCCTGTGTCTCTTAGTGTTGTTTCCTTGACATATAGTGTCCCCAGTTTCAGTTCAATCTGTACCCAGCTCCTGTGTGACTTCAGTGATCCTTAACATTCCCCCCCCCCCCCCCCCCGGTTATCAGTATTTCTAGCCTTGTGTTCCTGCTAAGCCCCAGCCTTCATCCAGCCATGTGATCCCAGTGTTCCCCAGACTGTATCCTGCTCCAGTGACCCCATACACTCCTGACAACATCCAGGATTCTTCCATTTTTGTGTTTCCTCCTGCACTCCAGTCACTTACCTGCTACTACTGACCAGTGTGTCTCCCTGTGAGTTCCAGCCAGACTTTCAATATTTACACGTGTGCACTCTCAGCTTGTGTTTCTTGTCTGTGCCTCTGTGTGCACTCCTGCTATCACTCCTGGGTTACCAACTGCCTGGTGAATCCAGTGACTGGGCGAGGAAGGCCCAAAAAGCCCCACGGGTGATTGACAATGCTAAATAATGTATTTACAGAACTTTTTTATGCCTAGATCTAAGCTAAACACTTACCTAATCCTTAAACTATGCTTCATCAAATTACTTAATGCCTGCATCCAAACTTTACACAGTGATGATCTCCCAACACTCAAAGCAACTAGGAAAATTGCTGGTAAGCATGAAACACGTAAGAGATGCATGTTGTGCTGTTAAAACTAAGGAAAATGTTTTACACAGTCTGGATGTGCAGTAAATCCCTCATATTTCTGGTATTTATCTGCCAGCAAGATGAACCAGACCAGCTCCTGCGCAAAGATGGATGGGCGGAAAAGCTAAGATCCACCTGGAACCATTTGTTTGCTATTCATTGAAAGTAACTGCTTTGTAAATTTGGTCTAATTCTGTTTTATCATAAAAAGCTGAAAGGAATGGCTGGTTTTCAAAACAAAATGAAAACAAAACAAAAATGCTTTGCCATCTGATTGCTGTTCCGCGACAGTGATCAACAGCTTGAAGCCAATTTTACCAGTCTCCATCCATATTATTAACAACACTTTAATAACACTGGGGGCATAGTTTTACCTGCTTCCTCATCATAATTTCTGTTTTGTTATAGCCTTCTGGTTTTACAAGTCTGAACTAAAAAAAATATATGCAGACAATGGTGTGTTCCGCACTACCAGAACCACTTCAATGAACAAGGAAAAGATAATGTGTTTCCTAAACCCTAGTTCTAACAGCATGGAATTGTAAAGGGCACCCATTCCTTTTAATTTGACATTGTGTAATTTATTTGGCAGGCTATAAAGTCTAAGTACATTGTACCTGGGAATTACATTACAAATATCTATGCAATGTTTTTACTCCATCTTTGCAAGCAGTTAATTATAACGAAAGACATAAAGCTAATGTATAAACTTTGCACCCAAATTTAGTCTGAGAATATGATTTGGGCCCAATGATTGTTTAATTGCATTTATTGTTACAAACTTTTTTATGGAGAATAATACAATAAAATTCAAAATAAGGTGTATTTTTGAATTAACAGACAATCATTATACCATCTCCTTTTAATGCATTTACTCCAATTACCTCCAACTGCAAACCTTCAAATGGTATTTATATTGCTATGGCCTGCCTACTAACCAATCATGATGCCTAGCAGATGGAAACAAGTTCAACTTTTGCCTAAAACTGTAAATTGTTTTAGCTTGTTCAGCTTTCAAAACCTCTAACTACAGTTTATGTACTATATACTTTTTTTTTAATTGTCCAGGTTTATTAAATGTTAACATTAAAACCCAGCTAAGATTCTCTTACTTCCCAGAAGAGGCTGGACAGTGAAGAAGGGTCACCCTGAGCTCCCTGCTGACATGATTTACTCAAGTCCATGGGTAAGGTGCAGGACAACAGTTAAAGATGAAAAACTTTCCTTTTTTTCTGCTGGTTAATTTGATGATTAGCCTTTCATTCAAACCTAAAAAAAGGAATGAAAGTAGGTGCCACTGAGTGCAGACCGTTAATATTTAATTGTAAACAATGGTGTAAATGAACTCTCACATTTTAAAAGATAGATTAAGGAACATTTGTAGTCCAATGCAATGGTATTCAGGAGCGGTTAGCATGTGCTGCAGGTGATTGGCATCCAGTTCCTAGGTCCAGAAGCTGGCTGTCAGAAGATGGGACCAGAAAACCGCTGTGTACTGCGGTGGAACACAGGTGAAGCGCAGCATACGGCATAACCGAGTCATCAGACATGAAGCAAGGATGTTTCTAAGCATGCGCACTGACTAGAGGGCACGCTCCTTTATTAAGCTTGATAAAGGAGAACGCCCTCTGGTCAGTGCGCATGCTCCAAAATGTCGAAGAGTGTGCTCCTTTGCACAGCAGAGAGATACAAAGCAGCATGTCTCCCAAGTAAAACAGCACACAGCATACAATGTAAAACACACACAGCACACGATTAACCCTTTGATCGCCCCAGATGGTAACCTCCTGCCCAGTGTCATTAGTACAGTTTCAGTGATTTTTATTAGCACTGACCACTGTTTTAGTGTCACTGGAGATGTCAGTGGCAGTTAGTCAGTTGCCACCCAGTGTCAGAATGCCCACCAAAGTCACGCAGTCCTGCTATAAGTCACTGATCGTCGCCATTACTCGTATAAAAAGTAAATAAATAAAAATTCCAGTATATATATATATTGCCATTTGTAGACACTATAACTTTCACGTAAACTAATTAATTTACACATATTGGGATTTTTTTTAGTAAAGACATGTAACAGAATACATTTTAGCCTAAATTTATGACGAAAATGTTTAATAGCAAAAAGTCAAAAATATTGTTTGTTTTTTTTAAAAATTGTCAGTCTTTTTTTGTTTATAGCGCAAAAAAATAAAAACGCAGAGGTGATCAAATACCACCGAAAGAAAGATCTATTTGGGTGAAATAAAGGACATAAATGTAATTTATGTACAGAGTTGCATGACCGTGCGACTGTCAGTTAAAGTAACGCAGCGCCGTATTGCAAAAAATGGCCTGGTCAGGAAGGGGGGTAAATCCTCTGGAGGGAAAGTGGTTAATGAGCAAAGTAAAAATCTGTGTTTATTTGTTTTTCACATTTCTTTTGAATGTGACTTAGTATTTCAAGCACATCTTAAGTTATATTCTTCATCTGAACATGCATATTCCCAAGAGAACATTAACCTCTTTATTTTGGTGACAAGAAAGCTGAACATGTAAAAAGCTGCCCTATATTAAGGCACCATAAAAGGAAATGGAGAAAATACTCCAATGAATGTGTCCAAATTAGTAATTTGGGGATTTTAAGTAATGTGAGCAAATAAGCATTAATTGCAGTGTGCACACCTGTTTTACTACATTTAATTTAAAAAAAGAGATATGATGTGACATTTTTTGAGGATTTTAAGGCCTTTGTTGTTTGTTAGTGTTTTAATTGTTTTGTTTTCAGCTATAATTACTCAGAAAATGAATTATATCTATAATCAAACACTTAACAAAAAACTGAAATCCATACAGATACATAAGGCGCCAATTAAGGTAGTTCTATAATCATTAAGACATCATTAAATGCAAGCAGTGTAAGTACCTGAATCTGACTTTACAGCTTTTTCAGTCTACAGTATAGTCTGTATAGAAGATTTCAGAGAGACGGAGAAGCACTGCAGCACACCTGACTGGCTTCTTGTCTTGCAAGAAGTATGCTGAGAGGTGGAGAGAGCAGAGTAAATGAAATATGAACTCATCAGTGTGCAGCTTCTTCTTCAGCAAGCACCTGTAAGTGAAAGTTAAACTGCAGCAGAGAATGATTAAGTCCCCTTTTCTGCTCAATAGGGTAGAGATATGCAAAGACCTAATGGACAGAAATATACATTATTTGGCGGGTAAAATAGGTGTTTTATATATATATATATATATTTCCAGAACCTGCCCATATCAGCCTACTACAGGTCAGCTCTGCCCTCTCTGACCCCTCCAGGACAACCTAGAGAGGTTGTCTCCCCTCACTCAGCGTTCTTTTTTCATCCTCGCTTCGGACACCTTGAAAAATCTCTCTCTTATGGCCTTCCCAGGTTCAGCCACTCCTGGGTAGAAAGACCCCTCATTTGGGCTGTAAAACTCCCTGTGAAGTGGGTTCCCTTGGTACGGGGATTGTTACACATGTTTTAAATTTTTTTTGTGCGTTGATTATGCCACCCTACACTAGTTATTTCTGTGGGGCAATATAAAGTACTGCTGGGAAGGCGGGGTGACTTACCTGTGCATAGATTGGCTGGCTTGTAGTTCAATATCTCAGCATGTCTGTAGGCTTTGACACTTGTAGTCCATATCTCAGCAGGTCTGTGGGCTGGCTGACACTTGTAGTCCATATCTCAGCAGGTCATTGGGCTGGCTGACACTTGTAGTCCATATCTCAGCAGGTCTATGGGCTGGCTGACACTTGTAGTCCATATCTCAGCAGGTCTGTGGACTGGCTGATACTTGTAGTTCTTATTTCAGCAGGTCTGTGGGCTGGCTGACACTTGTAGTTCGTATTTCAGCAGGTCTGTGGGCTGGCTAACAGTTGTAGTTTATATCTCAGCAGGTCTATGGGCTGGCTGATACTTGTAGTTCTTATCTCAGCATATCTGTCAGCTGGCTGACACTTGTAGTCCATATCTCAGCAGGTCTGTGGGCTGGTGGACACTTGTAGTCCATATCTCAGCAGGTCTGTGGGCTGGCTGACACTTGTAGTTTATATCTCATCAGGTCTATGGGCTGGCTGACACTTGTAGTTCTTATCTCAGCAGGTCTGTGGGCTGGCTGACACTTGTAGTCTATATCTCAGCAGGTCTGTGGGCAGGCTGACACTTGTAGTCCATATCTCAGCAGGTCTGTGGGCTGGCTAACACTTGTAGTCTATATCTCAGCAGGACTATGGGCTGGCTGACACTTGTAGTTCTTATCTCAGCAGGTCTGAGGGCTGGCTGACACTTGTAGTCCATATCTCAGCAGGTGTGTGGGCTGTGTTTGTTCCAGCTACAGAGCAGGCTAGATGGTACACGTGCAAAGGCTGTGGGTGCCGATCTTCTTGGGTTGCCATGGAGCTGCTGGTTCACTCTGTGGCGCAGGAAGCTACTGCGTTATCTAGAGGCTGTCTCTCTCTCTCTCATGTTGCAGCTCTGTGGCTACTGGAGATGCTGCTGTGTCTCTATGAGCTCCACCTGTTTACCTAACAACTCTACTGCTCCAGCCTGAGTCTTTCTGATGCTCTGCTCCCTCTAGGTCGCCTCAACTGTTTGCCTGTTTATCTTGGAGGCATGCACATGTATTATAACTCTGAGATATGGGTTAGGTTATATTCCCCTTTAGGGTGTTGCTAAAAGCTGCAGCTTCAAGCACTGAAGATCTAATGGAGAGGTATTTTTATTTATTTTTGTTAATTTTCTTTATATTTGTTATTTATTTTTTGCTACTTTTTAAAAGAGTGCAAACTGTGTACCTTTTTGGCAGAAAGAAGACTCCAGCACAGAATAAAGCGTCTGCCAAGAGCTTGGTCCTAAGCAATCCTGTCTCCTGTTGTCCAGGACAAGTTGCTTCCCCAGAACAGTCCAGGGTGGATTAAACATCCACCAAGTGGTCGTTCTAAGATGCCATCGCCAGTGGCCCAGTGCAGTTGTATGGAAAAGCGACGAGGAAAATCACATCACCAAAACGCTTCCAAGAAGAGTAAATCCTCTGGCCAGCACAGGAAAAGGTCTTCTACTTCTTCCAGAGCCTCTTCTCCAACCTTCCTTGAAGTGGTGGCTTGTTGGGGCTGTTCAGCTGAGGCATTGCAGGTGAATTGGTGGGCAAATTGGGGTGCACATCCTATCTTAGATAGGGGGCACGTGACAAAGTTGCAGATGCACAGCAAGTAAAATTGTACATTAGAGACGCAGCAAAAATAGTTCTCCACCCAAAAGACAGAAACAAAAATGTGTCAAAGGGATGGCAAATTATGGAATATAGTTCCATACTAAAGTAATCACCTCTTTACAGAGATTGGCATGCTACATAACGCTTCCAATTGAAGGTTCGGTGTCTTTTAGGGATCCAATGGACCGCAATATTGATACAGATCTGAAGAGGATGTACAGTGTGGCAGGACCATCCCCTAAGGCCCTCAAACTTTTGGTGGCAGAAATGTAGTCCTGTGGTTCAGGAGAAGTGCAATTCTTCAGGATAGCTGTGGACTTCATTGCTGAATCCTCAGTGGATCTAGTCAGAATGACAGCAAAGTTAATGGCTCACACCGTAACACCACAAGAGCCTTATGGCTAAAGCATTGGTCTGCTGACAATGCCTCTAAACACAGCCTTGGCTCAATTCTGTTTGATGGGAAGCCCCATTTTGTCAAGGCATTTAAAGTTGCCATTCAGCAGGTATCCGGAGGGAAGTCAGGCCTTATCCTGCAGGAGAAGAGATGGCAACATCAGTCCTTTCGCTCTTTCAGAAGAGTTAAGAATCGTTTCAAACAAGCCAGTGCGTACAGGCCTGGTGGGCCATTTTTCAGACTTCGGAAGAATGTCAGTGCTGCATTTCCCAAGGGAGTCAAGTCCAAATCAAGCCAGCCAGTTAGGCCTTCGGAAGGAGTCTCTGCCCAACCCTCTCAAGTGGGAGCAAAGTCGGCTCTATTCATGGAGGTCGGGGTGGAAGAAGTGGAGGATGCTTGAATTCTGAATATCATCTGAAGTGGATATCTGCTATAATGTGCAAAAAGACCCCTCAGTATTACTTCGGTGGAATTCAGGTACCAATGTATCTAGATAAACTGAATTGTTTTCACACATATATAAAGGAATTGTTAACAGCTTAAGCTATTTTTCCTGTACCAAGACAAGAATGGGGTGAAGCGAAGTGTTCCTCAGTGGATTTGGCAGGCACCTGTCTGCAGGCCCCCATAGTTCTGGTTCGTTATCGCTTTCTCAGGTTTGCATACAAGGGGCACCTTTCCAGTTCATTCTTTGTAAGCCATTATAGCTGTTCTGAGACTCAGGGGTCTTCAGATATTTCATTACCTTGATGATATCCTTCTCTTGGCCCTGTCTTCTGATGGATCACGTGTCTCTAAACTGTAACATGCTCAAATGCTTTGGGTGGATAATCAACCATCAAAAGAGTCAACTGCTATCAACGCAGTTCCTGCTATATCTTTCTCCCCCAGAAGAAAGTCCAAAAGATCCAGACTAGGATGAGGGTAGTATTGAGCAGGCCTTGCATATCAGCAAGAGAGTGCATGCAGTACCTGGGCTTTCTGTTACCCACCATCCCAGTTGTTCCTTGGGTCAGATGCTGAAGAAGGAAGTTTCAATTCAGTTTCCTTCACTAGTGGGAACATCATGTATTTAACCAGAATATCCTCATACCAGGTCCGATAGCCCATTTATTAACCTCTTGGCGCAGGCCGCATGCAAACGTGTGACCTCCCGATGTCTGGGCCATTACGTGCAATTAAGAAAAACATGTGCTGAGAGCACGAGCACTGCACGCTCCCAGCACACATGTCCAGTACTCACAGAAAGGTCCCGATCTCCTCTTGCGATCGGGACCTTTCCCGATCATGTGACCAATGTGACAGTGAATCACGGCGGTCACATGACCCTATAACCCCGCCTGCCTCCCGGCTTCTGAAACCCTTAACCTCCCTGGCGGTATTCCCGAGTGTAGCTCGGGGTAACATTTCAGTACCAAAAGCGGTAACCCTGAGCTACACTCGGGCTTACCCTGCGGCACTGCTCCGGCATGTGTTCTTCACTTACCTTACCCTGCGCTCCCACGATGTGTCCCCTGCAGCGTCCCCGGCCATCTCCTCCGGCCGATGCCGGCATCAGGCTTCTGTGTCCTGTCCCTGTGACGTCGGGACGTACGGGCGCCGCCGCCGCCGCCGGCGGGAAATTTAAAAATTTTAAAAATGTCATTTTTTTTTTTTTCATTTTACACAGTAAAACATTGCTGTTTCAACCTATTTCACATACATTTTGTCCCTAGTGCTTTGTCCTGCGCCCTGCCTGCATTTTGTCTGTTCTTTCTGCCTGGAAACTGAGAAATGTCCATGGCGTCCAAAAAGTGTCCCTTTAGGTCAAAAGCGGTTTAGATCAGCTAGAGAACAGCGATAGTAAATCAGAACCACTTACAGAATTGAGTGATAATGATTCGTGGGGGAAATTCGTCATCAGAAACTGAAAACGATTTTGCGACTGAGCTCAGCAATGTGCGAACTTGGCGCTCTATTTCACATTTCAGTGTTTTTGGTTTGATTATATTATTGAATTAAATTTTTTATTATTTTTATATTATTTTTATGATTATTTATTAAATTATAATTTATGATTTTGTGTTTCAAATTTTATCATACCCGGGATGTTTACTAGACTCTTGTTCGGACAGATTTCAGTGAGTTTTTCCTAAAAATTACAGCCTACAATAAAAAAAATACATATTTCCATGCAAAAAAATGGTACCGCTTTCAGCACCAAAAATCTGAAATAATCATACCGCCAGGGAGGTTAAAGGACTGGGAGGCGCCATGGGGTTAACCTGGTGGACGATTTTGCACAATCGGAAGAGCAGTGTCCCTCTCGAGCCTCCAGAATCAGGCTGGTGGGTTGGGGGAGCCCACAGCTTTGTTAACCAGGTTCAAGGTCATTCGGAAAGTTCCTATCTTCCGAGAGTTAGTAGCTTCCCGATTCACTCTGCTAGCATTCCACTATCTGTTACGTGGGAAAGTGGCGAAAGTGCTGTCAGAAAATCGGACTACAGTGGCTTACTTGTCTTGTCAAGCGGGCACCAGAAGCTTTCCTCTCCTGAGAGTAGCCTGTCAAATCTTCCTTTGAGCAGAAGGGAATTTACCCTTTCTTTATACCTCCCATTAATGGAGATCATTAAGGCAGACCAGAGTCAGAGTTTTATAGATCACATGGGGGCAATAACAGCCGTGTTCTTTTGGCCGAGCCAGCCTTGGTTTCCCCTTTTATATAGGATACGGCTAGAACACCCAATTCCACTCCCAGTTTGCTTGTATCTCCTGGCTCAGAACAGGGCGTTCCATCTAAACCCCACAAGTCAGAAATTTACGGTTTGGAAGTTGAGAGGTGGTCTCTAAGACATCTGGAGCTGTCAGAGGCTGTAGTTGACACCTTGTTGCAAGCTAGGAAAAAGTCTACTATTTTGACCTTCCATCAGGTATGGAAAGCCTTTCTTTTGGGGCTCTTTCTGGCCAAAATTGGAATGCATCAACTCCCTCGGTATCTAATGTTCTTAAATTCCTGCAAAACAGTTTAAAAGCAGACTGGCTTATAATTAGTTGCAAATTCAAATTTCAGTCCTCTCGGCCATGGCAAGTAAAAGATGGGCCTTTATCCCTTTGGTCATTCATTTTCTGAAGGCAGCAAGAATTTGTCACTTGGTTTGAATGCCTTGCTGGCACCACAGTTTTACCCGATAACTTTGTGTTCCTTATTCCTACCACAAGGAGAGTATTTTTTTAGCTAGAGAGCTATACTGCTGGATCATCCAAGACAGGGTAATTCTGAGACAGGTCCCAAATTTCTTCTAAAAAATTTCAACTTTATCCCCTATAAGTTGGGAGTCCGTACTTTCACCTTTTCTGGAAGATGGGTCAGAGGATGAGTGGAAGAAATTAGATCTGGTTCATTGATTCTCAGTATATCTGGAATGCATGGAGGACATCCGTGAACGAGATAGTCTTTATACCTTTCAGCAAGGTCCAAGGAAGGGCTTCACGGTACTACCCAAGGTCATGTCTTTGTGGATTTTCAAGATTATTCAGATTGTCTACAAAGTCCTAGGCTTGCTGCCACCTTTGGAAGTGAGAGCTAATTCAATGAGAAGCATCTCAGTTGCATGTGCAGCGTACGCTAAATTGCCAGCGAAGACAGTTTTCAGGGCAGCAAGCTGGAGCATGGCAAATGCTTTTATTTGCCACCACAGAATCAGTATGGCTTTTTCATCGGTGCAGTCTTTTTTGGATCTACAGTCATTGCAGCGGCTGTCAGTAATAGAGGTTTATATGCAGCATTCAGTTTGTTTATGTCTTGTTTTTTCCCCTCCCTTTGTTCCTTTTAGCATTGCTTGGTACATCCCATGGTAGGCTGACATGGAGAGGTCCATGAATAGGGAAAACTGTATTTCATTACTTACCATAATTTTCTTTTCCTGGATCCTCCCCATATCAGGCGGGGAATCCCACTCAGTCTCCATTGAGAAGAGCAATATGTTGAACGCTGGGTGAGGGGAGACAGACGCTCTTATAGGCTAGGAAAGAGGTTGTCCTGGAGGGGTCAGAGGGGGGCAGAGCTGACCCGTGGTAGGCTGAAATGGGGAGGATCCAGGAAAGGAAAATTATGGTAAGTATAGAATACAATTTTTCCTAATCCATAATTACACCTGTGTATTTAGCTGTTTGCCTAGAGTTCAACTTTACCATCATACCATTGGAGGGTGGCATTGTCTTCAGATGTATGCGTGACTATATAACCTGAACATGGCAACCTTGAAATATATACAAATACAAATGTACAGCATAAATACCTCTAAGTGTGTGCATAGTCTGTAATTATAAATATTTATTTCTATAAAAAGGGGGCGCATGCACGGCCGGCCGACGGATGACAGCTCCTTAACCTGAGCTCCGTCCGCCTCACACCGAGCCAGAGCCCAGCAATTACCACACACAGGAACCGGAGGGTGACAGAAACATAATCTGTCATGACCCGCCGACGTAAAACACCAGGGCAGCCCAGGAAACTTACAAACTTCTTCCCAGCCCTCGGTCCCCCTGGACAAGATGGCGCCAGCAGCGTGACAGGCAGCCTCTCCTCACATGAGAGAGAGACGCAGGGAGGCACAGCTTACCACCCGGATCCTAGGCTGAAGGCACCACTGTACCCAGGAGACCCGGGTGAGTCATCTCCTCCCCTGTCTCCTACGACTGCTAGCCCAGCCAAGTCCAGACCTAGATTAGACACTGATGTCTTCTCTGACAACCAACCTTCCTTTTCACTTTCAAATCCTGACAACTCTCCATCTTTGATTGATTCCTATCCCGCCTCTGACCAACCTATGACAGAAATCTCTATGAAGAACATGCTTCTTTCTCTGCGACAAACGCTGCACAGCGACTTGACGATGACTTTATCCCAAATCTCCAGCGAAGTCCAAAAACAAGAACGTTGCATCTGCCACATAGAGAACAAGCTAGGGGAATTGTGCACCACGCATAATAACCTTATAGACGCACACGCAGACCATGAAGCAGAGATTAACCAAATAAATCTCAAACTAGCTGATTTGGAGGACCGCTCCAGAAATAACATTAAATTCCGCGGCATACCAGGATCTATTACAGCGGATGCCATAGTTCCATTTATTCAACAGCTTATGAAACATATTATTCCCACACTCTCAGATGTAGAACTGGCTATAGACAGAGCACACCAAATTCCCAAACCATCATTTCTTCCAGCTGCAATCCCCAGAGATACCTTGGTGTGCATACACTTCTACCACGTGAAAGAGAAAATAATGATTGCCGCCAGAAACCCCAGTGCATTACCACCAGTGCATGCAAATTTCAAACTATTTGCCGACTTATCCAAAATGACTCTTTTCAATCGCAAGAAACTTATCACTATAACAAAAGCTTTACGGAATCATGGTATAGGCTACTAGAGGGGGTTCCCCATGAAGCTCTCTGTCAAACATCAAGGCAGGATACACACGATCAAAACTCTAGAAGTAGGCATAGATCACCTGAAAACGTGGAACATCATTCCGGCGGACCCTCCACAATTTGCCCCCAACCGTCCACAACAAATGGACGCAGAATGGTCGTGATATCACATTGTTTTACACCCTTCCGCATTACCTGAAACGGGCTCTGCAATACGTTCAGCTATTACTGGCAAACGGCCCTAAATAGACTTCCCATCGCTCCAAACTCTTTTCTGGCATGATCACTATCATGTATCATATTTGCTCCAGCCCCCATCCTATGCAGTAGCACTTGCTGCTACCCATGTTACTTGTTTTTTTTACAAGTTTTTCTTATTCCTCCTCCTTCCCTTCAGTACCAGTCCACGTAGTAGAATTCACTATTCTCATTGTACCTCAACACAAGATGAAAATTCCTCTCCACGAAAACGATCGTTATCAACCCAAGACGGACCCTCATTGGATAACTGCCACTCAAGCCCTTCAGAACCCCATCTTTTCCCACCTCTTCTCAAGCGACAGCTCTACCTTCTACAAATCAATTACACAGGCATAAAAGATGATTAACATATCATCGTTAAATGTCAGAGGCCTCAACTCGCCTTTCAAAAGATTCTTACTTTCAAAAGAAGCACGATTATTGAAAGTATATATACTCTTTCTACAAGAGACCCACTTTGCCACTACTAAAACTCCCAAGTTTAACATCCAGCATTACTCCTCAATTTTTAAGGCAACAAACCCCAAAAAGAAAAACAGGACTATCACAGCCATACGAGACTCTCTGCAATTTCAATTTATATCCGAAAAAGTCGACCCACAAGGCCGTTACCTTATTCTGATCTGTAAAATCACAAACACTCTGTATACTCTGGTCAATATCTACACACCTAATACAAACCATCTTCGTTTCTTCAACAAACTTAACACGATCATCTCCCAACACAAAAAAGGAAGATTAATCATTGGTGGAGACTTCAACATCATAGGAAATCGGCTCCTAGATTCCTCCACTAATAGAAGATCCTCCAAACAAACCCTCAATCACTTCCTGCATTCCTCTGATCTCTACGATGTCTGGCAATGTCAACACGGCACAGAAAGGGACTACACATGCTATTCTCCCTCTCACTTATCCTATTCCAGAATAGACTTCTTCATCACTGACAAATGGACTTTACAACATGTAACCTCTTCTACGATTGGCATCATTACTTGGTCAGACCACGCTCCAATTACTATTTCTCTCGACCATGATCAACACTCGAAACTCCCTCGACTATGGCGACTGAACTCATCCCTACTGAAGAACGCAGACTTCAAGCAACGTATATTGGAGGCACATCGTTCATTCTTTGATCATAACGAAACTCCGGACATATCCATTTCTACATTATGGGCTACATACAAGGCATACATGAGAGGTATTCTCATACAAGTTAACTCTCACATCACTAAGCAATGAAACCAACAAATAGACCAACTTCTCACCTCCATTAAATCAAAAGAAGACATTAAAAAGATATCCCCAAACCCATCTATCTCCACCTCGCTTAACGCTGATAGAAACAAATTACGTTCCCTAATTTTGTATAAATACAACCTTAATCTCCAAAAGATGAAACTAAAATATTACTCACTGGGAAACAAAGCCAACTCCATGCTCTCCAAACTTATCAAACAAAAACGCCTTAAATCTAAAATTGCATCAATCAAACACCCAACAACTCACACCTTGCACACCAACCCACAAGACATGGCCAACGCCTTTGCTACTTATTATCAAAACCTATATAACCTCGAAAATGATCCTAACACCATACTACCTACACTCACACATCCATACAAGCATTCCTACGCACCACGAAACTCCCCCAACTTTCACCATCCCAACTCGATGACATATTCTCTCCAATCTCCCCCAGAGAAATAGAAACAGCCATTAAAACATTGCCATTAAACAAATCTCCAGGAAATGACGGTTACACCAACGAATACTATAAACAACTCTCCTCAGAATTATCCCCATATCTGACCAGGCTCTTTAATAATGCAGCCGAAAATGGCGTATTCCCTAAAGAAATGTTGCAATCAATCATCACAACTATACCAAAGCCTGGAAAAGACCCCCAACTTGTCCAAAACTATAGACCGATATCGTTGCTTAACAGTGATATAAAACTATACGCAAAAATAATATCACGTAGACTCCTTTCCTATCTCCCGACCCTGATAAACCCAGACCAAGTTGGCTTCATCCCAGGCCGTCAAGCACTAGATGCTACGAGAAGAATCATATCACTCCTCCACAAATTACAACTTTCAAAATGCCCTTCCTTATTATTATCCCTAGATGCAGAAAAAGCCTTTGACCGCATACACTGGAAATTTGTGCAACTTACTCTTCAGAAATTCGGAATTACAGGTTGGCTGTTGACAGCCATACTATCCCTATATTCACACCCCTCGGCTAGAGTATTAACAGATGGAACATTGTCTGACCCCTTTGACATCACAAGCGGCACCAGACAAGGATGCCCATTGTCTCCAATCATATTTGCTCTTCTCATTGAACCCTTAGCCGCTAAACTCAGAGACGACCCATCATTTTCCGGCATCAATTATATCAACACAGAACACAAAATCAGTTTATTTGCAGATGACATCATCCTAATGGTGGCCAACCCTTACAAATCCCTTTCGAAAATCCATACCCACATCTCCAACTACTCGTCAGTTTCCTACTATAAACTTAACAAACCTAAATCTTTGATACTGAATCTCCACGTATCCCCTCATGACCAAAAAATACTATCTACACAATTCCCATTCTCATGGGAAACCCACAGTATCCCATATTTAGGAATCAGGTTAACTACAACTGATCAACTATACAGTACCCTTCAAATCACAAGAAACTCATTGAACATACCTCCCACTAAATCACCTCTCTTCGTATCGCAGAGCTTTCTAAACTAGGGCGAGTTGCGACTTTAAAATGTACATACTACCCAAAATTCGATACATATTCCGCTCGCTCCAGATACCAGTTCCTAATGTATTCTTCTCCAAACTGCAAACAATCCTCACGAAATTCCTCTGGAACTCCAAAAACCCAGATGCACTACCAACCTTCTTATTCGCACCACACTTAGGGGAGGTGCAGGCCTCCCTCACTTGAAATCTTATTACGAGCGCCACCTTGCTTGACCAATTATACTTTTGGTGGAACCCTTCGAACGATAAAATATGGTCCATCTTGGAAACTTGCCCATTTCACCCCCTTGACCCTCAGAACATACTTATAATCCCACGTACACACCACTCCGCATACCATTGGAAACACCCCTGTATCAAAGCCACCCTACAGGTGTGGCAAGACCTCCTCACCACCAAATTCAAGGACATTAGATGCATTCCTACTCCACTCAATATATTACATAGCCTTACACCCTCCCTTAACTTAACACATTGGACTAAAAAAGGCATAATACACATCACTGACCTCTATCACAATCAACATATATACCCGTTTCATGACCTTCAAAGCAAATACAATCTTCCTCCTTCTGAATACTATACCTATCTAAGAATCATACGTTGTCTACAAATAACAAAAATATCTCGATATTCGGAGATCCCAATAACTGCGCACCACTTCTTCTCCAAAATGCAATATCCTGGTAAGGGCATCTCCACCTTTTACACATACCTCACTAATCTGCAATTTGCCCTACATACTACTTCCCTAACAAATTGGGAAAAAATACTCTCAAAGAATATTACAACACAAGCTTGGGAAAAGGCGTTTAGCGTTACTTACAAATCCACCGGGCGTACCTCCCATTGGGAGTTATATCTGAAAATCCTCCACCAATGGTATCTCACCCCAATTAAACTATCGATCTATTGTCCAAACCACTTTTCCTCTTGCTGGAGACAATGTGGTGAAATAAGCTCCACTCTACACATCCTGTGGCACTGTAAATCACTTGGATCATATTGGAATAGCGTTTTCAAACTGATCTCTGAAATATCTGGAACCATGATTACCCCAAACCCTTCCTTAGCGCTCCTGCATATAGGAAATGAAAAATTTCCAATTGACTCCCGCACCATTATCACTCACATACTTTTCGCTGCCAAAATTAACATCACTAGATTATGGAACACCACCAATGCTCCTTCTCTTACATCCCTGATTCGAGATCTCAATTTCCAATGTGACATGGAAATGAGGTCATTTTCAAATAACTTCTCCTGACATAAGTTCACCTCTCAATGGGCTCCTTGGTTACAACACCCAAAATGCACTATACAACTTTGATTAAAATTCCACATACCCACATATGACCTATTAACCAAATCCACCCCAAGCTGGTACCTCCTCCTCTACCACGTTATACCCCTTCCCTCCCCCCCCTATTTTTCCCCCGTTTAATACTTTCTCAACTGACTCGTTCACTGGTTCAACATATTTTTGAGAATACCTCTGATGTTACTGCTCTCTAGACTTCTACAAACCCCCCCACTACTTGGAAGGGTTCAATACGCTTGTTTAATTTGCACTATGACATCTCTCTCATTTTATCCTCTTGTTGAACCATTTAACATCTTCTGTTATGTTCGTTAAAACCTCAATAAAAATATTGAACAATTATTTCTATAAAAAGCATCTCATTCAGTATTATTTGATTAAAATTAACATGCATAACTTGATGGTTCGCAGTCTTGCACAGCTTTGTGTATATCAAGGAAATAAATTCCTTGTGAAGAAAAATAAAAAGCAAAAATAAACAAATGAAATATCTCATATTTTACATGCATTTATGTCCCAAGGTGCCATTTGCCTTTTTAATATATATTACTGATGCTAGCTTTGTTACTGCTTATTACTACTGTGCCAGACACATTACAGTCTGAGTGAAAAACATTTTTCCCTCGGGGTAATAAACTGCAAAATAAAAGTGAATAACCCAGTGTCTATAGCAGAAAGCAAGAGACTATTGATGTAGTAAATTGTTAGGTAGCACTACTGTGCCCAGTCGCCTTAATGTTGCCATTTATCTTATTCCACAATTACTCAAGGTGTACAAACCATTATGTTTACTTAGCAGCTAAACTTATAGATCCTATCAATCAAAAGCATAGAGAGAACTGCTTTCAATCCTTGTTTCTTTTCAAGCAAGAAAATGTGCCTATTTAGCAAAACAATAGAAAGAAAAATGATGATGTGTAAAGTTTAGTAACCTATCGCAACCAGTCTGATTTCACCATTCATTAGTTCAGAGCAGTTAGAACACTAAAGGGTGATATCTTTATGATCTAAGAACTGGGTGCTCAACCAGTGGTCCTCCAGTTGTTGTGGAACTACAAGTCTCATCATGCCTCTGCATTTGGGAGTCGTACTTGTAACTATCAGCCTTGCAATGCCTCATGGGAGTTGTATTTCCACAACAGCTGGAGGGGCACAGGTTGAGCACCCATGGTATAAGATGTACCAACATTACTGCAGTATAATCATTGCATGCATGTGTGCATGTTGTAAGTTGTACGTCTGTTTTGAAAGGTGAATACAAAAAAAATTAAAACTAAAGGAAAACCTTTTTTTTTTTAGCTTTGGATAAAGTGAAAAGGGATTAAAACACCTGTCTGTTTTCATTGCTGTCTGTACTTCCTTTAGGGAGATTCACCCTCTCTATTTGTCCTGTTTACCATTATTATCAAAAGTGAAAGATAAAATTTGGGGTTGACACCAGAACAACAATGGTGGGGACTGGGGACACTAGTTTTGGTGACGCCCTATATTGGTTTAAATTTGCAAGCTCTGCAGTAAAGAGGAACACTTCAGATGGAACCAGAGATCCACATTCTGCATCTGCTTCCTTTATATGCCAAAAACATGTATTGCAATGCAGGCTTTATATAGGCTATATATTTATTTATTTATTTATTTCAGGTACTTATATAGCACCGTCAATTTACGCAGCGCTTTACATATATATTGTACATTCACATCAGTCCCTAACCCTCAAGGGGAGTATAATCTAAGGTCCCTAACTTACTTTCATACATACACATACTAGGGCCAATGTAGACAGGATCCATCAAACCTAGGAGCATGTCTTTGGAGTGTGGGAGGGAACCGGAATACCCAGAGGAAACCCACACAGGTACAGGGAGAACATGCAAACTCAACACACATATATACACTCACCAGCCATTTATTAAGAACACTTGTTCAGTTGCTTGGTAACACAAATTGCTAATCACATGGCAGCAACGCAACGCATTTTGTCATATAGAGGTGGTGAAAACGACTTGCTGAAATTCAAACTGAGCATCAGAATGGGGAAGAAATGGGATTTAAGTGACTTTGAACGTGGCATGGTTGTTGGTGCCAGACAGGCTGGTCTGTGTATTTCAAAAACTGCTGATCTACTGGGATTTTCATGCAGATCCATCTGAAAGATTTACAGAGAATGGTCCGTAAAAGAGAAAATATCCAGTGAATGGCAAATGTGTGGACAAAAATGCCTTGCTGATGTCAGAGGAGAATGGGCAGACTGGTTCGAGATGACAGGCAACAGTAAGTCAATATGGACCAAAATCTCTGACTAATATTTCCAACACCATTTTGAATCTATGACACGAAGAATTAAGGCAGTTCTGAAGACAAAAGGGGGTCCAACCCAGTACTAGCAAGGTGTACCTAATAAAGTCAACAGTGAGTGTATATTGTAGATGAGCGACATACATAACAAACAAAAGGGCCCAGGTGCACACATAGACAAATATAAAATATTAGAATCAGTGCAGTCCCTTATAAAGGGTTTGGCATAAAGGAGTATCGATAAGAATAATTAGTATAGACAGAAATAAAATATTTTAATAGCTGATGTTTCAGTGGGATAAAGCCCACTTTTCTCAAGTCTGTGTCAAGTCCCATAAGTAATAATGTGAAAAATCATTGCTGCACTCCCTATGGGAATTCAATATCTTATAGATATATACAGTATGTAAAAATTATATAGTATATGTAAACCCAATACACCTAAATAAGTACTGTACATACATTATGTCTGTGTAAAAATCTCTCAAATAAAATAGAATAAGCGAAAACACCTATTCAATGTGTAATACCATACAAAACAGCATAAGTGCAATATCTGTGTGGTAAAAAAGAAAAGTCTGTGTACATTCAAAATTATTCAAACAGTCCCACAATGTGATACTTGATTCAAATAAACTATAAATTCTTCTTTTCTATTGCTCCTTCTTGTATTCTGCAAACACCAATGTGCAATCCACCACCAAGAAGTACTAACTAAACACACCAGAGGTAGATGCTGATGTGTTAAAAACTAGCATCAAGCACATTCCCCTCTGGGAGTAATAGTCTGCAGACCAGGTTATACCATACTCTCAAATTTTGTAACTCGATAACATATATTATGAGGGAGGAGGGAAGAAAAGGAATCATAGCATAAGAGGCTTAAAACATTTATTTTGTTAATTAAAAACAATGCACTCACATTTTAATGTGTCTACACTGACACAAGGTATACAGGCCTAAAATTAGACTGGGCTTGGACTGACCTCCTGGCCACAAGCGTACAACACCAGCTTGCATTGTGACATCACATCTAAGCCCTCCCTACGCGTTTCGTCACCCTCTAGGGGTGGTGGGACATGTACCACTAACCACACCATTACATACACATCTTAGACATCATAAGCAAATAAAACCACAATCATTAATAATACCTAAAAAAGGGCTGGCTCATTTACCTACTCACAAAATACATAGAAGCTGAACCCATTATCTTTTTATATGTACATTTTTATCACTATTTAAACTAAAATCCAAACCGAATTAATGACAAACCATTTAAAGTGTTAATGTCCTACATAAAAATAGAGGGGCACGATACATATTGATAAAAAAAAATATATTACTCTCTTGGCAAACTATAAATAAACTATTTTATCCTACCTGTGTTATATGAAATGAAAGAGGCACTTTGTCCTCCAATGTAAATGATTGTATTGCTAAATACACATTTATATGCTCTTCTCAATCAGCAACTGGCAGACTTTTAAAACAACACTATCTTGTTCAAAATTAAAGGAGCACTCTACATAATACATTTGATAAATATCAGCCCCAATAACCACCACTGCTGATAAACTAGTTTTTCACCAATATGACATCTAATAAAATCTATAATTGTAGGACCACATAATATGTGTACTAAAGTAACACTTCCATGTAGAACAAGCTAAAAGAGACATTCTGTACTACCATATTCTATCAAACACATCTCAGGATGTCTATATGTTACTACGCATGCAGTGTTGTGTGTGCACTCGTGGCCAGAAGGTCGGATCAAGCCTGGTCTAATTTTAAGCCAGTATACTTTGTGTCATGTAGACACATTAAAATGTGAGTGCATTGTTTTTAATTAACAAAATAAATGTTTTAAGGACCTTATACTATGAGTCCTTTTCTCTCCTCCTCCCTCATAATATATGTGTGATCAAGTTACTACATGCCAAATGAGGGATTGTAAGAACATACCGAGGTCTGCCTGGTCTGAAGACTTTTACTCCCAGAGGGGAATGCATGCATATTTTAAACACTCCATCTACCTCTGGTGAGTTTATTTGGTACTTCTTGGTGGTGGATTGCACATTGGTGTTTGTGGAATAACATATGTGTGATCAAGTTACTATATACCAAACGGGGGATTGTAAGAATTCCATCACAGGGTTACTCCTCTGGCAGCTTCTTCAAACAGTCTCCCACTGGCAGCAAGATATCTGCAAGGACATTTGGGGATTGCAATGTGAGAAAGCAATATCATAGCCCAATCATGGGAAGTGCTCCTCTGCATTCTGTGGGCTGTAGGTGCCTGATCTATTACTATTGGAAAGTGCTTTGTTGATGTTCATCCGGGTACTTATGTTGTTCTTATCTTCATTCACAAATGTCTCACACAGATCTTCCCCTATTACAGCCTTTCACCTGGTGATTTGCTACAAAGTTAGTTTTGCAGTCTGGCAAACTGGTGACATAATCATAGCCTAATCTCATGGACTATTTCTGCATATTGTGACACATTAGGAATTTATTTATGCAGACTTGTAAAGTTACTGAAAGGTCCAAATTAACAATTTTTCACTGAATAACAAATAACACACTTTAATATAATATAAAAAGTTACCCTGCAATCACTTTTATTTTTGTAATGTCTCAGTAATATCTTGTCATGGGAGAGTAATTAATGACTAACTTTTACCTTTATGTATAAGTATATCAGTCCAGATTTGATGAACAGTGTTACCTAAAGATTTATGAATCCTTATTTTCTGCCGCAAGCCATGAATGTTTGGATTTTTCTATTTCCTGCTTTGACACGTGCATTGATTTTTAATTCTGAGGTCATATACAGTACACTGATGTGAGAGATTTTGTCCTGCAAAAAGAAGAAGCAGAAAAGTGAGGGTATGGTGACAGGATTTCTTTGTTCCTACAAAGAAGAGTCAACATTTTTGGTAAAATAACCAAACTTCTTTAAATGATGCTATCATTATTGTTTGAATGAATTTGAAATATTTATTTGTCCTTAATTGCCCAAGGAAAAAACATACAGTAGAAAAGTATTCATTATGACTACCAATATCGACAACATCATATGGCATAATTTCTGGTCTAAGTGAGTCCATGGATAGTCAGCTCTGCATATCTAGGCTTATTCCCAACCCCTACAATATCCAAATGAAAAACATTTAAAAATTACACATTCTGGGGAATTAACTACTGCCCACGTTAGAAAACTGGTGCAGAAATCTGTGTGGAGTGACATTAGCTTAGCAGATAGACAGGTTTTAAGTTTATCTGAACCACCCATGTCAGTTTTCTTTTCAGGGTAAAAAAGAAACTGGAGTGAGTTTTGAGACTAATTAACAAAGAGATTGAGGTAGGGGCATTCTCTAAAGAGGAAAAGAGAGATTTGGGGGAAAGTTTGGGTAATACCTGGGCATACAGTTTAACCACAATCCTTTTTCCTTAGAATTGACAAACAAGCATGGAGAAAGGTGACCTAACATCAGAGCTCTTTTGCTATCATCCTTAACCATTTTGTAGTGTCTCTGAAAAAAACAGTAAGTATTTATTTACAATGTTCTTTATGTTTTCAAATGATAAACTATACTATATTTCATTAAATCTGTGCGGCCTCTTCTTTAAACCTGTTCTACAGCTTTTCTGCTGCTTTTAAAAACAAAATCACTATCCTTAGAATAATTGTGACATAGTCTAATATGTTTTCCAATGGGGGACTCCTAATGGTAGGTTTCATGCAACTGGAAGCTGCATGATACAATTAATTTTCTGTTTCAGGCTTTCTATAAATATTCATGCACGCCGTACTTTTCTCCATTTGTAGAATAATATCTAAAAGTGATATGCACTCAGTATGTGTATATGCTGTGAATACTAAAGGTAAATTGTTCAATGTTCAAATATCCCAAAAATTCTAACTTAATGAGCTTTGAAGAATAGATATCAAATCATAAGTATACTCAGCAAAACATATTATTTTGACAAATTAGATTGAGGTCGCCAAAGATTTTGGACTCCTCCCACAAATTCAAGTTGGTGAATGAGGGAGAAAACGTGTTTCCCATCAATGCTCCACATTTCTGAAGATATAAATCAGTATGGCATTTAAAATATTAAAATGTTAGCATGTAGCCTACAGAATGAAAACTATTGTGCAATATTGCAATGTGGGTGAATAATAAATACTTTGCAATAAAGTAAAAATGTTTAGCTGCCCTTAGCTCTAAACTATGAGTAATACAAGAATACTATCTTTGTACATTACATAAAACCTAAATATGGTTGTCTTAAGTTTAAATTTGTCCAATTTATTGAACAAAGTTTTAGTGTTAACTAAGAAGCCTGGGATATCAAAAGTTGCAATTATGAATTAGTTTCTCATTTAAAGAGCCAGCCCCTGCAATTTTAGGTTTAACATTAGGTCATCTATCTATGTGTCTTTGGCAAGATACTTTTATCTTCAAACCATATCTGACCAATTGTCTGAACAATTGTTTAAATTCAGTTTGAAAGTCTTTAGTAAGGTCCATCTAAAACATTATATATCTGAATCTGAATCTAACAATTGTTTGCCTACTCATACCACTCTTAATTAAAGTAGATGACAATCATATACCAATTTTGCCACATTGCAGTTATCAAAGCTTTTCTACACGTGCCACATTAAAAACACAAGTAACAAGCGACTTACTTGACAAAAGCAGAATTCTCTGCATCTATGGCACAATTGCTAAGACAGATTATGGGCTTAATTCAGCAATCTTTGTCCAGAGCTCAGAAATGCCCTACCTCTTCTTCTACTCCCATTTTCTCAATTGGATTTGGACCATAATACGCCTCTCCTAGATAGAGCTGATTCACAGGGGAATTAAGAGGACCTAAAGGAAGTGCTGAAAGAGGAATTTCTTTCCCTCACACAGTCACTATATTGAAGAGGGAGCTTGATGAAACATGCTTGCTAACTTTGTATGTTGACTCTCCTCCATATCATTACATCCCTTGGGCACAAAGAGATCTATAAAAAAACTTCTAAAACATTCCCTGTTCATGAACAGAAAGAATATGCAGTCTACGATAGGGTCATTTTTTAAAGGATTTTTACTCCCCAAATATCTTTGCTAAAATCTACCCAGTGTAAAATCAGTGTGCAAAAAAAGTAGACTGTTCCTGTTGTTGTCCCTGCCATCTCTGTTTTAAACAATCTTTTCTCTGTACCTATTTAAAATATTCTTTTTTTTAAGATTCTGCAGAAAGAAATTTTGACATGCTCTTAAACCTCTCTTTACATGACAGGCCCGGCCCTGCAACCAGCTCTTGCTGCTATTTCTGTATGTCAAATTGCAGCTACATGGACTAGGGCAATGAATAGCCTACATGACCTGTATTTCAGGATTATGTATTTGCATAACAATTAGAACAGCTGCTCTCTGCTCTTTTTGGAACCAGTTTTTAATCTCAATTCATATGCAGAGAATCATCTGACTAAAGGCTTAGTGAGCAGAACCTGCCTACAAAAGGTGCCTCAGTTATTACTTTCCAAGGAAGCTGTCTATTTCTAAATAAGGTCAGAGGTGGGAAAGGATCTCCAAGCCTCTCCAAATGCAGAGCACCTCTTTGCTCTACACATGATTCAACTTCACAACCTCACCATTTTCTTTTTTAAATCAGCCAAACACTGCTCAAGGTCATATCTGAAAAAAGGCCCTGAGCCACTTTTTTGTTCCATGAAATCATTGTACCAGTACTGACACAATACAGGTTCAGGGGATTCTACATAAGCCTGGTCATGGTGCCAAAGCCCAACTAAGGTATCTACCCTTTCCTGGACTTACAATTTCAACAAATTCCATCACACTCCAAAATTTTGGATGGAATCCACAAGGTCAGTAATTGGGGAACAAATGGCATCTGTGGACATCCAAGATGCCAATCTGCTTGTTCCCATTTATCCACCTCACCAGTGATTTCTATGTTTTGTAGTGGCAGATGACCACTTCCAGTTTGTTGTATTGTCTTTTGGCCTGTCTTTTGCTCCCAGGGTATTCACAAAGATCTTAGCTCCCTTGCCTGCCCTTCTCAGTACTCAGGGCATCCAAGTGACAGGTTATCTAGAAGATATTTTCCTAAAGGATCCATCTCCCTCACAATTCTCAGTAAATGTCCACAAGACAATACGGGCTTTAAAAAATTCTGCTCTCCGGCATTCCATATGCATAGAATACTTGAGTCTAATCCTGGATACATCTTAGGCAAAGGTCTATCATCCATAAAGAAAGTTTTTTTTCTAAGAACTCACATTTGACAACTGAAATCTAAAACAGATCCCACCATGAGATTTGTCATGAGAGTTCTGAGTCTAATGATGGGTCTCTTTCAAGGCAGTTTCTTTCACTCAGTTTCAATAAAGAGCTCTCCAACTAAACATTCTGTCAGCATAGAAAAATCTGGATATTTCCCCAGATCTACTCATGCTTCAATACTCCCAAACAAGAAAGTCGTTGTCCTGGTGGTTCACCATTCATTCTGTGGGAAACCTGCAGTGGGAAAGCTCTTTCAATATGCAAGTCTGTTAGGCTGGGGAGGAGTCTTTCAGTCCTTCAATGTTCAGGTAACATGGTCAAGAAAATAGACTCAACTTCTTGGAGCTCATAGCTGTCAGGTTGTTCCACCAGCACTGGACCCATCTTCCAAAAGGACATCCAATTTGGGTTCTGTCAGACAATGCCACCACAGTGGCAAATATCAGTTGTCAAGGGGTCACAAGGAGCCTGGTCATCTTGAGGGAAACAAACCAGATTCAATAATGGACGGAAACTCACTGCCCAGAGATTTCTATGGACTATTGTCCAGGAGTGGACAATTGACAGATTATCTCAGCAGTCCAACATTAGCCATGTAAGCAATGGGGTAGGATCCCAGTGATGTCACTTACTGCATATAGTCAAGCTCATATATGGTCAATGATGTACCAGGAGACCCATCCTTTTATATAACAGCTGTCATTTACCTGACTTTCTATTCAGGGGGTGATACGCACACAAGTGTCACCCCCCTTTCCTGGCCAGAAATTCTGCATGCTCAGATTAAGGGCCTGGTATAGATCTTTGAGGTTTTTTTGTGTAAAGGATCCCCTTAAAACCCATACCAGATGGTCTGAGGGCATTGAGGGGGACTCTATGCATATTTTTTGCATTTTTGCTGTAGGATGTGCTTCAGCAAAAAAGAAATTTACAAAGAAAAAAAAACTAAACAGTTTAAATTGCTGGCAAATTATTTTCAAGCATACAGACTTCTCCAAACGCCCCCCAAATCACATAGCTGACTTTTGGGAGTGTCTGTGTGCTTTTTTTTTAAACAAAGAAGTAGTCAAAGACAGCTGTTAAAGTAATTTGCGTTCAATTTTTTTTTTCTTCATTTGTAAATATCAGTGCTAGAAAAAAATCACTGTCACCGGCTCCATGGAAATATTAAATTTTTGTTTTTGCATTGGTACATGTTCCATGGGGCAGTGCCCACCACCATGCAAATTTTTTGACACCCCTTGCCTATTAGTCCAGAAAATTGGCATTTTTATTTAACAGATTTGACTCTTGCTGATGTTAATGGGGTTCAGGTTCAGCATACAAACGTCTCTGAAGTTTGCCAAACCTCTGCCAAACTGAACCCAGGGTAATTCAGCTCACTAACCCTAGCCCAAACTACATCTGTTTGTATCCAGGACATAGGATAATCTAACTCTGGCTTTGGATGCTAGTTATTAATTGTCTCAATTCAGTCTAACGTATTGTTCCCTCCACTGAGGATTTTACCTCACCTGCTCCACAAAATAAAGCAAGAGAGGATGATGGTAATTCTTCTGGCACAGAATTGGCCCAACATAACATGGCACACAGACATACTCACATTTCTTGCAAACAACCCCTGACCTCTTCTCAACGGGCCAGATCTGCTATAACATGTTTCTCTATTCCACTCTGCTTCATCTCTGGCTTTGATGACATGGCTGTTGAAACACAGTTCTTAAAAGGATAAAGGAGTTTCCAGGTCTGTAATTCCTACCCTACTGAAGGCAAGAAAAACTATTTCCAGGAAGATTTATTATTGTACCTGGAAATCTTATTTTGCCTGGAATGTAGTCAATTCAGTCCCTGAAATGACTCTGAGCCTAGCAATCTGGCCTTGCTATAAACAGTTTTTGACTAGATTCCAGCTCTTAGCACCCTAAAAAAACAGATATTGGCCTTATCCATCCTTTTTCAAAGACCTCTGGCTTCTCACTCGTGAAAACCTTTATCCAAAGTGTTTTTTGCATAAGGCCCCCTTTGCAGCACCCAGTGCTTCCTAATTTGGTTCTCTCTGCCATACAGAAACTACCATTTGAATGCATCAGGAATATTTACTTGGAGATTGCAGCCAGCATTTTTGGTTGCTATAACATCTGTTAGATATGTTTCTGAATTGGTGGTCCTTTCCTGTAAAAAACCTTTCTTCATACACAAGGTTGTATTATGTCCAAAACCATTTTTTCTCCCAAAGATGGTTTCAGCATTTCATCTCATTGAGGGCATTGTTCTGTCATCCTTTTGGCATCCAAAGGAAGTCTTTCTACATTGCCTGGACATAGTCAGGTCCATTAGAGTGTACCTAAAAGCTACTGCCTCTATTACACAAACAGATTTCCTTTTTGTTCTTTCAAAAGAAACTCAAAGGAGGCACCTTTCCTCCAAATTCACCATTTTATGGTGGACAAGGGATCACAAGAGCTTATGCTCAAAAACAAATAACTTCTCCTCTGCTTTTACAATATCACTCCATTAGATCTGTTGAAGTAATTTGGTCCTTTAGGCACCAAGCCTATATATTGCTCAGCTCTGTAAGGTTGCCATCTGGCCTTCTATTCATATTTTTTCAAAGTTTTACCAGGAGAATGTCCAATCTTCTGTAGATGTAGCTTTCACCAGCAAGGTTTTTGCATCAGTACTTTGAACCTTAGGGTTTTTGCTTGTTGTTTCTTGAACCCCTTAGCATAGTTTTTTTTGCCTAGTTGTTGCCCATCTTTGCGTTAATTGCTTGGAGTTGTCCCATAGTGTATGAATAAGTTGCTTGAGTCCTGTTCTGTACATTTACATTGCCTGCCAAAACTGGGGACTCACTGATTAGGTTATGGTTATAGGGTAGGCACCTAAGGGATGTATCCTCAAAAGCTTGCCAGTGTCCAGTCATCTGAAGGTATGAGCCTATAACACATCATGTATAAATAAGTTGCCTGTGTCCTGTACTGTACTCTAAGATAAGCATTTTGTAGGTAAATGAAAATGCCTCTATTTTAGGCATGCTGTGTAAACTCCTAAGAGTTATATAGTGGGTTCTCAAATTTACTACAAATACAGAAATATGCTTTAAGCACATTGAATGTCAGAAATAAATAGGTTTGCTGGATCAGTATACATATTACTTATTGCATTTACCACCCCATTAGACTTACACATACAGCATAAGTTCATTATGTACTTGTCATAAGATTTAAAAAATGTGACCTTTATATCCCTTTCAGATACAGCCATGAAGAAAACTACATACAGTATATCATTAATGTCAAATATAAACTATTTAGTAAAAATGAAGTTTAATACTGACTTTGAAAGTTAGTTCAGTAGCACTTAGTGATTGGATCTGATTCTCAATTGATGCATGTCCTTGAATAATCACATTACAAAAAAGAGACTTTTTTCAGTTTTGCATCTCGGTGCCTAACTTCTCTACTGCCACTTTTCCTGAACGTTAGTACATTATCACATTGTGATTGCACAGAGAGCCTTAAAATAGACATAGCAATCGTTTTGAAAAAGCTTTATTATTTTTGGTAGGATTTCAAAAACTGCTTTTGCCATGTATATTTACAAAGAATGGCATAAACATTTCAAAGCTTAAAATGCAAACATAAAAAGTACTGAGCAGAAACTGAGATAAGAAGCTTGGCACCAAAGAATAAAAGATTAGCACTGAATTACATTTCTATATTCACCCACACGTCTTAACGGTTGAGGAGGAGAATCTGTCTCCTAAAGATGAAAAAGGGAAAAAGTAATGATCAAGGACTATCTGATGTCTCATGTGTCATTCACTATCTCCACCTTCAAAAGCTGTATCTCATTAGACTACGGAGAGATACTACCCATTACCCATCTTACAAGGGGCCTACTTGAACACTGAACTGATTTCACAGCAACATTCCCTCTATGTTCCTAAACACCTGCTTAAATGAAGCTTTGTTGTGGCTGATATTTAAAATAATGTTAAATATTTGCCCTGCAGTTCCAAATATTTATCATTTCAGGAGAAAAGGAAACATACCACCCAGAAGCAGAAAATATGGTCTGTGTATACAAGACTTATCATTTATCTAATTATCTAAAATTAACAGGGATGGCCTTTTCCTTCAATTGTTAATAGGTGTAAACCATAATGTGAGAAACATGTTTGTTGGGCTATAAATATCCATTTTTACAGTTATGATCAGATCTCAGTTATGGCGGCCTTTAATTTTTCTATGTTACTGGTCTCAGGGCTCCTACCCACACCTCCACTAATGTGTATTTCTCTTCATATCTTTCCTGTCTTTGTCTGGTGAAATGATACTCTGTCAGTAAACAGTTGTAGTCACTATCCCTATTTTTTTATGCAATTCTCACAGATTTCTCTATAACATTACTCTGTGAACTTTATTCTCAGTTACTTTCTCTTAAAATGCATCTCTCAGAGTACTGTATTAACACACAGGTCACAGAGCAATCGATTTGGTAAAGTGCAGATCTTATCGCACACACTGCTAACATGCAATTTTCACAAATACCTTTTTTTTTCAAAACCCATGAACTCTGACTTCTTTAACAGCAGGTCTAATAGAATTCTTCTTTGAAGATGTCTGATTGGTGGGACTCCATTTTAGGGCAACCTATTCCACTCAGAAATTAAAAGTAAAGGCAATACAAGCACCCAATTTTTAAACGTTGCTTTCCCACTGCAAATGTATTTCCAGCATACAGTTTCTAATAAAAGAAAATATCTTTCCTAAAACTTTTTTCAAGTGGTCACATGACCACAAAGCTTCAGCAAATGTGTTGGCCTGTGCAACTGGTGCAGCTAGTAGGCAGAAATTCTTTCAAGGCCAACAATGCCTTAGAGCTATAGACACCAGTTAGATGACATCATTGCTCCACAGAAAGACACACTTGCTGGAATTATGCAGCCTTGTGACCAATTAGAAAAGTTTTTAAAAAACTGTTTACTTTGAGATTTGCTAAAAGCTATTTGCAGGAAATATACTCACCGGCCACTTTATTAGGTACACCTTGCTAGTACTGGGTTGGACCCCCTTTTGTCTCAAGAACTGCCTTAATTCTCTGTGGCATAGACTCAACAAGGTGTTGGAAACATTCCTCAGAGATTCTGGTCCATATTGACATGAGTTACTGCTGCCTGATCCAGTCTGCCCAGTCTCCTCTGACCTCTTGTCAGGAATGGGCTCACCTGCCATGTGGGCTGCAGTACCGGTGCTAGCCAGCAGGTGTTTCAGGAATGGGCTCACCTGCTGTGTGGGCTGCAGTACCAGTGCTTGCCAGCGGGTGTGTCAGGAATGGGCTCACCTGCCATGTGGGCTGCAGTACCGGTGCTTGCCAGTGGATGCTTTCAGTAGCCAGGATCTCACTCCTGCAATCAAGCCATCACCTGAGGCTGATTGCAGGAGGTATATTTAAGCAGCACCAGGCCTGCAATCAGTGCCTTGGTGTTTTCCCATGTGCCCTGTTGTCCTGATGCTGTTTCCTGTATCCTGCCTGCTTGACTCTCCTGCTTGACTCTGACTCTGCTAGAACTCCACCTGCACCGATCCCGGCTATTCCTGACCATTCTCCTGCCTGCTCCTTTTGTACCTTGTCTGCCCGATTGTTCCTGACCTGGCCTGCCTGACCACTCCACCTCTCCAGCCCTGACTACAATTGTACATATCTATTATTAGTTGGAGGTTTGGTTTTTTGGTTGCATGTGCGTTTGTATATTTGTGCTCCTAATAAATGTTATTATTATTTCATCATTTCTGAAGCCTGCTATTCCCTGTGTCATTCCACACATCTCTGGTCATACCTGGATCCCTGACACCTCTGATATCAACAAGGCATATTTGTCCACATAACTGCCACTCACTGGCTATTTTCTCTTTTTTGGACTATTCTCTGTAAGCCCTAGAGATGGTTGTGTGTGAATATCTCTGTAGATCAGCAGATTTTGAAATACTTAGACCAGGCTGTCTGGCACCAACAACCATGCCACGTTCAAAGTCACTTAAATCCCCTTTCTTTCCCAATCTGATGCTCGGTTTGAATTTCTGCAAGTCATCTTCACCACGTCTAGATTGATAAATGCATTGAGTTGCTGCCACATGATTGGCTGATTAGCAATTTGTGTTACCAAGCAATTTTGTACCTAATAAAGTGGCCAGTGACTGTAACAGCAGTAGGGATCAACATTTAGAGGTGGATGATTGTATTGCTTTTCTAACATTGACCTTGTTTGAACTCCACTGCCCTGATCTTGCTTTGCTGATAGAGGGTCAACTCTCTGTTTGATCTTTGACACTTGGCTTTAGTAATACTTATAATGCAATACACTTCTTCCTTTGGCATGTTTGTGTCTGGCAGTATTCTTCCCCCAGACTGACAATGCTGCTGTCCAACGGTGTATTTGTTGTGCATCCAGTGGAATGGAGACACCCCAAGCAAGAAGTGTGTTACTGGCTGGATTACCAGGTGAAAATAAAAGGGAAAAAGCCGGAAAAACAAATGCTACATTTAAGGACTGGTAAGCTGCAATACATGACATTTTTGTTTGGGGTTTAATGCAGCTTCAAGTGTGTTCTGATTAAGGATTTGCTATATCTCAAGTACCTAACATAAAGTTGAGCACCAAACATTTACTCAATAACTTTAACTGCATATCTCTACTGTGTCAATTTCATATGGCTAGTTTGGGCAGAAGGACCCAAGATTTCAGGGTGACCATGACTGCCCAACCACCCAGTACTGAACTTTGCCAATGGTCCATTATTTGACATACAACAAGTCGCATTTGTTGTTTTGCACTTCCTTTATGAGTCATGTCAGTATGATGACCAAGATAGAAGCAATAAGAGAACCCAACTCTAGCTGCACACTTCTGCTGTGTGCTGCATCTTGGTAAAGACTAACACTCTCTAGTTCCAGGAAGTCCATTTTTTGGGTCCTGCCAGCTGGATGGAGAAGCCACCAGTCACAGAGTGGGACCACACAGCTTATTTTCCACTACTAGAGAAATGTGTGCTAGTGCCTGCTCTGTCATAGTTGCCAACATTTCCTATAAAAAATTGGAAGGCCGATTTCCTGCAATAAGAAAATGGCAGCACACTTTAGATGCCACCTGCTAAGGAAACTTTTGCTCTGCCCCCTAATTGCTGGACATCCTGGGGGGCAATTTGCCAAGTGGTTGTACTACCCTGCAGAGGGACATTTGGCAATTATGCACTGAAGGAGATAATGGGGAGAAGCACTGAAGGAAGAAAGGAAGATGAGCTGCTGCAAGGCAGGAATCTAGTGAGGAATAAATTAGATGCTTGTTTTGAGGGAATACTATTTTTATGATTTTTTTTTAATGCTTACATCACCAATCATATACAAATGTTAGTAGTGTTACATTAAAAACATGCACAGCATTTAAAAAAGATTTTAGTTCATTTATAAAGATCTCACAGTGCTATGTATAAGAAATCTAAATCTGAACTTCAGATTACTAGTGAAATTGCACCATAAGTTCCTTTTATATATGTACAATACAAACCTTATAATTTTATATTTAAAGTTTATATTAAAAGTTCACAGTTTATGAAAAAACTAATTTTTTAAACTCTGTGATTTCATAGCCTTAGTTGGCAAAGCACGGCTATGGCTGGGCACCTAAAGGAGGAATCTAGCAAGTGCCTACATCAGTTCTATTCTATGTGTGGTACCACTAGAAAGAACTACAATTCCCAACATGCAATGGAAATTATAGTTGCGAATGGGCGAGAATGTGGGTGGGTTGGTGTGTGGGTATGGGCATGACACACCATGAGACACCTGACCTGTCAGTCAAATCATGAGGTCATAGCGGACAGGACCAATAAGGAATCTCCTGGTCTGTCAATTTATTAATAAGTGGGTTAGTCAAACCAGACGTCTGAGATGCCCGGGTCTACTCACTGTTCCTAGGAAATACAAACAAATTATACTTAACCACTGGCTAAGAAAATAGCAGCCATAGAGGCCACCATTTCCACTAAAAGGAAATATTTATTTATTACAGGTACTTATATAGCATCAATTTACACAGTACTTTACTTATACTGTATATTGTAGATTCACATCAGTCCCTAACCCTCAAGGAGTGTATAATCTATGGTCTCTAACTCACATTCATACATACACATATAAGGGTCAATTTAGACAGGAGCCAATTAACCTATCAGCGTGTCTTTGGAGTGTGTGAGGAAACCCATGGATGCACAGGGAGAACATTCAAGCTCCAGGCAGGTAGTGCCGTGGTTGGGATTCAAATCAACAATCCTAGTGCTTCCAGTGCTAACCATTTAGCCACTGTGCTGTAATAAAAGTGAGAGGGACCCAATTTGGAATCATTCAATTTGTGATTACTCAGCGGGTGGTTTACTTTGTACCAAATCAAGAACCAATTGCAATAAGGTAAAAAAAACCTTTTGAAAATAACATTTCGTGATATTTCTGGCCAGAGTTCAGAATTAATTTGATTGTCATCATAAATAAATCAATAGGGACAAATCACAGGAATAGAAATTGCAATTTTTATGTTCTCAACCTAACACCGGTAAAACTATAAAGGATTATTTTTGTATTTGTTGCGTCTTTGCCTTCAGAACACATGAAAAATAAAATATTATTTTAAAGACATTATTTTAAAGAAAATCTAATTTGTCATATATATATATATATATATATATATTATGATCAAACGTGTTTGGACACCTGATAATCTCACATACTATATGGCAAAAAATACTCTATGTTGCACCCCCTCCTAATTATTAAACAACTGTGTGCTTCCAACCTTGTAATGACAATTTTAGGATGTGACTGTGCCCAAAAGTCAGGTCCAAAATTATATGGTTTGATGAGCTTGGTGTGGAGGAACCTGAGTTGCCTTCACAGACTTGATCTCAACCCTATTAAAAATCTTTGGGATATATTCAAATTCCTATTGAGTGTGAGACCTTCTCATTCAATCTCAGTATTAGACCTCAAAATGCTCTTTTTACTAAATGGGCCAAATTCCACAGACACGTTTTCCAGTGGAACCTATTATAGCCCCAAAGTGTTGTTCAGTTGTGTATCAATGCTCATGGTTTTGGAATGGCATATTTAACAAACTCGTATATTGTAGGTGTGAGAGTCTGGTGTCCACAAACTTTTGATCATATAGTGTGTGTGCTTCTTCAGTAACAGATATTAACAAAGTTATTGCCAAATCAATAGGCTCATTGCTGTAATGTGAGTATTGCTCAGGGAGTATAATAAGGGGTGAACAGGCACAGGAATTCAGGCACTAAAGCAAGCAATTGTATAAGCAATTAAAACCTTAAGCACATACCAAATGGCATGTTACATAACTGTGAATTAACTATCTTGCACAAATTATTCCTGTACTTTTACATGTGTGATCTCTGTGTGATGTCATCTTACATTTTGAGGGATTTAGGAAAGCTTGATGAGCATGATGATGAGAGATGATGAGCATTAGAAACAAAATTATTTGTGTTACTGTCACAAAAAGCTACATTCTCCTGTTTGGTCTTGATGAGATAAATTCTAGTTGGAGCTTGTTCAAAGCCCTGGGAACAAAAATGAACAAACGTTAAAAAAATAATTATATTAAAGTGAGTAAAATACTTTTAGTAAAGATTATGTTTTTTGTTTCAATTTTCTATAAAGTGAGGAACAGTTAGACTGTCTTTTTTTTCAGTCTGTGTCTTTGCTGCGTAGGTTTACTCCTCTGTTGGTCCTAGTGGCCAAGACAGAAAGTAGGAGGAAATCCAAAATGTTAGAGTTAATGCCAGGACAGAAGGCGAGGGCAAAACTTTTAATGGGGATTGAGATTGGATTTCTTCTCACTATGGAGAGAAATTATCTTATTTCTTGTTGTGTTTTCAGAACAGAAAGTAAAGAGAAATATCCCCAGCAGCACACACAAAAAATAATAATTTAACCATTTCCAGTCCTGGTCAATTCTTACATTTCCTACATGAACAAAAATCAGAATTTTTTTGCTATTATATATATATATATATATATATATATATATATATTTACAACCCCAAACATTATACATTTTTAGGCAGAGGCCCTGGAGAATAAAATGGTTGTTGCATTTGTGCAGCCTTTTTTTCAAATGCAAATTTAATTTTTGGGAAAAATTAAACTTTCAAGAATTTTAGTGCATACAAACACAACATAATTCCCTGTTGTGTGTTACACTGAGTAAATACATACCCAACATGTTATGCTTTAAAGTTGTGCATACCCGTGACATGGCAACAAACTATAGTACATTAAATTATCTATTATTGACACTTTAAAAGCCTTTACAAGTTACCAGTTTGGAGTTAAACAGTAGTGCTAGTGCTAGAATTAGTGCTCTTACTCTGATGCAAGTGACAATACCTGTGATCACCATTTACATTTGCATGGAGGGCATACATGACCATTCGCCTTTGCACATAAACATGGGGGGAACAGCAGTGCTTTACTCTTTTTTAATTATTTATTTATTTTATTTAATAAACATTTTCTTTTTACTATGTTTCTTTGTTTTTTTTTGTTAACTTTCACAAGCGATGAACAACAACATTCTTTTGCTTGCGCTATGTGATGAGACACCTATCTAACAGGTGGGAAGCCTCACTTTCATCATTCATTGTGTGTGCTGCTAGTAATACAGAGTCATATCAGAGCTTACTGAGCTTCAAAGTAGGCAAATTGTTGGTGCCCGCTTAGCTGATGCCTCTGTGACTGAAGTTGCCAATTTGTTTTCCATGTTGCAAGGTACAGTATCAAAAGTTGTGACAGCATATAAAATGTCATCTGATAAACATAAGCATGGTCGGCATGGTCAACTGACCGAAAGAGACAAAAGGACATTTCATAGGATTGTGATCCAGAAAGATAAAACAGCTGCTATAAAAGTGACCGCAGAGCTCAATCTCAGTCTTATTCCAGATTCCAGGTGTACTTTGGCATTAGACTAAAAATAAATATAATTGTGGCTCTAAATATCATCTTGAAATCCAACAGAAAAAGCAAGTGAGTATAAAATGAAATGAGCAAAGACCAAATATCTTTTACCCTTTACTTTTTTACTACCACGTAACTGCATAATAGAAGCTGGAAAAACACCATGAGATAAAAAAAAAAACATAGTTGTTAGTGGTTTATTTTTCCAATACCATTTGCTTATAATTACCAAGTTGATTCACCTCAGCAGAAGCACACCTTTGGGTAAGACTGAGGATCTACAATATATTGTAACTTATGCCACATTAAAGTAATATTTGGTATATCGTTGTAAATGCAAGTCACTCTGTAAATAACAGTTTTATGATATTTTTAATGAAGGATGATAGCCATAAACTTTTTTTGGTAGTTGTACCAAACAAAAACGAATTCCTTGTCTAAAATAAGTGCAACCCTTTGATTGTATTTATGTTATTTATATTTTGTCTAGCTACTGAAGAATAATATTTAACTATAGCATGTGATCGCATCACTGCAAATTCAAAGTAATAGACAGCATAACAGGTAACTCATAGAAAACTATAGAAAATGGTAAGCTATGGTGACTGATACTGTGATTTGGAGAGCAAGCAATGAAAATCCTGTTATATTAACACAATTATCCATGGGCTATTTTGGTAGTAAATATATGATAAGTTTATAGGTCCTCCCAGAGGTGAGGAGATCCTTCAGGGTCCTGGGGCAAGAAATCATAAAGGGCCCCCCTGACCCCCCATCTTCCCTCCAAGCTGGGGTCTTTCCCACTGATCCTGGGGCCCTTTAAGCCCTTCACGGGGCCCTTTATTATGGTCCCAGAGTGGAACCCTTTCAAATATTCTTCAGCAGGCCCCCTTCCTGCTATCTTGGGTAGAGTTGACAACTTTTTCTCAAGCCAAACCCAAACATGTTTTGCAGCATGCCCCCTTCCTGGTGTCTTGGGTAGAGTTTCCAACTTTTCCTGAAGCCAAACCCAAACACTTTAGCAGTGCACAGCAATTTTTTTCAAGTATACACTATACATATATTTTGTGATTAAATAACATTTCTAATCACGTGGATTTATTTACATCAGAGTCCACAGAGCTCTCCTTTTATATCTGAGTCAAGAGAGTTCCCCCTTACATCTGAATCCACAGAGTTCCCCATACATCTGAATCCACAAAGTTCCCCTTACATCTGAACTTGCAGTGTTCCCTTACACTATAGGGACAACTCTGCAGACTCTGATGTAAGGAAGAACCCTGGGGGCTCTAATTTAAGGGAGAACACTGAGACCTCTGATGTAAGGAGGGAACTCTGATGTAAGAAGGAATGTTGCAGACTCTGAAGTGAGTCAGCAGAGCCCCCTTACATCAGAGTCCACAGAGCCTCCTTGCATCAGAGTCCGTAGAGCCCCCTTACATCAGAGTCCACAGAATTTCCACTTACACTATAAGGGGGATCTCTGTGGACTCTGAAATGTAAAGGGGAATCCTAATTTAAGTGGAACTCTGATATAAGGGGACCTCTGATCACCGAAGCCCTCACTTACATCAGAGTCCACAGAGCACCCCTTACATCTGAGTCCCTCTCACATTAGTGTACTCACTGAGATGAAAGGCAGAGTTACCCATTTTTTTGGTTAATGCCATAATAGGTGCCACGATTGTGAAGAAGTTTTTAATTAACTCTCTGTAGAGGTTAACAAAGCCCAAGAAACATTTAACTGCTTTCAAATCCTTAGACTGGGTCCATTGGATGATAGCCTGTATCTTGGTGGGATCTATAGCAACTCCAGAGTTAGATACAATGTAGCCAAGGAAGGAAACCTCTGACACATGAAAGGTGCACTTAGAAAGTTTGGCATACAAGAAGCGTTGCCATAGCTTGGACACAACGCAATGAACATGGTTGCATTGCTCAGCAAGGGAGGAAGAAAAGTTCAGAATGTTGTCCATGTAGCTTAGGATAAACAGGCTCAGAAACTCATAGAAAATATCATTAATAAACTCTTAGAAAATAATTGCTGCATTACTTTAACCAAAAAGTATACAGTATATAGCCAAGTACTCATATGGGTTGATTTACTAAAACTGCAGAGTCTGGCGCAGCTGTGCATGGTAGCCAGTCAACTTTTGACTTCAGCTTGTAATAAAGAATGACAAAAAAAAACAAACAGAAGCTGATTGCTTTCTATGCAGATCTGCACCAGATTTTGCACTCTCCAAGATTTAGTGACTCAACTCCATATTGTTTCTCATTTTTGTTTAATGTTGTTGCTCATCACCTTCTCGAATATGTATCAGGTTGTAAGCTCCCAATAAATCCAGCTTGGTGAATATTCATTTTCCCTTGGATCAAGCAAAATAGTTCAGTAATATTGGGCAATGGATACTTGTTTGTAATGATGATCAATACAAGGCCATAAGGTGTTGTCTTTTTTAACACAGACCAGAAACCCATCCCTGTGGGGGAAGTGAATGGGTAGATGAAACCCTTATCAAGATTCTCAGTGTATGATTTCATTGCTTGGGTCTTAGGTACAGAAAATTGGAAGACTCCTCTCCTAGTGAAAAGATATGATAGGAGATACATCAGGAAGTTGTAAGAATGATGAGGAGAAAGAACCATAACAGACTTTTCAGAAAATACATAGCTATCAAGTAGAAGCACATACAGATTCCTGTTGTAGGGCTCTGATGGTCAAGATAATTGAGTGAGGTACATAGTGTGATCAGGTTTAAGGACAGAGGAGAATTGGCTACTACAATGTTAGAGGAGAGGCTTTTACAGGGTAGCAGGAGGAATTTAAAGATGTAGTGTAAGGACCTTATCAGTGAAGTTGCCAGACCTCAGACCAAGTAGAGTGAGGCCTGATTTGAAAATGCAGTTTGAAACTATGTACAAAGTTCAAAAACTTGGGGAGGTCTCCTGAAAAACAGTCTGGCAGTTGGCTTTAGTCTCTGGATTTGGAGGTTGAGATGGAGCCACTGTGTCTTGAAGAGAAAGTTGTGAGGATAAGTCCTTAGTGGCTTAATTTTTACAATTCTTCTGTAAATAGAAGAGCTTGAACTTCATCCATCTTGTTCACCTATTTACTTGGTATGTGATAATGTAATGCTCTCCTCAATACTGCAGCCAATCTGGGCAAGAGGAGTTGCTGCTAAAGCTGGGCCTAATGCCTAACAACAGACATGCCAGGTGAGGATGCATAGTCACTGGTCAATCAACTTGAAAAAGCCTTTCCTGCCTGTGCGGGTTGACTGCCTGGCAATGGTTACACATCCGAGGGGCAGGTCACTGGCATTTGCAAAGACCGAGATGCATGCTGCCGGCACAGTGAGAGAGTAAGCCAAAGAAGTAAGGGAGACTCCAGACACTTCTGAAAGTCTCCTTGGCTTAAAACTGACAGCAAGTTAACCATCCTCTATCCACCTACTGAAAATAAATGGACAGTAGGTGAACGTTACAAGGTGGTGTTTTGTTTTAAAATTTACGTTTTTAGCTCTTGCATGCCTATAGCATGGATGAATGCTGTACTATAATTGCACTGTAGATTGGAAATTGGAAATTGTAGATCACAAAAATCAGTGCACACAGCAATTGGTTGTGAGAGGAAACCCAACACCAGTACCAATGCTGCCAAATCCAGTGCAATCCAGTACCAGTGCCAACAAGAACCAGTGCCAGACAGAACCATTTCCATCCAGTATCAGTGCAAGCCAGAATCAGTGCCTGTACAGCCAGTACCAGTGCTATCTAGTACCAATGCAAGCTAGAACCAGTATCTGTACATCCTGTGTCATTAAATTAATAACTTTGTATTTTCAAAAAATCTTCAAAAGACTCTCCACGCTTCTTAGTAAATACCTTGGAACATCTAGGTTTGCCAGGGGTTTATTGCTACTTGATTTAATTTTATTTTTGATATATGTTTCACAGATAATTTTTTAATGTATTTATTTACTATTGACTTTATTTGTTTCACAGATTTATTCTATTACACATTGGGTTTGATGATCAGGAGGGTGTTTATTTATTATAAGTGTATTTTTTGGGCCACTAGGGGGCAGCGCATCACTATTCTTGGGGACCTTGGGACATCTGCTTTCCAAAGTTTGTGTGTTCTACTGTTCTAGCACTTCAGGGACTTTGAAAATGTGATAGCTAATCAGGAAATCAGATTTTTTTTCTTTATGTAATTTGAAAGCCTGAAGGTGCACCTTGAAATTAAGGTCACTCTATACAGCTAGACTGCAAAAAAGTCTCACACATGTGGTATGTCAGGAAGAGTAGCAAAATGTGTTTTGTGGAACAATTGTAAATATGCTCATGCTGTGTGTGAGAAGTAACTTGTTAAAAAGACAGCTTTGTAAAAAAAAATGAATTTCAATTGAGGCAAAAAATTAGAACTTCAAAATACTCACCATGCCTCTTACTAAATACCATGGGGTAAATGTGGGGGTGTTTGTGCTACCCTACCATTTTAGGACCTCAAGAAATATAAAAGAAACATTTTCCAAAACTTTTTTTTTTCTTTTAACCACCTTACACCTGCTCACCCGCGCTCATTGTACTACGGACAGGCGAAAGACTTGCTGTAGGCAAAACGGCATACAGGTTTTCGACATGTGCGCCCCAAAACCCATACTTCCCCCCTATTGTATACAGCAGGAGCCAATTGGCAGGGGCCAATAATTCATGGCTGGGACCTGCTGAATGGCAGGGATGAGAAACTTAGAGGTCGTTTAGTAAAAACAGCACACTTTACACACATTACACATAGTTAGGCACACATTTAACCTCATGATCGCACTAGATGTTAACCCCTTCCAAGCCAGTGTCATTAGTACAGTGACAATGTATAGTAATACCATTGATCACTACATTTTTGTCACTGATGATGTAAGTGGCAGTTAGTTAGTGTCAGATTGCCCATCGCACTCCCACAGTCCCATTATAAGTTGCTAATCACCACCATTAGTAGTATAAAAACAATTACAGTATATATACACGATAGTTTGTAGGCACTATAACTTTCACTCAAACAGGGGCGGACTGACAACTCATGGGGCCCCCGGGCAAAAGGGGATCATGGGGTCCCTGTGTGCTTGCCCAAACTCAAAAAAGCCTATGAAAAAGGTACCAGGGTCATCTCATGGGGCCCCCTACTGACCCTGGGGCCTCGGGCAGTGCCCAAGTTTCCAAATAGTCAGTCCGCCCCTGCACTCAAACCAATCAATACATGTTTATCAAAGACATGTAGCAGACTACATTTTGGCCAAAAGATATGAGAAGTTTTTTCTTTTTCAAAAACAAGTTTATTGAGAAAAGAGGCACAATGATAACATATACAGGTTACATTCGGATCATGTATAAAACTCAGTAAATGCCCATATCCCCTGACGGGATATGCATTTGAAGCACACATAATTTCATCAATTAACACTGCTTGAATTAAGAATACACAAAAAAAAGAAAAAAACATGTTCCAAACAATAACCGACATAGAGATTGAAAAGAACAATTGGGTACAGAAATCAGCCAATCCTCATATGTTCCCTTCAAATAAAGAATGTGATGCAATACATAGTGAGAGGATGGTGATAGCAGTGGATATTTGGGCGTCCACCCCCTGGGGGTGGAGGCTGAGGAGCTGTAGTTGTACCTGTGGGGCTGCTGGTATTAGAAGTTCATCTAAACTCAGAGAAATGGGAAGGTAATGTTGAGAATGTAGGATAGAGCAAAGGAGGAGAAAGAGGGGGAGAGAAAGAGAGAGACAAGAAAAAAGAGAGAGGAGAGAGAAAAAGAAAAAAAAAAGGAAAAGGGGTAGGGAGAAAAGGGGGATCAGCTGCAACTGCTCCGGGTCAAACAGTTCAAGATAATCCGAGTAACAGTCAGAGGTCCCGTATGGCAATCTAGGTAAGCATGTGTAGTACTCTAATATATAGGTCAGTCTCAGCAATATTTGGGCCGTAATGTTCGGTCTCAGTCAGGTAAGGTGTACATTATATGCATGACACCTGGGATAGTTACGTATTCCTATTGGTCATCGAGTTATGTTCAAGTGGGGGGAGGGGTGGAGTCATGCAGCAGTTGGTGATAAGCGGCTGTTGTTTTAAAATAACTCCAACATGCCCATGTCTTCCTGAATCTCTCGGGCAATCTTTTGCTACAGAGATGAGTTCCTCCATTTTGGCAACTTTGTTTATAGGAGCAAGCCATTCCCAGACTGAGGGGATGTGTGTTGAGCGCCATTGGATTGGGATACATTGTTTTGCTGCATTCACCATATGCATAGCAAGTGATTTGCAGTATGTTTTATAGGGGAGCGAGGAGTGGAGTAAGAATTGGGCAGGAGATAGGACTAGGGAGTAAATTGTTACTTGAGCAATTATTGATTGAATTTTGTTCCAGAATGGTTGGAGCATTGGGCAGTCCCACCATATGTGTAGAAGTGTACCAGTTGCTTGGCAGCATCTCCAACAGGAGTCGGGGATGTTAGGATCAAATCTGTGTAGTAAAGATGGAACTCTATACCATCTTGAGTACAGTTTGTAATTGTTTTCTTGGGTCGAAGCATACATTGAACCTTTGTGTATATGGCCATATACAAGGTCCCAATCAGCGGGGGCCAGGTTTAGTTGTAGGTCATTACTCCAGGCTACGCAAGCCTTTCTAGATGTGATTTCAGTTGTGTTTTCCATACATGTGTATAGCATGGAGCCCACATGTCTCTGTGGGTAATCTGTGGAGCAGATTTTCTCAAATGGGGTAAGGGGTCTAACAAGCTCTCTTGGACATGGTGGGCTGTGTAGGAAGTGATGGAGTTGCCTATACATACATAGTGTCAAGTTTAGAGTTGGCCATTGGTTCAGGAGGCGTTCTCTCATCAAAAAGATGCCATCTTTGAAAAGATGGTATAGTCTCGGGTAATCTTGAGGTAGGGCCCCAGCGAGGAACACACTAGACATTCCGGGGAGGAAATCAGGGTTCATTCGGATAGGCGTGAGTGGACCAGATGTTGAGGACAGGCCCGATTTCTGACATATCAAGTAGTAGCAAGACAGTGTAGGACCGATTAGCGGGTGTTCTCTGAAAGTAGATGGGATATGTGATTTTCCCAGCCATGGAGATGTGGCTAGTGGGGTCACCGAAAAAGCAGCTTCCAGGCTCACCCAGGCCTTATGTACATGGTTTGTAGACCAGTTCACTATTCTTGCCATGTGGCAGGCCCAATAGTAGCGAGTAATGTCTGGCAATCTGGTACCTCCATTAGCCTTGGGCATTGTAAATTGTTCAAAGCTGATTCTAGGATGTTTATTGCACCATAAAAAGAAGGTGCATAGTGTCTTTATTTTTTTAATTGGATATGTTTTATAGCAGAAAGTAAAACATATTGTTGTTTTTTTTTTAATTTTTGTGTCTTTTCGTTTATATTGAAAAACAAAACCTGTGGTGATCAAATACCACCAAAAGAAAACTCTATCTGTGTGAAAATTATATAAATTTTGTTTTGGTACAACATTGCATTACAGCACAATTACCAGTTAAAATAGCGCAGCGCGGTTTAGCAAAAATTGGCCTGGTCATGAAGGGAATAAAATATAAACAATTAAAAAAAACAGCATTGATTAAATACCACCAAAAAGCTCCATCTGTCTCAAAAATGATATAAAATGCAGTGCTACATAAGTAATTGTAAGTGTCACAGCACTAAAAACTAAAAACATGGGGGGTTATTTATTAAAACTGGAGAATGCAAAATCTGGTTCAGCTCTGCATAGAAACCAATGAGCTTCCAGGTTTCATTGCCAAAGCTTAACTGAACAAGTTGAAATTAGAAGATTGGCTACCATGCACAGCTGCACAAAACACTGAATGCACCACTTCTAGTAATTGTACCCCATGGCCTGCACAAGAAAGGAGTGCAACATGTTGGTCCTCAAATGGTTAAAAAATATACTGGAGGAAATTTACTAAAACTACAAATCTGGTGCAGTTCTGCATAGAAACCAGTCAGCTTCCAGGTTTTATTGAAGAAGCTGAAGTTAGAAACTGATTGGCTACCATGCACAGCTCTACTATATTCCGAGTGCTCCAGTTTTAGTAAATCTCCCCCATTCTGTCTCTTGTGATAGTATTTATTCAATTATTTATGCAACCACAACTCTTGTTTTTGTTTTTCTTCTTTTATATTGACTACTACACCAACTCCATCAGTGGTTGCTTTCTGCGGTTTAAGGGGTGATAGGGTTTATCATTTACAATGTGGCCCTGAGATGCTGAGATCTGAGACTGATGATCTACTGTGTACAAAAAAGGATAGTTGAAAAATTAAAGTTGCAAGTTAATTTCTTGCACTGGTGCCCCGTTTCCTGAAAACTTCTGTCTACAGCAGTGGTCCCTAGTACCAACTATCCTGTGTCAGGGCAGGACCACCACCCATAGACCAGAGTCCCTCAGGGAGCGGAGTCTAAGTCCCAGGCTGCCTTTCACCAGGGCCCCTGATGGTGGGGATGGACTTGACGCAGCCAGGAACCAGGTTGCAGCCCCCGAGACACCCCAGCTGCGGTAATGGCCGCCGCCAATGGCGTGTAGCTGGTAGGAACCAGATTAGACAATAGCGTAGTCGGGCAAGCCGGATTGACAACAACGGGACAAACGGTACAGAACAGTAGGCAAGAATCACAGATCACAGGCCGGGTTCAGCAACGGGAGGTCAGATCAAAGGAAAATGGTCTAGTCACAAGCCGAGTCAGATTCCAGGAGAGTCATGAGAGTATACACAGAGCTGTTGCAACACTAACACACAAGACACGAATGCGAAGGGCATGTGCGGACAACAGACTTATATGTAATCAACCACACCCCTCTGGGGGATGGACCTCAGAGGCCTGAAGGCATAAAAGACTCCCACCATGCTTTTTGCAGAAACCCAAGATGGATGCCAGCACATGGAGCAGCACAACCTCTGGGAAAAGGTAGGACCTTGACATCCTGCCAGCGCTCCTGCTACTTGTCTACAATATAGACCTACTTATTGATAAGATCAAAGACAGCAGGGAGATCGCCGGGGGAGCCATCCAAATGTGGGCCCCATGATCTCTAGTTACACATCTGTCTGAAGTTCAATTTCTGTCACTTTCAGACATTTAACACAGCGGTTAGCATTTACCTGTCATTTTCAGGCATTAACATCACAGTTGATTGACTTTAGTGGCACTTTAAAAGAGAAGAGCAGAAGTGTTTCTTTATACAAATTGGATAAAACATAGCATAGAATAATGTTTACAGCTTGCAAATGGGTTTTGTTCAAACAGGTTCAGAAACAGGAAACCGGCATCTGGGAGCTTTCAACAGAACATGTACTGCTCTTTGACACTTCACTTTTCTTTATCCAGACTGCTCTGATTAACTTTAGTTTTAAGGGAATAGAAGATCTGTACAGTGACCCAAGAATTATCTGCAGTAAGAAACTTTCTATGATTGTTATCATGAAATCCATTATCCCTCTAATCCCAGCAGAAATGAGAGTTGGAATGTTCATCTAAAGATGCTGTCAGAACTTCTACTGCTCTGCTGTGCCAGGTACATAGAAAGCAGAATTAAAGTTCACACACACTGAGATGGTTTTGCTTGCAGTGGGTGTAGACGCTGCTATTTTTGAGCAAAGAATGTGCTGCAAGATATAAATCTAAAAGTCTAAATACTAAACACACCCTACCCACTATTGAAAAACCATTTACATTCCTTCTTCTTTATTCTTAAAAGCAAAGAAGAGCAGAAACACATACATATAACACGCTCTTTCAGCACATTTGAAGTCAATGTAATATTTTACAGGCTTCTGCAATGTTTAGATTTGATTACATATATTGTATTTCTTCATGAATGTGCATGGTCATTGTATAACACAAATAATACATGTTTTCTCTTTATCAGTGGGTGTCCTGATGACCCACAGAAAATCACAGATTTTTTTTTATTTTAGTTTCTTTTACAAACATGTATTCGGTTCACAAACATTTTTCTCAGCTGGTGCATAAAGTACAAAGTGTATATGAAGCAAAGGCCAAAAAATGGCCAGACCCAGCCCTGATCAGTCTAAATTCATGCGTGGTCAAGGGTCAGCCTGCTTGAGGGTACTCATCGTAGACTATAACATATGTTATCTGTGAGGAATTTGACTATTCAGGAAACACTGGGGTTGATTTACTAATGGAAACTAGATGGTTTACTTCACACAGGCAGGTTGTACTTTTAATTTTTTTCCTATAATTTAGTGAAAGAGGGAAATCTCATTCACTAAATTACATTGTTCAATCGTGTTTTTTTTTTTGTTTCTTTGGTTATCTTTTGCAAAAGTGAGACTTCACTACGTTCACTAAACTCTGGAGTAAACTATCTTGCAAAGTGTAATTTCCCTTGCAGACTGAGAAGACAATTAGCCTTCAGTAAATAAACCCACTGAGTAGAGTATGTACTGATTTAAGCAGGCCATAGATGGGTCGAATATCAGCCAAAAATTTGTCCAAAAAAAAATCGGCTGATTTTTGGATCATTAGTGGGTGAATTTGTCGGACGTTTTTCATGATTTTTGACACATTTTTTTAATCGGTTATGTTGGGAAAAAAACAGCCGATTTTGTCGATTGGACGATTTTCACGGCCGATCTTTTTATCGATTAAAAAAAATGCTCATGAGCCGTGACCTGCAAGAAGAAGGAAAAGAAGAAAAAGAAGATTAAGACAAAGAAAAAGAAGAAGAACATCTGTATCTATTTGTATCCATTTCGGATACAGATGTTTCTATTTGGATACAAATAGATACAAGGTTGCAACCGCAATACTTTTAAATGTCAAAAATAATAGCAGAGTATCCCTGCAGAGAGCTCCGCTATTATATTTGACATTTAAAAGTATTGCGGTTGCAACCTTGTATCTATTTGTATCCAAATAGAAACATCTGTATCCGAAATGGATACAAATAGATACAATGTTGCAACTTTGCTATACTTTTAAATGTCAAATATAATAGCGGAGCTCTCTGCAGGGACACTGCTATTATATTTTCCAGCCGAAGATGGGATGAAAATCAGCCGATTTTTTCTTTCCAATGGTGGTAACGTCGGCCGATTGAACAACTGATTTTTCGTTTTTTTGGTTTTTTTTAAAATGGCCGGTTTCACCCTGTCTATGGCCTGCATTAGTCTATCAATCAGCTCATTACAAGTGACGGACAGATGCCTTCATGCTTGCTATTTTCGGGATGACATCTACCCTACTGGAGCTAGCCAGTCAGATAAGTTGCAAATTTCTGTTAAGTGGTTGAATATTTCTTTGTTTTTTAGAACCAGGGATGTGGAAAACACAATTTTAGGCACAGGGATACAGCTTTATCATATATATTATATATATATATATATATATATATATATATACTGTATATTTAATAAACTGCTCTCAAGATTATCATTATAACTTAAATTCTATGACACATTTAGTTCATTGTACAGCTAACTGGTATATACAGTATCAGACCAGAAGGGCTACCTTTACTGAAAGATTGTGTGGGATGCCTGGAGCTCCTGAAGGCTTCCTATGCTACTTAACCACTTCCAGTCCGGACACTTTCACCCTCTTCCTTCCCAGGCCAATTTTCAGCTTTCAGTGCTATCACACTTTGAATGACAATTGCGCGGTCATGCAACACAGTACCCATATGAATTTTTTTAGCATTTTTTTGAGACAGATAAAACTTTATTTTGGTGGTATTTATTCACCACTGGGATTTTTATTTTTTTGCTATATAAATGAAAAAGTCCAAACATTTAGAAAAAAAAGTGTTTTTCTTATAAAATTTTGCAAATAAATAATCTTTCTTCATAAATCTTGGCCAAAATGTATTCATCTATCTTTTTAGTAAAAAAAAAAAAAAAAACCCAAATTAGTTTATAACCAAAAAATATAATTTTTCAAACTTTTTTTGACATTTTTATTTTATTTTTTTATATTATTATTTATGTTTTTTTAACATACTCTCACCCTAGCAACCAACACAGTGTCACCATAGTGACACTGTACTACTTGTGGGGGCAATGAAGATTTTTTTTTTTTTTTACACTTATTGCTTTTACACCCAGAAAGGCTGTAAAAGCAATCATTTCTCATTGCAGCATTCTTGCAGCCATTGAGAAATACTGTGTGAGCTGTGATTGGTCACAGCTTGCCACATGGTACAAGGCTGTTGTGAATAACCTTATGCCATATGACCTCTGTGATCATTCACAGATTTCACTAGTAGTAAGCAATGATGTCAGAAGTGACATCTTGCTTACTACTATTCATGTGATCACTGATTGGTCAATCAGTGATCACATGATTGGGGCCTCACACAGAGGTCCCATACAGTGATTGGTGTTCCTAGGGAGTGCGCACAGGCAGAGAAGGGGGAAGAACGTTTATAAATGACCACCCGCTCCTTCAATGCTCCCGTCTGGCTGTTTATATACATGGGCCAGACGGGAAGTGGTTAAACACTATTTTATTAAAAGTTCAATATCCTGTGCACAAGGGGGTAGTGGCACTATAAGTAGCTGTTCACCATGTCCTCTACCATGTCCTCCACCAGTAGTTATTGCTTCTTTTAACTAGCTTCACACATAGTCTCAAGCTGATACAAACAGCAGATTTAACTTCAGAACAGGGGAGGACTGACAACTCATGGGGACCCCGGGCAATAGGGGTTCATGGGGCCCCTGTGTGCTCGCTCACACTCAAACCACACCCAAAAAAGCCTATGAAAGGTATCAGGGGCATCTTATGGGGCCCCTTACTGACCCTGGTCTCTCAGGCAGTGCCCGAGTTTCTGAATGATCAGTCCGCCCCTGCTTCAGAAGCATACCTATACAGAACTAGTAGAATCTGACGCCAAGAAGAAGGCGAATTTTCAAAAACCCCAAAACATGTTAGCTACTAACCTTTTATAGCAAAAAAAAAAATACATTTGACCATCTTACAGACAATCCTTTTGGCACATTACCTTCCTTTAAACTTCATTCTGCATGGTCAGTATGTTAGTGATTTAGTTATTACCAGGGTTGGAATAAAATTGTGTTTTAAAATATAGTCAAGCTTTGAAAAAAAGTGGTATTTCTGTGAGGGCAGTACTGGTGTGGTACCTGGAATGGATGAGCAAATCTGCTCAAGTTCAATTCATGGGGGATTTATCAAATCCTGCGTAAAGTTGGAAAGTTTGTAACCTAAAATTGGATCACATTGATATCTAATTGGGAAAAATGTTAAGAATCAATTCTGGCATTAAAGTTAAACTTGCGTTCTGACTCTGTGACACTTCACAATCTTTGTTTATGGGGTTGTCAAAAAAGGGCATGTGGAGCTGGGCACATGTCTTGTTGAACATGTACCAATACAAAATAAATAAATACGAGGTGGTATCAAAATGTTTCAAGACTAGTTTTGTAACAAGCCAACAGATGGCAGCACAATGCTGCACGCACAGTCACATGGAGCACCAAACTTCATCAATCAATGTGCCAAAAGGCATAATCCTATGTACATCAGGAGCTAAGCAACTACTGCTATTCTGACCACATGAGTTACCACATCTGCTATTTCATCATAGATAGCAAGTTAGAACAAAGACCAAATGTGAAATTCTGCTTGAAACTGGGCAAATCTGCCACAGAGACATTTGACATGATTCGGCATGTTTATGACAATACTGCAATTCATTTGAGGTGTTTTGAGTGCTTGCTTTAAGAGTGGAAGAACATCACTGCAAGATGACGAGGGATCAAGAAGACCTTTAACAAGCTCAATCCCTGAAAAGACCCTCTTCTCGAAGATGAAGATCCAACTCAAAGGTTGCCATTTTGAAAACATTGCAGAGGTTCAGCAATTTGCCCAGTTTCACGCAGAACTTCTCGTTTGTTCTTTGTTCTGACTTGCTGTCCATGATAAAATAGCAGATGTGGTAACACATGTAGTCAGAATAGCACCAGTTGCACAGCTCCCAGTGTACACAGGATGATGTCTTTTGGCATACTGTCTTATGAAGGTTGGTGCTCACTGTGACTGTGCCTTGTGCTGCCATCTGTTGGCATGTTACAAAACCAGTCTCAAAACGTTTTGATGCCGCCTGGTAAATAAATACAGCATGATAGGGAGAGGGTTCTCATTTAGTGCAACTTGAGGAATGACACTGGAAAAACACCAATCCTTTTAATTACATGCTTGGGAGATGCCTTTACATTTTATGTGGTGTTATAGAGCAGTACGATTTTCATGGACAGCATAGGTGACACTGTATTCTGCCATCACATATTTTGGATGTGTAATTGACTGTTTACTTTTACATAGATCATACCTTTGATACAACAGCATCACTGTAAAATGATTCATTACAAAAGGAAAAAAAATGGCTTTGTTAGGTAGTTTTGGCTGAAACACCTGATTTTTCATTTTTTATCCAGAAGTAATAGACCTGAAATGACTGCTGGATGTTGCAGGTGCAAAAAAAAAAAAGCTATGATCTAAAAGCTATAGAAATGTTCACTCTTAAAAAATGAAGCTAAAGTTTTTAAAGGAGAGGTACAGCCAAAGCTCTTTTGGCTGTACTTCTCCTGTGGATCACAGGAGTGCAGTTCATTCTGCAGAGGGCAGACCAGACAGCAGTGACTGACGGTCATCACTCTGCTCAGAGAGGCTGTGAGAATTCACCGATCAGCGGTCATGTGATCGCTGAGTTCTCACCCTTAGAGCCGGTGGGGAACAGATGCAGCATCGCACTGATCCTGCATCCACCTAGCTAAGTATGATTTAAAAAAAAAACAAGAAACCCCATACTTCTCTTTTAATTTTGTGCAGATTGGCCAGTGACCAAACAGTTTAATAGTAGCCCCACATACCCAAACTGCCTACCATTCCAATTATTCCCTTAACATTAAAAATATAGACCTCATAAATGAGCTTAGTAGAAATTGGCTACCATCAGGATAGTAGGAGAGCACTTGAAAAGGCAGCAAATAGAAAAGGCTTTGCAGAGTGCGCCTTTTTTCACATATCTGCTGCTGACAACATTTTTGTGTGGTCTGCAGGCTCAGCCTGTAGAATATCAGCTGTGACGGAAGCGTAGGCAGGACAGAACACACAAAGAAGATGGTAAACACACAAAGCTTTATTGAACTATGGAAGGCACTCAATCAGGGTAGGAAGGTAACGTCCAGGTACCCAAAAAGGGGAAGAGAGGGGAGGAGCCCAACATAATTGTAATTCGGCCCACGATAGGACAATCTAGGTAGCGATGGCCCGAGCACTTGGGGGGGGATGGGCAGTCCAGGTAACTACAGTACTCCAGACACACAATAGGCAGTCCGAGCAAGTATTAATCCCAGCACACAATAGGGGCAGTTAAGGCAGCACTGATCCGGGCACTCAATGGGGCAGTTCAGGTAGCAATAATCCGGGCCCTCAATGGGGCAGTTCAGGTAGGAGTAATCTGGGCAAACAATAGGGGCAGTTCAGGGCACTCCGCAACATGCGGCTTGTAGGGACACTCACAGTAGGCGGCTTGCAGACACTCTGCAGCAGGCGGCTTATAAGGACACTTAAGGGAGGCGGCTTGCAGACACTCAGCAGCAGGCGGTGTGTAGGGACACTCATGGGAGGCGGCTTGCAGACACTTCAGCAGGCGGCTTGTAGGAACACTCATGGTAGGCGGTTTGCAGACACTCAGCAGCAGGCTGCTTGTAGGGACACTCACAGTAGGCGGCTTGCAGACACAGAGCAGCAGGCGGCTTCCAGGGACACTCGATTAGCAGACGGGGCAGCTTTTCAGGGACAACAGCAGGCTCACGGGGACTCAGCGGGGTCTTGGCTGTGGGGTCTGACCTCAGCTCAGACCTCACACAGCTTTCCAGGGACAACAGCAGGCTCACGGGAACTCAGCGGGGTCTTGGTGTGGGGTCTGACCTCAGCTCAGACCTCACACAGCTTTCCAGGGACAACAGCAGGCTCACGGGAACTCAGCGGGTCTTAGCTGTGGAGTCTAACCTCAGCTCAGACCTCACAAAAAGCGGTCAGCAGACAGGGTTCAGCTTTCCAGGGACAACAGCAGGCTCATGGGGACTCAGCTTTCCAGGGACAACAGCAGGCTCACGGGAACTCAGCGGGGTCTTGGTGTGGGGTCTGACCTCAGCTCAGACCTCACACAACTTTCCAGGGACTCAGCGGGGCTTTGGCTGTGGGGTCTGACCTCAGCTCAGACCTCCCAACAGCTGTTCTCTCTTTCTCGTGCAGGGGATTAACACAGCGGTCAGCTTGTCAGGGACACAGCAGGCTTGCAGGGACTCGGTACGGTCTTGGCTGTGGGGTCTGGCCTCAGCTCAGACCCCACACAGCACCCTGTCCCGAGCGGGGGATGAACCACAGGCCGGGTCCCGCACCGGCCTTCTTAAGCCGGCGTAGGATGCTTCCCGGTTGCCCTGGCAACGGCCGGCCCAGCGGCATGTTGCCGGGGCAACGAAGCATGGCCTCCTCACTCGGGCAGCGCTCAGGGAGCGCGGTCTTTGTCTCCAGTGGGTGCAGAGTGCGGGAATCCTCGTGGTCGGTGGAAGTGCGCCGCAGTCCCCTGGCGGGGGCTCACCCTTCTTCTGGCTATATGGCCGGGAGAGGTGTGATTCCAACCGCAGGGGTCACTTTCCTCCCATCCTGCGCAGCCTGTCTTCAAAGGCTGCGGCAGGATGAGAGGACCTGACAAGGGGGGGAAGGAGGGCAAGGTGACACCTCTCACCCTGCACAGCCTGTCTTCAAAGGCTGTGGCAGGATGCGAGGACCTGACAAAGGGGGGGGAAGGAGGGTGAGGTGACACGGAGGGGACAGCAGGCACAAGGGGGGTGGGGGAGGCACAGTCACTCCGTGACATCAGCCAGGGTCAAGGTACCAAACTTTTGGGTTCCATATGCATGAGGAAACACATGACTTTACAACACAGCCTCTAGAGATAGGAAAGGAAGTCTCACAAAGGGTTTTAGAGGCTTATACAACATCAAGCAGGCAAAATGTCATAGGGCCACAGCACATCAAGCAAAAGCTTGAATCAATGCAGAATCCTCAAATGGTGACAATGCAGTAACTTGTATCCCCTTTGCCTCACTTGCTTCAAGATCTGACTTCTCAGAACCACCAATCCCCCACATGCACCACAGAGCATTTGAAACATCCCAGGGTAAACACTGTCATGCTGCCTTCATTACCAGCTCCTGTCTTTCATTGTGTTCCGGCTCAGCAAATGTACCACACATTGTTTCAGGGTAGAAACTTGCAGCCATAGACGTTGCCGGGACAAGGTCATCCAGTTCCCAAGGCTAAGATTGAAAACGTGCCCCCCACAGCTATCACCAATATATATCAGTGTGCACCTAAATGTTTGTAAAGTTTGTGGCATGAAGCAAACTGAATGGTTTAAAATTTGTGCTAAAATATGAGGTTAACAGTGGCAAAGGAAAAATTGTCCCTGAGCCCGGGGTGTCACTGAATTGAAAGAATGTCATTGTATCTGTGGTGTTACTGGAAGGAAAAAAATGTCCCTCTGTTGGTGGTTTCACTAAAAGGAAAACGTGTAGCTGTGTTGGAGGTATCACTGGAGGAAAAACTGTCCCTGAGTCAGTGATATCACTTAAAAGAAAAAATGTCCCTGCATCTGTGATGTTACTGGAAGGAAAATAATGTGTCACTGCAAGTCACCAGCACATCTACACTTTTCCTTTCAAAGTCACTGAGAACAAGGGTGGTCCAGCAACACTGGGAAACTCAAAATTCTTGGGTTCACTTGAAATCACTCAAAAAGTCTGGGACACTAAGAAACTCAATATCTTGGGGTCACTCAGAATCTCAAAAAGTTGGGGACACTAGGAAATATGGGGAGAGGGGGCTAGGAACACAAGCTGTTCTTGCTGTTAATAAGGCAATTCCTAAGGGAATGAGTCCAGGTTAAATAGAAAGAGATTAGGAGCTACAAGTACTAGCATGCTGCTGGTCTGTGAGTATTGAAAGAGAAGTTTGGAATTTTGAAAAACAAAAATGATTCTCATCTAGGTGTATCTCTGTCCCCACCAGCTCTACACTGTGTACTAAGTTATCAAAGACTGTTGAGCAGTCAGTTTTCAGCATTCTGTGAGTAGATAGCCAGGGACTGTCAGTCTTCAGCTCTCTGCTCTGCCCCCTTCCCAAGAAGGAGGCAAGGGCTTGCTGAGAGGTTGTACCAGCTTCCGATCCAGGGTTCTGTGTGGATCCCGACCGTATATTTTTAGAGCCTGGACCATCTCTGTGATGTCTAGAGTCACAGGAATACAGAACTAACTGCACTTCTACGATCCATAGGTTTTTGATGTGTTTTGTGTTTTTTTGTTTTTTTTTGCCAATAGGAAAGTATTGACTTTGATGTGACTTTGGATGGGTGCAATTTTGATGTGACATTACGCTCTTTGGCACTCAAGTAGCATCAAAGTAGTATCAAAGTCTCACCCATCCAAAGCTGCATCAAAGTTGCAACCCATTTAACGTTGCATCAAAGTTGCATCTAAGTCACACCCATCCAAAGTCACACCAAAGTCAACACTTTCCTATTAGCAAAAAAAGCAAAACGCGCCAAAAATTTGAAAAAAATGTAAAACGCATCTCAAAACTCACTGGAAAACTTGTCAATTGTAATACGCAGCGGTCATTAATTAGGTGAAATGGAACCCATGAGCAGTTGATGAGCCGAATGGATCTTTGCTCATCTCAAGTCAGTAGCAGCCAAAATATAAATTCCATTGTTTTGACTACAGTGTTCTACTGAAAGCACACTTCTTGAAGTTTAATAGAAAATCTTGCAGTAACTCTCTTTGTATCACATATAAAATAATTGACCCCCCAAAAAAAACTATTTACAAACCTGTCAGGCTGTTGAAGACTTGCAATAATTATTTTTTTATAATAAATATATTAATACCAAATATGCACCACACATATTTTAATAATTAGTCACCTTTGTTTCCTGCCTGAAAACAGCTCCTTATTCTGTAATACATTAGTAATTAGTTTGCTTCTATCCTTGAAAACATATCTTAAACCAGATTTCACCCCTTTTGTCATTCCCTTTCAGCAACTTTAAACATGCACATTAAAAAACCGAAAACTGTCTTCAGTGTTTAGTGAACTAGTTGACTGTCTATTATATTTTCTCTTTTAATTGTTAGGAAATATGTCAAAGTCTGCATAAAGCCTCTGAATCTTTGTAATTTGCATTTAATTATGAAGTCCCTATAGCATTAGGCAGCTCATGCAACTGAGCAGGAAAATGATGCAGATATTAGTAATAAAATTAAAGTGTCTGTTAAAAAATATGAAAAAGGCATTTTCATCCAAAGAGAAAACATATAAAAGAAAGAAACCGCATAGCTTATTTGCATCTTGCTTTCAAGTTTTCTTTTTAGAGGCAAAACATCAAATTAGATTACGTCCACGTTTACCAATTATACTGTCAACTAATAAAAAAAACTTTTTTTAATACTTACCTTATTTTTCTAATTTTGGCACTCACAGACTTTAGATGAAGGTAAGACATCAAGTACAATATACGAAAAGACATCTGAAACATATGAACCCCAGAAAGATGGTTTTTCACCTAATGCTCACATACACGTTATCCAGTTTTTTACAGCTTCCATGTTTAAGTAATAGGCTGAGGAAACCCTTTTTCTCTCCTGCACTGGCAGATATAAGTTCCCCACAGATGGGGAGTCTAATAAGCTTCAAGTCTTTACCAGAAGGTATTGAATTTGTTTGTGATGCCCCCAGGTCATACTCTGCGGGTTCAATTCAAGCATGGGTTCACATGAACCCAACCCATTTACAATTCATGGAAATAGTGAAAAATTTGGTTGACACACACACCAACCAACAGTAATGCACTTTCAGACCTTTGAACTTAGTTCAGGTGGTTTAGAAATGACAGTAATGGGGCGGGAAGAGATTTATTATATAACAACATAAAAAGGTTGGATACCCAGCATCCATATTGCATAGCTGTGATAGGGAAAGCATAGGGAGTACTGTGGATAAAGTGCACAGGGACAGATTAGTGGAGAGTTTGTATGCACTTCCTTATTAAGAACCTTTATTGAATGTTCTCAAAGTGGTTGTAAACCCTTACATATACCCTGTGAAGTGACTGGCCTCAAGTGATATACAAAAATGAAACAAGCTCCAATCTGCAGTCTTCTCTTCTCTACAGCCATTCAAAGTGCTGAATTTATTAAGCTTGTCTGAGAGTTCAAACAAAAGAGGGGGCTAGCTGAAGTTATACTCTGCAGAGCTCAGTGAGGATAGCTCTGAGAACTGATTGGAGGGAAGAGACGCACCCCCTCCACACGAGAACAGAACTGAGGCTGAGGTCCCTCCCCATCATCATTTTTCTCTTGGTGTTTGGAGGTTTACAACCACTTTAAGATAGCAAAATGCTGTGTATCTTAAGAAATTTTGGGGTGGGGGAAGAATTTTTTATATCTTACTGCTGCTGATATGTATCCTGCAGCTTCTTTAGAATCTCACCACATGCCTTGTCTACAGTCATAACAGGCTGAATGTGTTTTGTGATAGAGGCCCCTTTTACAGTGCACAGACATTTCAATTGGGTCTGTTTGCCTGTTTTTCAGGTGGTCCCAATTGGAACCTCTATTCTCCTCTATGGAGCAGCGGGTGTAAACGGACATGTGTCTGTTTACACCCGCCACCATCCAACCCGATTCACGAAAAAGAGATCATGGATTAACATGTGCAGTGCCACGCAGGATACATGTTTCTTATTACTCATAAGAAACATCTGACACAGGAATGTCAAGATTTACTTTACTAAAAGGCACCAAATGACACCAAGAAACTGCATGATCAATTCACACCTTATGCAGGTGAAAAGCACATGGTGCAAGAAGGAATGTACACTTCAATTGTCAACACCCTACATCTTTTTTTTCTATTGAATAGAGTTTTTTCTCTAATTTTTTTTCAATTATAACTTTAAGCTTGGGGTGCTTAGAGCACATCAAGCAGCTGCTGTTGAGAGTCTGTTGAAGAGCACTTTTTAAAATTTTTACATTTTTTTGCATCATTAAAAAAATAAGTATTGGAACAGTGTTTTCCTAAACTATTTCCAATGGCATCACTTACATTCACTGTACCCTCTATTCCCTTTTGTCCCTGATTAAAACTATCTCACTGCTGGCCAAAATACAGTTGCTGTGGCAACTTCATTTTTTTTAACTTTTTCTGCCAATACTAAAAGGTAATTGAAAACAATCATTGTGAGTTAACAGGACAAAATGGAAAAATACATGACTATTTGTAAAACGTTCACAAAACTGTAATTTATTCAGTAGCTAACTAAACACACTTATCCAATAACTTATAAAAATAAACTGCATAAAAATATTAAATACAAATATTCTTCCCTTTTCGATCACAAAAATGGTGATTTCTTCTAAAAGCAGTGGATTGATTGTGGAAGGTCAGATGGTAAATTTTCATCAAATGCTTCATCTATATCAGGCAACAGAGTAATTTCTTGTTTGGCAATCAGAAAATGATCTTGGCCTTCATGCACTTGCCACAACAAAGTAAGCTGGATAGACACTTGCCTACTGGACACTTATACCCCCTTCCTGCCCAGGCCAATTTTCAGCTTTTAGCTGTTGCACTTTGAATGACAATTGCGTGGTCTTGCAACACTGTACCCATATAACATTTTTATATTTTTTTTCACACAAATAGAGCTTTCTTTTGATGGTATTTACTCACCACTGGGTGTTTTATTTTTTGCACTATAAACAAAAAAATAGCAAAGAAATTAAAAAAAAAAAGTTTTCTTTGTTTCTATTATAAAATTTTGCAAACAGGTAATTTTTCTCCTTAACTGATGAGCGTTGATGAGGCTGCACTGATAGGCAGCACTGATGGGCACTGATAGGTGGCACTAATGAGGTGGCAAGGATAGGCGGCACTGATGATGCTGCACTGATATACAATAATGATGGGCACTGATAGGTGGCACTGATGGGCACTGATAGGTGGCACTGATGGGCAGCACTGATGGGTGGCACTGGCTAATGGCACTGACTGGCAGCACTGCTGGGCATTGATGGGTGGGATTTCTGGGCAGCACTGATGGGTGGTACTGAGGGGGGCACTGCTGGGCACTGGTGGGTGGCACTGCTGGGCACAGGTGGGTGGTACTACTAGGCACTGATGGGCACAGATGGGTGGCACAGCTTGGCACTGATGGGTGGCACTGCTGGGCACAGGTGGGAGGCACTGCTGGGTGGCACTGTTGGGCACTGATCATCAGGGCACTGATGATCAGTGCCCTGATGATCAGTGCCGATCCGTCCTCTAACAATTGCTGGTTATCAGCATTACTTTCCTCATGTTGTGACAGCATGAGGAAAGTGCAGCCGATAACCGGCAACTGCATTTCCCTGTGATCAGCGTGTCATTGGACACAGCTGATCACGCGGTAAAAGGTCGCTGTGTTTGGCCTTTTACCACATCACGTGATCATGTGATCAGCTGTGTCCGTAGGACACAGTGATCATGGAGATCACTGGGTGCGCATTCTGGGAGGGCACGTTCTAGGAGGACGTCATATGACGCCCTCCCAGAACTGGACAACAGCGCTGTAGCCATCATTCGGCTATAGCGCAGTTGACAAGTAGTTAACTTTTGTTTTGGCACCCATAATAATCCTCTTTGGATATTTAGATCTGTAGCATAGTGGAGTAGAATACTCTCTGTGGTGCAATGATAGAAATTCACCACAAGCTCTAAAGGTAAACTGGTCTGTTTAAGTCTTCTAATACATAACAGACACTTTTGTGCCATGCTAGGACAATGCTATATAAACTCCCAGGAATTAAATGTTATTCAGTCTACATCTCCTCTCAATTTGTATGAATATAAGAATGGGTGGTCTTCCTAGATCTCCAGTAGTCCATTATTATATTATCAGTTTATGTAATTTTTAAGTCCTATTAGAATGATATAATCTGCTAACTTCACAATTGCATTAGAGGCATAAATAGGGATGTAATCATGTGTAAACAGGGCTAGACTGAGCACATAGCCCAGTGGTACTACTGTGGTCAAAATGAGAGTTTAGGGTTTCCCCATTCTCATAGTTTGTGGTCTGTGATTTAAGAAATATATTTATGTTCAACTGATGTTTCATGTTTTGTTTATGCATCTGCTCATGATCAATGGAGGTTTCCTGGCTTAAGTTAAGACTGAAAAATTGCAGTTTACAGCTTTTTAACTCTACAAACAGCACCTTTTTAACTCTACAAACAGTAGACATGTAATATTATGTATTGGTTGTGTAATATTTCAATAAGCTGTCTATGGATAGCAGTAAAGAACTGGTTAGGTGTTTACAGTTAAACCGGCTAGGGTTTCTATACTTGGCAGTTATTGTTTTCTTTCTCGCTCCATCAGATCATCACATAGGAAATCAGTTTTTACAATCATATCATGGTTCTCCTAGAATTTAACAGTGTAGAATTTAGAGATAAACATTTTCCAGTATTCTTTAATCCATTACCTTTCCTTAAAAACATCTGTGCAATTGAGGTTACATAAAAATACAGAATCCTAATAATGTACATTACAGTAAATCCCTTGCTAGTCATCTCTCCTATATTACCTTGAAGAAAGGCAACATTTAGTTTTACTATGCATTAATTATTTTGCATGAGCCTTCAGAATAATTAACTGACACAGAGAACATTAGCATGACATAAAATCAGTTCTTAGACATCTCAATAGCATATGAAGTGAATATCTGTGCAGGTGCTTTGATTTAATTAATGCAAACAGTAACTGTGTGTCTTAGATTATCCATAATATAAAAGTATTCATTTCAAAACCATCTTTAATCATCAAACAAAATAAGTTTTCTTTTAGCATCATATAGTGTTTTGTGTAAAAATATTTTTTTCTTGCGCTAGAGCACATCCCCATCCATGAGAGAGATAGGGATGTGGATTGTCTTCTATTATAGTGTGAAACTAAGTGGATTTTCACCCTGCAAGCTACCAAATTTGCAGATTTAAATTACTCTATAAGTTTCAAACCCTTTTTATAGTTCAGAATCCCTGTTAGATGTGATCCTAACAATGGCCATCTATCAATGTTTCTATGTATTCTTCGTTTTAAATAACTAGGTATGTATATTGCATTATTGTTGTCAAAATTATTGAAGGGCACTTTGTTCCAATCTAACCATTAATATATGAAAGTGTATAGCCATTGATAAATATTTTATCATATTGTTTGTAGCCTGGATATATGACACTGGGATAGCTGAATGAACCAGAGGAAGGATACATCGTTTATCAACAAATAAACTTTAAAGGACAAGTTCAGGGATATGTAAAAAATCATAGTTCCCTAAATACATTCAGCTATGAAAACCCCCTTCCCCCTCAGGTCCTTACTTATCTCCTCCAATAGCTACAACTTTTTCCTATTTTCTACAGCCAGTACAAATGGTATCTTTGTATCCCCTATTTTTCCCAAAAATTCAAAGTAAAGACTTCAGGTGTGTGTTTGGTAGATATTGGCTAGCGACACGACAATTCAAAAGCAGAACTGCATATCTGCTGTCGACAGGATCAATGTGGTCTGCAGTCTCTGCTGGCAGTGTATCAGCTTTAGTAAAAGTTTCATCCATGTGGGTACCACATGCATGAGGAAACATGACTGTATGTGCTAAGGAGTAACACCTTATTGAGACAAGTCAGCATCAAAAGGCATGCACTCTTCTTCTTCAAAAGCACATACTAGCTACTTTCTTTTAGAGTGGTGCTAATGCATCTTTTTTTACATCCCATAGCAGACATTTTTGTTTAGCCTTCTAATGTGCCATTTTCCTTTTCCTCAGAGGCCCATAGCAGCAACTTTTTTACTGCACTGCTCATGCAATGCCTTTTCTCCTCCTCAAATGAGCATAGACATCATTTGCCTTTCTAGTGCTACTCCTGAACCTTTTTCATCTTCAGCTAATTCCACCATATTGCTGCCAATTGGCTAGGCTAGGAGTCATCGGACTTTTTTAATTTTTTATTTCATTGTCAGGCCATCCCTGCCCTGCAACCTGAATACTAACTTTCAAAAAAGTCCTAGGCCTTAACACTGCCTTTTTCCTGTACAAAACAATAAAAAATGGCTTCCTTGAAAGATAAGGCTGCCAGCATAAACACTGGCCTTGCAGTGGTGATGACAGCTACAAGTAGTTCTATTGACAATATCTCTGATGTAAAACAGCTTTTTGATTTGGTCCCAACTTCATCCGTAGGCTCTGACAAAATGGGAGGTATTGCTGGCATAATGGAAAAGGTGGACAATGATATTTTAAAGGAGTTGGAAGCTTCCCTTAAGAAACCCAAAGAAAGGGAACATGACATGATAATGAATACATTCATTAAAGCAGATCAATAAAGAAATCTGTCTTATTGACCTCATCAAATAAAAACATTTATCCAGTATTGCATTTATTCTATGTAGTTATAGAATAAATATTTTGGGATTATCCTGGCACCAGAAACAGATCCACAATATCAACTCCAAAAAAAGCATCCATGTTAATCCAACACATAAATCGTTTAGTGTGCATCAATAAATAAAATCATGTAGGCTGTATATTGCAACAAGCACAAAAATAATAACAACTTCAACCCACAGTCTCTCTTCTTGTCATACTTGACTGCATATTTTTAGCACAGCACTTTATTGAACCTGCCAGTCCCCCACTGTATTTCCACTGTCTGTATTGGATTTATCTTGGTTCAATAAAGTGGATTGTTTGGAGTGCAGCCGATCAGACTTCCTATGTTCTCATCTGTGCAGCACACCAGCTGAGCTAGCACCCACAGAAGGAGTTGTGCTTGGAGATTGGGAGTCTCTCTACCTTGAGCAGCGGTAAACATATATACCTAAAATCAAAGAGCCTAAAATATAGCACATCAGTACAGCACCTCCAAAGATGTACTGTCTCAGAAGGGCCAATAGGGACACAAGGTGATAAGACCACTTCCCATACTCAGTCAGATGCATTATCTGTCATTATATGACTCCATGAGTAGTCAGACAGCCACACATAACTGATTGTACAATGTTTCAAAAGTCACTATACATGATGATGTAGCTGTCAATTTCCTTTTTTGGGGGTATCTCTAAAGCTGTTCTGCCATCACCCTTGTGTTTCAGGCAGTTTGGAGTTTATTAGAAATGCTGTGCAGTCCCTTATTGGTGCACAACAATAAGCATTATTAAGCTGCAATGTAAGAGGGAGAGACAAAGCAGTTTTTGTAATGAAATAAAATTAGAATACATTATTTCAGAGACAATGCTCACAAATTTTGTACTTTCACTGCAGAGTATGTAAGCAGGTTTAGCAAGCCACAGTGTAAAAGGGGGAGATGAGGCAGGTTTTTTCATGAATCAAAAATTAGAGTGTAATAATTTCAAGACTCTAGCCAGAAATATTTTACATTCACAGCACTGTATTTGGCAGGTTTAGCATAACACAATATAAGAGGCAAAGATATAGGAGGCAAAGACAGGGCAGTTATCATTAAATAAAAATGAAAACGAGACAATAGCCACAAATATATTTGAGTGCTACAGCAATGGAATAAACTGAAATAAACTGAAAAACACAGAGCATGATTGGCCCTACAGCAAACTTTACAAATTTTGCAGCTGAAGCCCAGCTGTGGAAACATTATGTGTATGGTACTTTTACAGTGCTAAAGCAATGGCACAGGTCAGGAGTTGGTAATGGTGGCAGGCAAGCAGAGTTAGCAATAGCTAGTAATTGTAGAATGTTGGGATGGGTGGCAGGAGCTGGTAATTGGAGGGAGGAGAAGAGGAGAAGGGGTATGCCTGTACATAAAGAATGATAAGCTAATGAATGTGAGAGAGGAGATTGCAAATGGGATAAGGAGGGATGTGGGGTCCCTGTGGGTGGAACTTCAAAGAGAAGAAAGAAGTGTGAAAATAATAGTGGGGGTATGTTACAGGCCCCCTAATTTGAAGGATGAGGAGGAGTTGGATCTCTTATTGCTGTAAGAAATGGCAGCTAGGCAGGGCAACCATAATGGGGGATCTCCAGGATCAGATGGCTTACACTCCAGTGTCCTCAGAGAACTCAGTCTGGTTATAGCCAGACCACTATTCCTAATTTTTAAGGACAGCATACTGACAGGAATGGTACCAGCTGATTGGTAAAGGGCCAACATGGTACCAATATTTAAAAAAGGGTAGAGATATATATTCTGGTAAACTATAGGCCAGTCAGTCTAACATTGATATTAAGTAAACTATTGGAGGGGATGATAATGGACTATATCCAAAATTTTGCTGATGAAAAAAGTATCATTAGTAGTAATCAGCATGGCTTTATGAAAGGTCTATCTTTCCAAACCAATTTCTTAACATATTATGAGGATGTGAGCTGCCATCTAGATACAAGAAGGCCTGTGGATGTGGCCTACTTGGATTTTGCTAAAGCATTCAATACAGTTCCCCATAAATGCTTCATTTACAAACTGAGGACTGTAGGCATGGACCATAGGGCTTGTACATGGAAAGAAAACTGGTTTACAGGGGCGTGTCCAAAGGTTAGTGATCAATAGTGATCAATAGCATATATTCAGACTGGTCTGGAGAGGTAGGTGGGGTACCTCAGGGCTCTGTTCTGGGACCATCTTTATTTAATTGTTCATAAATGATATAGAGGTTGGTATAAATAGCTTAGTCTCAGTTTTTGCTGATAATACAAAGCTAAGCAGGGCAATAACTTCACAGCAGGAAGTAGAAACTTTACAAAAAGACCTCAATAAAATAAATGAGTGGGCAAATACATGTAAAGTAACGCACTTGGGAGCTAAACATACTAATGCACTCGCTAAGGAAAGAACCTCTGGGGGAGTCCAGGGTGGAAAAAGATCTGGGGGTCCTAGTGGATGACAGACTCAGCAGTGGTATGCAATGCCAAGCTGCAGCAAGCAAAGCTGGTAGAATGTTAGCATGCATAAAAACGGGTATTTACTCAAGAGATAAAACTATAATCCTGCCACTTTACAAAATTCTGGTTCAGCCACATCTGGAGTATGCTGTCCAGTTCTGGTCACCAGTCCTCAGAAAGGATGTGCTAGAACTGGAGAGAGTCCAGAGAAGGGCAACAAAGTTAATAAGGGGCCCAGGGGACCTCAGTTACAAGGAACGATTACAAAAGTTAAACTTGAGAAGAGATATGATATCGATATACAAATACCTCAGTGGTGAATCTAGCATAAGGAATAAACTATTCTGTCTCAGGGAGTATCAGAAGACACGGGGCCACTCAATGAAATTGGAGGAGAAGCAGTTTAGCCTTAAGCAGCTTAGGGGGTTATGCATGGTCAGGGTGGTAAGGATTTGGAACTCACTTCCACAATCAGCAGTGTCAGCGGGAAGTATTGATACTTTAAAAAAAACTCTTGGATGGGCACCTTAGTGACCACAATATACAGGGATATGGGATATGAGTTTTTGACATGAGCAGACACACACCTACACAGGTTGAACTAGATGGACTGGTGTCTTTATGCAACCTTACCAACTATATAACTATGTAATAGAGGCAGGCTAGCAGAGGCAACAGGAGGCTAACTATCAGAGACCACAGGAGCTGGTAATGGTGGCAGGAGCAAGTCAAGGGAACACAAAGCACGTCTAGCCTTGTTTTTTTTAACATTCCCTGAAAAAAAGCACCATGCCAAATTGTGGGTAAGGTTAAATTGTGTTAACAGTGGGAGGGGCTTAAAGGGGCTTAAAGGGGCATAGTTAAATTAAACCTGAGCCCCCTCTCCCTATACTGAGCACACACATGCCAAGATATGCTTTAATGACTGTGCCACAAGCAAGACTGTAAGGGCGCATTCACACTAGATATTGGTCACCAATCCAGATTGCTCCTCAGAGAGTATTTGCCATGTGGTTAGGAGGTGTTCTATCTACTCCCTACCACTTGCTTTAACCGCTTCAACCCTGTACTAGAGCAGCTCCATTGACTTGAAAAGCTGCAATGTAAAGCATCATGGCAGCAACATGTGTACACCCCAGGCCGCTGCCTCTGCTACTAAAGGGGGAGTGATGGGGGGTGGTAAACCACTTGTATGACAGAGCCCTAAAAGGCATGTATAAACTTAGCACAGTGATTTTAAATAGAATGAAACTGTTACATTACACATGCTCTTCTACATGCAGCTTATTCTACAGAAGAACTTCAGTACTCACAGTACAGTAGTCAAGAGTATGAAATGTAAACCACATTGAGGGGAATTTATCTAAACTGAGGCAGACAGTATCTGTAGCAGCTGCACATGGCAACCAATCAGCTTCTGTCTTCCACTTGTTCAGATAAGCTTTGAAAATGCAATATAGCAGCTGACTGGTTTCCATACATAGTGGTCCAGATATTGGCCGCTTCAGTTTTCATAAAGTCCCTCAGTGTCTATAGTGCAGGGGTCAGGAGTGCAAAACACACAGGCCACTTTACAGAGTACAACCAAAATGACCCCTCTTCCCAGTACAAATCAACCCCCCCCCCCCCCCAAGCCCATGCTACCCACACTGCTTACTCTGAAATAAAAATAAAAGCCCTAGCACCCTAAAATATACCTCCCCTAAAATATTACACCCAATAACCCCAACACTATATTTTTCATGTGTGTTTTTCTAACCTAACCTAACCTAACTGTGAAATAGAAAAAAACAACTCCAAGCCCTGCAATGGGAAGGGGTAGGGGTACAGCAGCTAAGCAGTAACCCTAATCACATACTATCAGCTCTCTCTATCTACACCAAAACATACAGGCACGTGCTTTCTGGGAACCATGCCTTTTACTGGGAGGGGACTGGCACATAAGAAAACCCATATTACTGGCCACCAAAGCACAGTATAAAAGCTAGGAGTGCATAATTGGTAATCCACATTAGTTGACCAGGTCTGCAAACAAGATGAGTTCACTGTGAACCCATGCTCAACCCAAACCTGGAGCTCATCCTTAGCTATGAGACGTGCATGTGCACTCAGCCTTGCACTACATTGTTACCAGTTGGACTGATAACAATGGGATGAGCCTTCCTAGTGTATTGTGAGAGCTAGCACAGAGGGCTGGAGAAATTTATGAACTTGTTCTTTAGGTTTAAACAGAATTTAACCGCTTCCTGACCACCCTATAGCAGAAATACTGCTACAGGGTGGAACGGGTGTGCGAAATCACGTATATATAAATGATTTTGCATATCCAGGTAGGGGGCACGCATGAGCCCTACCCATGCCGCCATTCGCGGCTGTCAATCACCAGGTCCCGGCTGGTGATTACTTGCCGGCACCTGGTGATTGCCGAGGATCTCCGACGGGGAGAACTATTTGTAAACAAAACAGTTCTCCTCCCTGTCAGCTCCTACACGCTGCTTTGCACAAACACACGGCCCCATAGTAAAACAGCACACAGTTAACCCCTTCCTGCCTAGTGCCATTAGTATAGTGTCAGTATTTTTTTTTATCACTGTATTGGTGTCGCCAAGTATTGACGATGGGGGAGAGAAGTGTATGTAAAAAATACAGTTGTCTCCCCTATCAGCTCCAGCACAACAGTATGCTTACAGTTGAAAGCACAGACACAGCATACTGTGAAACAGCACACAGAAGACAGTTAACCCTTTGATCACCCCACATGTTAACCCCTTCCTGCCCAGTGCCATTAGTACAGTGTCAATGCTTTTTATTAGCACTGATCACTATATTGGTGTTACTGGGGATGTCAGTGACACCAAGTCAGTTCCCCCCAGTGTCAGAATGCCTGTCGCAGTCCCTCAGTCCCGCTATAAGTTGCTGATCGCCGCCATTACTAGTAAACATAAAAAATAAAATAAAAAATTTCAGTATATATACTGCCATTTGTAAATGCTATAACTTTCACGTAAACCAATTAATTTACACGTATTGGGATTTTTTTTTAGCAAAGACATGTAGCAAAATACATTTTAAATTTTTTTTACCGGACATGTTCAACCTCCCTGGCGCTCTGATTATGTCAGTATTTTTGAATGTCAAAGCGGTACATTGTTTTGCATGGAAATTTGTTGTTTTATATTGTAGGCCTGTAATTCCTAGGAATAACTCACTTAAATCCGTCCAAACAAGAGTTTAGTAAATATTCTGGGTATGATAAAGTTTGAAACACAAAATCATAATTAGAATATAATAAGTAATTATAAATCATTATAAAAAATAATAATATAATAATAATAAATGTAATTCAATAACGTTACAAACCAAAAACACTGAAATTTGTCCAAACAAGGGTGCAATATTACTAGACACTGCACATTGGTTTAGTAAACATCCCGGGTATGAAAAATTTTAAAACACGGGACTGCACAAAATCCAACGTCACAATCAGGACAATAGAACCTGGTTTCCTTTCTGATTTTCTTTCCACTGTCATCTTCTTTCGAGCAACAAACCACACACATCCTTGTAGGTGCTGACTTTTTCTCGGTTGGTGGGATGTAGTCCACGTAGTGACGACCAGTCAGGTGTTCCGGATTACCAACTCCAACAGCACGATGACCTCTATTCACAGCCATTGATGGTGTTTGGTGGTTCACAATGATACGTTTGGAAATTTTCCAAATGAAGTCAGAATGAATCACAAGCGTGTCACTCTTTTTTTGAGCAGAATGTAGGCATTCCACAAGCAATGATCAAGAAGATGCCTGAAGATCTTCTTGTAGTACTTCTTTTGTTGTTTCCTAATTGCTGGGTAGAATGTCATTGCTTGGTTGGCTCTGTTGACACCTACCATGGTGTTATTGTAGTTTATCACTACTTGTGGCTTCATGATTTCCTTCCCACCTTTTGTGCGTACCATAACAGTGGAGGTATTATGAATTGTACTCATTAAGCACACAGCTTTCTTGTCACGTCATCGCAGTGCCATCATTTTACTTTTCTGCCAGGAAACCATTTCTCAAGTCTTCAAGTTTTCAAGCCTTCCATAGGCATCTGTTTTGCAGAAGAAACTCATAAAGTTCAGGAGACATATAAAAGTTGTCGGTTGTTACGCAATAGCCCTGATTTAGCAATGGCTCAATGAGTGAAAGAACGGAAGATGTTGCCATTTCATAGCTGCTGTATTTTGGATTGAATTTTGTTCCTTTTCCAGTGTATATGACTGAATTACAAATGTAGCCAGTTGACAATTCGCATTGCATGTAGGATGTTACACCAAATCGTGCTCTCTTTGATGCAATGTATTGTACCCAGCTGAGCCTTCCCTTGTAGGCAATTAGACTTTCATCTATGCTGATATATCTTTCTGGCACATAGCTCTGCTGGAAATTCTTTGGAATCATTTGAGATACTTACCAAATTTTCTTTAGTTTTGGTGCAGGATGAGTAGTTTCATCAAATTCTTTCTTGATCATGTAAACATTTCATGATCAGGGAAAATCTGTACTCTGACATTATTCTTATTATACGGGATTTCTATAGCGCCAACAGTTTGCTCAGCATTACCATGCCAAAGAATAGAGTGACAAGTAATTTATTAGTTGTCCAATACCACTTCTTCAGGGGTTTCCCCACCACTCCCTAAAGTAATATTAGGCCCAGAAATGTCCAAATATCATCTTTTGGTCACTGGTTCCCACTTTCTGCTTCTTGAAAACTTCAGATGCAGAGTAGTCAATTGTTGCTCTTAGTATTGGTTTGTCTCAGTAACTATTTTTTCAATAACCTCATCGGTCAGAAATAATTGTAACAATGTCAAGGGGTTGTCATGTTCAATGTCTACTTTCATACCAGATGCTCCAGTAAATGCAAATCTTGGGAGCGCTGCCTGATCCCTATCACAGTCAATAAAGCACCAAGTGCACACATCACTGATCTCAGTCACAGAATCGTCGCTGTCGTCACTTTTGGTGTCTGATGACAAATTTCCCCATGAATCACTATCGCTCAATTCTACAAGTGGTTCTAATTCACTATTGCTATCATTTTCAAGCTGGTATAAAACAGCTTTTGACCAAAAGGGATGCTTTTTGGATTCCATGGATGTTTTCAAGTTTCCAGGCACTCGCAGGGAAGGGAACCCAGAAGACTGATGCCAGCAATGGCCAGAGGACACAGAGGGAGGACATAGGGGGTTCGTAGGACAAGGTAAGGATCAGGACAAGAACTACAGTGTAATCCCGAGTGTGACTCGGGGTTACCGCTTTTGGTACTGAAAATTAACCCCGAGCCACACTCAGGATTACTGCTAGGGAGGTTAATAGCAAAAAGTCAAAAATATTGTTTTTTTCTCAAAATTGTCAGTCTTTTTTTTTCATAGTGCAAAAAATAAAAATGCACAGGCGATCAAATACCACGTAAAGAAAGCTCAATTCATGGGAAAAAAAGGAAGCAAATTTCATTTGGGTACAGCATTGCATGACTGTGCAATTGTCAGTTAAAGTAATGCAGCGACATAAAGCAAAAAATGGTCTGGTCAGGAAGGGGGGAAAATCCTCAGGAGGGCAAGTGGTTAACAGAAAGTGAGCAGCTATTGCTGATCTATCATATTAAAAAGTACAAACATGTTCTGCAAACACTGTATAATGAAAACATCAAGGATTAAAGATTTTTAAAAAAGATACAAAAAAAGCTTAAAAGTTTTAAAGATGAAATAAAACTAGTCAAAAGTCACTATCATTTGCCTTTAAAGCTGTCACTACTGTGTTCCTGCAATGTTGTATTAATGCACATTGGGGAGACTTAGGCATTTGTCACATATGGAATTGTGGATGCTACAGATTCTTTAGTGAGTGTAATTCTGCAAGATAGTGAAGACTGAAATCAGGGGCTTTGGGCTGATAAGTGTAATTAATGTTCTGTTACTTGGCTTGCTATTGTGAGAGAGGTCCTTTAATACTCTTCTGAAGAGTAAGGGAACTTGCAACAATCTTGTTTGAAAGTTTCCTCGCCCTTTTTGCCACCTTGCACTTCAATAATCAGTCTCACCTTTTCCCTAAACTTCATACATGGCTAATTCTGGAACCTTATCTATTTGTAATCCACTGTAACATTTACCTCCACTGACCAATCCTTTTCTTCCTGATGTCTGACATTTTGCAATGGAAACCACCTACACTATATTGCCAAACTTATTGGGACATCTGCCTTTACATGCACATGAACTTTAATGGCATCCCAGTGTTAGTCCGTATGGTTCAATTTTGGCAGCTATAACAGCTTCAACTCTTTTGGGAAGGCTGTCCACAAGGTTTAGGAGTGTGTCTATGGGAATGTTTGACCATTCTTCCAGAAGTGCATTTGTGAGGTCAGACACTGATGTCGGGCCAGAAGACCTGGCTTGCAGTCTCTGCTCTAATTCATCCTAAAGGTGTTCTGTCAGGTTGAGGTCAGGACTGCGCACCAGTGCACAAAGCAAGGTTAGTGCAGGCCAGTCAAGATCTTCCACCCGAAGCTCACTCATCCATGTCTTTATGGACCTTGCTTTGTGCACTTGTGCGCAGTCATGTTGAAACAGGAAACCATCCCCAAACTATTACCACAAAGTTGGGAGCATGAAATTGTCCAAAATGTCGTGGTATGCTGACACCTTAAGAGTTCCCTGTACTGGAACAAAGGGGCCAAGCCCAACCCCTGGAAAACAACCCTGCACCATAATCCCCCCACCAAACTTTACACTTGGCACAATGCAGTCAGGCAAGTACCTTTCTCCCGGCAACCACCAAACCCAAACACATCCATCAGATTGCCAGACAGAGAAGCATAATTTGTCACTCCAGAGAACACGTCTCCACTGCTCTAAAGTCCACAGTACAGCACTGCATCTGATGCTTTGCATTGCACTTGGGGATGTAAGACTTGGATGCAGCTGCTTGGCCATGGAAACCCATTCCATGAAGCTCTCTATGCAATGTTGTTGTGCTAATCTGAAAGCCACACGAAGTATTGACTCTGCAGACAGTTGGCAACTTCTGTGCACTGTGCGCTTCAGCATATGTTGACACCGCTCTGTCATTTTACGTGGTCTACCACTTTGTGGCTGAGTTACTGTTGTTCCCAGTTGCTACCACTAACAGCTGACTGTAGAATATTTAGTATCAAGAAAATTTCACGGATGAACCTATTACACAGGTGGCAACCTATCACTGTACCAAGCTTGAATTCACTGAACTCCTGAGAGCGATCCATTCTTTCACAAAGAAGCAGTAGAACCAGTCTGCATACCAAGGTGCTTGGTTTTATACACCTGTGGCCATGAAGGCCAACACTTGAACACAATGGTTTGGAGGGGTGTCTCAATACTTTTGGCAATATAGTGTATCTATACTGGGCTTTCCTCCATCATTAGGGAGACACTTTGGGGAAGATTTACAAAAACTGGTGCACACAGAATACGGTGCAGAGGTGCATCGTAATCAATCAGTGTCTAACTTCAGCTTGTTCAATTAAGCTTTGACAATAAATCCCTGAAAGCTGATTAGTTACTATGCATAGCTGCACCAGATTGTGTGTGCACCAGTTTTAGTAAATCTCCCCTATAGTCACCAGAAAGGAGAGGATCAGACAGATGTTTACATAATAGCAGGACACAGCAGGACAGGGTTCCAGAACTAGGTAAATATGACGCTTTGATGTAGATTGGTGGGCTGGGTTTAGATCAGCTCAGCGGGAAGTAGCAAAGAGGGTAAAGTAAAAATAAATTTTAGGTCAGGTCATAGAAAACAAATATTTTCAAACATTTCATTACCCTTTATTTCAGGGGTAGGCAACTTCGGCATTCCAGCTGTGGTGGTACTTCAAATCCCATCATACTTCTGCTCCTGGGATACATGCTTGTAGTTAAGGAACTACAAGTCTTGCAGTGCCTCATGGGACTTGTAGTTCCTTAACAGCTGGAGTTAGGCTACCTACATTGCGTTAACGTATACCTCATCGTTGCAAGGAAAGTGGTTTACTACTTCAGTACTGAATTTATTCTACTGTCAGACATAAGAGTTGCACTAAAGAAATAAGTACTTTTTATTTTACTCGGTAATATGACATTTAGGTGTTGACATGTCTTCTAACATTTATTAATATAGCTACACAGTACAATTGTGTCTGATCTTCTGCTCATTAAGTCCACTTTGTAATGTGCCATTTCAAATTATCTTCCTTAGGGCCTAGGAATGGCATTCTGAATTTCTAGCAGATTGTCAGATAATAAAAAGTTCATGTGAAGTTTTATTTTTTCAAGAAATATTGAACTTGGCGCAACACGCTCAACAATCTGTTTGTCGTGTTCTGAAGATATCCAAAAAGAAAATATATAAAGATAATTTTGTTCAGAAATTCATGTTTATACTACCTCCTGGAATTGAACTGAAAGGTAAAAGTGTTTATTATTTGGAAAGCTGGCTGGGTTCATCAAAGAGGAATTTAAGCTTTGACTGGAGTTAAAAAGGCAGTTAAGCTATTACAAAAATATGATTTGTTTTCCTTAACATATATGACTGCAGCATCAATATTGATTTTAGCATCAGGGAAACAAACCTGTCTAACATATCATCTTATCAGCCACCTGTGCTACATTAACATTCAAGAAATACATTCATTTTTATATGATGAAAATTAAATTAATTAATACATTTTTTTGTGGCATAAATGTAGGCAGACATGACACTAATATTATTGCATAAAAACTGTAATAATACCCTATTTTAACTTAAAGCTGAACTTCAGCTTCACTTGTTTCTATCATATCTGCTTCTGCCACTGGTGCTTGTTGGTAAACTTTGCTACTAATTAATTTTTTCCTCCTCTCCTGTCCTCTCTGCCAATAAGTTTATATTGAAGTAGAAAGTGTAAAAAAATGTAGTAAAATAAATAAAAATAATTGTAAAAAATTTAAAGCACCCTGCCACAAACATATGTGGTATTCTTGCAAATGTTGCAACTGATTATATATCAATAACATCGATATCAGTAATAGAGTAATAGGACACACTTGCCACTTACTACTGCATGTAGTACCCCCATGCTAGCATCCCTTGTTATACCTGTAGAATTAAAAGCCCCGGTCAGGGGCGGACTGACCATTTGGAGACTCGGGCACTGCCCGAGGGCCCAGGGTCAGTAAGGGGCCCCATAAGATGCTCCTGGTACCTTTTTCATAGGGTTTTTTGAGTTTGGGCAAGGACACAGGGGCCCCATGATCCCCTATTGCCCGGGGGCCCCATGAGTTGTCAGTCTGCCCCTGGCCCCGGTTTGACTTGAAAGCCCCTCACATTTAAACACTATATTAAGAAAACAAAGATGGCATTGAAAATTAGTTTTATTTTACAAATTAATAGAGTGGCATAGTGATTTTATTTTATAAATGTTGTTTAAATGGGCATCAGGAATAAAAAGTCACAACACTTGCCCTGAAAACAATATAAAACTAGGCAGGGAATTGTGGTGACTTTCTAAAGATGGAATATCCCTTGCAATAGCCACATCTAAGAAAACAGTTTACCTACCTCTACTATATGGTCTCACGCTATTACCTTCAAGTTCAGATTATCTGTCCTAAACATTTTGTAGACATTTTGCAAACAAAAGTGAAAAAGATCAGTATCATTATCTACAGTATATCATTCTATGTTGCTTTTAGTGTACAATACTTTAACCACTCACTGACCTAACAATTGCTCTTCAGGCGTATTTGTTTCTTTCCCAAATAAGCCATGTTACTTGCTCTTAGTTTTTTATCTTTCTGATAATCTTGTATTCTGCCTGCAGAACACAGTAAATGTTTTTCTTTTGTTAAATAAAGTTTGTTCTTGTAAACACAATGGACAAGAGTGGGGGAGAATAGCCGATGCTAACAAAATTCCTAAAATCTCATTTGTTTCTTTGATCCTCTAACAAATGGAAATGATAGATACAGCAGATGACACCAAAATAGATGGATAGATAGAAAGATAGATAGATAGATAGATAGATAGATAGATAGATAGATAGATAGATAGAATTTCTTGCTTCCAGAATATTTTTTTTTGCTATTAGGGGAAGCATTTTTGCGAACTAAAAAAAGTATGAAATGTAAACGTGTAATACGAACTTAGCTGCTTTCCATCCACCCTATAGCAGAAATACTGCTACAGGGCGGCATGGGTGCGCAAAATCACGTATATACGTGATTTTGCAGTTTCATGTAGGAGCGCATTCACCGCCATTCATGGCCTTGGCTGTTAATCAATGGATCCCAGCCGGTGATTACTTGCCAGGACCTGGAGATTGCCGAATATTGACGATGGGGGAAGAGAAGTGTATGTGAAAAATACAGTTGTCTCCCCTGTCTGTTCCAGCACACGGCTTTGTATGGCTCTGCATAGCATGCCATGGGTATATGTGGAATTACTCCCCAAAATACATTCTGCTACTTCTCCTGAGTATGGGGGTACCACATGTGAGAGACGTTTTGGCAGTCTAGCCAAGTACAGGACCCAGGAGCGGACTGACAACTCATGGGGCCCCCGGGCAATAGGGGATCATGGGGTGCCTGTGTCCTTGCCCAAACTCAAAAAAGCCTATGAAAAAGGTACCAGGGTCATCTCATAGGGCCCCCTACTGACCCCGGGCCCTCGGGCCGTGCCCGAGTTTCCAAATGGTCAGTCCGCCCCTGACAGGACCCCAAAATCCCGTAAGCACCTTCAGGCCTTTAAAGGGCTTTATTTCCTCATTACACTTCCAGACTACCTATCACAGTGTCGGAAGCCCTGAAATGCCAGGATAGCACCTAAACCCCCCAAATGACCCCTTTTTGAAAGTAGACACCCCAAGGAATTTGATAAGAAGCATGGTAAGTATTTTGCAGATCTCATTTGTTGCCACAAGTTTTTGGAATATGAAGAAAAAAAAACAAAAACATATTTTTTGTATTTTTTTTTATATTTCAAAACCTTGTGAGAAAAAATGAGATCTCCAAAATGCTCACCATGCCTCTTTTTAAATTTCTTGGGGTGTCTACTTTCCAGAAAGGGGTCATTTGGGGGGTTTGGTGCTATCCTGGCATGTCAGGGCCTTCAGAACTGTGATAGGTAGTGAGGAAGTGAAATGTGGAAGTTACGCACCTTCAGGCTTTCAAAGTGGTCATTGGATTTTAGGCTTCTGTATGTGGCTAGGTTCCCAAAAAGTCTCACATATGTGGTATTCCCATACTCAGTAGAAGTAGCAGAATGTATTTTGGGGTGTAATTCCACATATACCCATGGCTTGTGCGAGAAATAAATAATGTAAATGACAACTTTGTGTAAAACAAAAAGGTTTTGTCATTTTCCAGAAACTTGTGGAAAAAAAATAAATCTTCCATGGACTCAATATGCCTCTCAGCAGATAGCTTAGGGTGTCTACTTTCCGAAAAGGGGTCATTTGAGGGTGTTTGTACTACCCTGGTATTTTAGCACCTCAAGAAATGTGATGGGCAGTCAGAAAGTAAAAGCTGTGTAAATTCCATTATTTATACCATAGTTTGTAGACGCTATAACTTTCACACAAAGCAATAAATATACACTTACTTGGATTTTTTTAAACCAAAAACATGTAGCAGAATACATTTTGGCCTAAATTTATGATGTAATTTTAGTTTTTTTGGATATTTTTTATGACCAAAATGAGAAAATATTGTTTTTTTCAAAAACAATTTTTTTTCTTAAAATTTTTTTTCTGTTTATAGCACTAAAAATAAAAAGTGCACAGGTGATAAAATACCACCAAAAGAAAGCTCTATTTGTGTTAAAAAAAGGACATAAATTTCATTTATGTACCGTATTGCATGACCGCGCAATTGTCCGTTAAACTAGCGCAGCGCTGTATAGCAAAAAAATGCAGTATCTACAGTATACCATAGTTTGTAGATGCTATAACTTTCACACAAAGCAATCAATATACACTTATTGGGATTTTTTTACCAAAAACATGTAGCAGAATACCTACATTTATAACTAACTTTGAGTTTACTATATATTTTTTATAGCTGAAAGTAAAAAATATTGTTTTTCTTCAAAATGTTTGGTCTTTTTTTGTTTATAGCGTGAAAAATAAAAAGCGCACAGGTGATCAAACACCACCGAAAGAAAGCTCTATCTGTGAAAAAAAGGACATAAATTTTGTTTGGGTGCAGCATTGCACGACTGCGCAATTATCAGTTAAATTAGTGCAGCGCTGAGTAGCAAAAAAAGGCCTGTCAGGAAGGGGGTAAATCCTCTGGAGGGCAAGTGGTTAAACCCTAATCCTGTCCTTTTTTATCTAAACATGTGCCCACACTATTAAAACAAAAATATTTACATATTATGAACAGCAAAATCAAAAACAACCCTAATTCTCTTCTGTAGCTATAGGTTATTTGGAGAAATTCATTTTCAAAATTCGCTACACAGGCTCTGGCATCTCAGCTATTTTTCATTGCAGTAGTATTATAGCAGTATATATAGCAGTAAATATACAGAAGATGTTTCTAAACTGACTGAAATGAAACTTTATGGTCTTTTCTGTGATCTTTGAAGATCTTTGTGAATACATTTCCTCACAGTGCAAGTAGCTAGAGAGGTCAATGAGGGTTTGTTTAAACCCTTTTACTGGAGAGAACCTTGTAAAATATGAAAAGCTATGGAGGGAAGTATACTGATGTCAGCACCCTACTACATGCAAGATCAGATTTCCTGATGGTACTATCAAATTCTGCTCTCATTTTGGAATGTGAAATGCTCCATTGGTTTATATGCCAGTGATGATATTCAAACATATCTGTTAGTGGTATTAGGATTACTTCATCCTGAAGTCTTATATTGCAATTTCCACTGGGACCAATGTTTGACAGCTTGGGCAACTATATGGAAGTTATTACGGAGCTGTAATGTGATGACTTCAGTATAATCACCTTCTGTGTTTTACAAGGTTCTCTGTAGCAGAAAATAACAACTTTATGTGTTATTATGAAATCATAACTTAAAGAGAAATTTGCAAGAAGAAGAAAAAAGACACTTCTGTAAAAATATATCACACTGAAATGCTTTGGAAATGTTTAGGTTACGTTAAAAGTGACCTATTTTTCACTAATCATACGTTTTGTGCCCTATTATTAAGTTGTCCAAGTTACTGTGGTCATCATAACGAGATGCACTAAACATTTAGCAGTAGATTTATTTTTTTTCTTTATTGTATAATTGTAGAATATTACCTACTGTGTATGCATTTTTAGTATAGACTAATATTAGGGTGAATTAAAATTAAACTAATATTTTATTGTAATCTCTGACATTGGGGCCTTTATGTCTCTGATCCATTTTCTGTTCTGCATTGTTAAAAGGGTTATTACTTAAAAGGACAACTGTACTTTTAGTACATTTTTCTTAAACTTAATCTCTCCACTACACTGATTACAGCTTTCCTGGCAAAATATTTACTTTCTTACCCCTCTAGGAAGGTGCACTGTGCAGTTCTGCCTTGCACAGGGGTGGACTGACAACTCATGGGGCCCCCGGGCAATAGGGATCATGGGGCCCCTGTGTCCTTGCCCACACCCAAAAAAGCCTATGAAAAAGCCAATGAAAGGTACCAAGAGCATCTCATGGGGCCCCCTACTGACCCTGGGCCCTCGGGCAGTGCCCGAGTGCTCAAATGATCAGTCTGCCACTGGCCTTGCACCATATAGTCTTTGCAATGAAAACATCCTGCCCATGTCCTCTTACTGCCTCCAAAAGAATGGCACACATTGAAGTTTTTGAAAGTAAATGAAATTTAAGAATAATTTTGTATAAAAAAAAAAACTAATGAAAATGAAGGGTCAAAACTAAACTAAGTGTGTGATTTATTCTTCTGAGCCATCAGATAGTGTGGATATGTGAATAATTTGTCATTTATAAAATGTTAATTTGTAAAAAAAAAAAGCCACAACACATACTGTAAATGTTTAAGAGAGTACAGTAGTTGAGGATTTTTTGCAGACTTATTAGTGATGCATAAATTTCCTGTGTTGGGTTCCTGTACCCAACAAGAAATCTGAAAATGCTGAACATAGTAGCAAACCCCATTAAAGTCTGTGGAAGCCTTATCTTGTAATTTGCATAGCTTTTTTCCAGGCTACTTTACCAGCTTTTGTTAAAAAAGGGCATGAGTAGTGGAGCACCACAATAGACATAGACCAATGCAAATCCTTTAAATTGCATGCTTGGAGATTCCATAAAGCTGCATGTGAAACTATGAACCAGTATGATGACAGTTCACTGATAGCATTGGTCTGTTTTAAACAAAGCTGCAGTGTTGTGGGATCCTGGGTGATGCCATATGTGGTCAGTGATGTTGCCCAGGTTACCCAGACAGTTCGTTGACATAAAGCCTCCTGCAGGGACCTGTCATTTGTGATGGAAGTAGTGGTGAGAGAAAATCATTGTGACAGTGGGTTTTCATGTCAGTTGGTCATAAGTGTCTTATGATGATAGTTGCTGGATCTAAATAGCTGGACAACATGTATGATGATGGATTTAAAATGTGGGAGATTTATTTTTGGGGGGGGTCATGATAAAGGACTTTTAGGACCCTCAAATCCACCAGGACAGTAATGAGGAGATGGACGCTTGTCCACATCAACAAGGGAACAAGGTGCCTTGCTTTAGGGGGTTTTGCAGCAAGCAGGCACCCCCCTCCCTTCCCCAAACCATACTAGGCAACATGGCTGGATAATGGTCTGTTATGGATAGTACCCATTGTTACCTATTCACAAACAAATAAAAAATAATGTCCCATGATGTAAATCCAGCATTAATCACATTGTCCACCCATGTAGATCTATAGTCAATAACAATGAGCAATGCTCACTGACACAATGACCCTACTCCAGGTAGATGCTGCTCTACCACTACTCACATTGAAAATTAGCTTTCCCCACCACAGCTAGAATGTACACGTTGTGGTGGGGAGACTAAGTGGTCAGGACTAAGCTTGGTCAATAAGGTCACCTAGAATCCCCAGCACTATGTTCCAACAAAAAGGGTCTGATTGAGAGCTCGGTGGAAACAACACCTCAACAAGACATGTTAGCAGCAAAAATCCAACACTCCTTCACATCTACATTTATTTTATTTATTACATGTACTTATATAGCACAATCAATTTACGCTGAGCTTTACATATATATATTGTACATTCATATCAGTCCCTAACCCTCAAGGGGCGTACAATCTAAACTCCCTAACTTACATTCATACTTCTCACTTTACACATACCTCTCCCCTCTACAGCATTCTTTCACTGCATCTGCCTCTAGTGAAAGGCAGAGAAGTTTCACAGGGTGTTTCATGGGCTTAGACTGTGCCCCTTCAAGCAAAGAAGACGGTCATGTGTCCACAGTGAGGAGGTTCAAGCAAAAGCTTGAATTTCAAAAAAACTCTTCAGTGGTACCAGCACAGTTATCTGCACCCCCTCTTCACTGGCCTCATCCTCTGACTCCCAGAATTCCTTTTCAAGAGTGCCATAGCATATGCAATGTTCCAGGCTAAATACTGCCATTGTGCCACCACTGCAAGTTCTTGCCATCTTTCTTGGGCTATAATGGTGCTCCAGCATGGTGCACCATGTAAAGGCACTGCATAATATAAAACGTTAGACATTGAATCATAATATGCCTGTCCTTCCCTAAATACGGATTGTAAAAAGAAAATAAAGGCAGGCATATAAGAAGTGACAGAGGTGCTATCCAACATTTTTTTCATTGCTATCTTCAGGGACATTTCATGTACCTCTACAGTGTTTTTCATGGTGTTTTTAACATATCTGCTACTGGATCATTGGAAAATGTCCCCAGATTCCTCTCTGCAAAGAATCTTCATGCCAGCTTTGCCAAAATCCCTTTTCTCGAGTTTGTCTCCTGTGCTACACCACTGTGTCAGGTAGCAAACAATCATTTTTTGCCCAGAAGAACATATACCAGCCTCCATAATCTGGCTTAGAAAGCCATCCCTGTCCTCCACTAAATTGTGGAATGCCATGAGGCAGCTGAAATTAGAAGAGGAATACAGGAGGAGGGTTGAGTTTCTGGTAGTGAGGAGGAGAAAATCTGGGATGATTTCAAATGGAACATTTCATCCTTCTCTGATAAAAGGGGAAAATTAGAGTATCTAGCGACACCATCCCAGAATGAGCTGGTCGAAAGGAGAAGTATTGGGGCGCCAGAAACAATGAGGAGATTTAGGGTCCTGGCTTTAAGGAAAAGGTCTTATGGGTTGCTGGAGATAATGAGGAGGGTTGGAGTGCTTGAGTTTTGGAGGAGAAGTGTTGAGGTGCTGGCACTGAGGAAGATGGATGTCCAGTCTCTTGTTCTTTTTATCTATTATAAATAAGTTTCCAAAAGAAAACTGTGATTCAAAGAAATATAAAAGTTTTTCATGTTGACCTCTGAGTGCTGAAAAACAAATTCTGGTCCAGGCCCAGCAGTTTCCCCTCTTTCATTACATGTTTTTTGTTTACTTTTACAGATCTTATTTATAACGTATTTTTATTGTTTATATGTCCCTGCTCTAATCAGGAAAACATGGACAGGGACGGTAATGCAAAATGGATGCTACTTAGCCTCATCACTACATTATACCTATGCAAAAATTAAAAATGAGTTATGATAGCAACCGTACAATGGTTTTAAAAAAAAGTTGTTTATGAAGCACAGAGATAACCAAATTAAGCCTTAATCAAGGAGTGAGAGCCCAAAGATCCATGCAACAAGGTAGAAAGGGCAAAACATGACCTTGGATAGTGTCAAGAGCCAGACTCTGGTTCAGACCCAGGCATTTTCCCACCTGTCATCACTATTTTTTGTTTTTTATTTTTCCTACATTATTTACAGATTTACATTTTTATCATTTTAATGTATTATTTTTTATCTCAATTAAATATTATATTTTCCTTGTAAGGAATCCATCCCTGGTCATGCAAACATGAGAAACACTACCAGTGGCTAGAGATGGCCCAATAGGTCCCATCATGCCTCTGCCTTTGGGAGTCATACCTGTAACTGTCAGTTTTGCAATGCCTCATGGGACTTGTAGTTCTACAACAGCTGGAGGGCCACAGTTGCCCACCCCTGGGGTAGGGGCAGGGGCGGACTGACCATTCGAGCACTCGGGCACTGCCCGAGGGCCAGGGGTCAGTAGGGGCCCCATGAGATGCCCCTGGTACCTTTCATTGGCTTTTTTCCTAGGCTTTTTTGGGTATGAGTGAGGACACAGGGGCTCCATGATCCCCTATTGCCTGGGGGCCCCATGAGTTGTCAGTCATTCTCTGTGCAAGGCAGAACTGCACAGTGCACCTTCCTAAAGGAGTAAGAAAGTAAATATTTTTCCAGGAAAGCTGGAATCAATGTAGTGGAGAGATTAAGTTTAAGAAAAATGTACTAAAAGTACAGTTGTCCTTTTAAGTAATAACCCTTTTAATAATGCAGAACAGAACATGAATCATAGACATAAAGGCCCCAATGTCAGAGATTACAATAAAATATTAGTTTAATTTTAATTCACCCTAATATTAGCCTATACTAAAAATGCATACACAGTAGGTAATATTCTACAATTATACAATAAAGAAAAAATAAATAAATCTGCTGCTAAATGTTTAGTGCATCTCGTTATGATGACCACAGTAACTTGGACAACTTAATAATAGGGCACAAAACGTATGATTAGTGAAAAATAGGTCACTTTTAACGTAACCTAAACATTTCTAAAGCCCCTGGGTAGGGGATTTGTGACTGAGAAGCTGAAGGGGTTTTACTACAAGAGGATATGGGTTTCATAACAAGAATGATGAGACAGATGACACAGCAGAGTAAAACTGGCTAGCAGAAGGACATTTTTAAAAAGAGATCATAGGCCTAACTGGGTGTCTATGGGGATGGGTGGGTTCCTAATTATTGATGACCAAAACTGGACAGCACACTGGAGATGTGGCCAAACCAGGGTGTTGTAAAGTGGTAGAGTTATACTTTTATCTCTTATGTAAATCCCCTTTTAAATGCATGGTAATAGTCTGCTAGCCCTGCATGATATAGCTTAGCATTGCTGAATGCTTTTGCTGAAGTCTGTGATCTACTTTTGTGATCTACTGCCCACCACTCTATTTTACCCAGGTCTTCGTTTAAAGTTGTGAAGCTATTGACCTGCTTAGCTTTATATTATCAGTAAACACTGAGATTAATCTATTTATTCCAACCTTTCTATCATTTATGAACAATTTAAACAAAATTGACCATTCAGAAGTATGCCATTAATCACTACTCTGTGCAAGCACTCCTGCAGCCAGTTTTTTGTTCAGGTACATTAATTTGTAAATTAAGCATTTGTGGGGTACTGTATGAAATGCCTTAACAAAATCTAGATACACCAAGTCCACAGGTATCCCCCTATTCAAATTACAGCTTAGCTCCTCATAAAATCTTAATAAGTTTGTTTGACAAGAACAATCTTTCATAAATCCATGTTAGTTACTATTAATGATACTTCATCATTAATCATTTTCATCAGCAACTCTTGGATATGGTCCCTTATCATTTGTTTCAAGAGTTTACATACTGTTCATGTAAGGCTGTAAGGCTGACTTTTCTGTAGTTTAAAGGTATACACAACTGTTTAAAAATAGAAGTGTAAATAGTTTATTTTTAGGTTTGTATTTTTATCAATTAACAAAATTAACAGTAAATGAACAGAATTCAATCAATTTTGGTGTGGCCACCCTTTGCCTTCAAAACAGCTTCAATTCTTCTAGGTAAACTTGCACACAGTTTTTGAAGGAGCTCAGCAAGTAGGTTGTTCCAGAAATCATGGAAAACTAACCCCAGGTTTTCTCTGGATGTAGGCTGCCTCAAATTCTTCTGACTCTTTATGTAATCCCAGAAAGATTTGATGATGTTGAGATCAGGGCTCAGTGGGAGCCAAACCATCACTTTTAGGACTCCTTGTTCTTCTTCACAGTGAAGATAGTTCTTAACCCCCTTCAATCCGGTGCCTCCTGGCCCTTTAAGGGGTTTCTGACACCTTTGCGTACATATTTGCGTACACTCGGCGTGAGGGGGTTAATGACATTGGTTGTATGTTTGAAGTCATTACATTGCTGCAGAATAAATGTGGGACCAGTCGCATGCCTCCCTGATGGTATGGCATGATGGATAAGTATCTGACTGTATTTCTCAGCATTGAGGACACCACTTTTGCTGACCAAATCTCCAACTCCATTTGCATTAACACAGCTCCAAACTTACAAGGACATTTGGACCTCTACCATTCTTCAATGTTGCCTGCAGACACTCATTAACCACTTAAGGACTGCCCGCCCGCAGTGTACTGTGGACGGGTGTCCTGTAAAAGGAAAACAGTATCTTTATGTTGCTGACCTCTTCTGGGTACAGGGTGTGTGCCCCATCCTGCAGACAGGATTTTTTCAGCAGGTCCCAGCCAATAATTAATCATTGGGAACTACTGATCAGCTGTGCCCAATCACAACTCAGAGCCCTGTGTTGACAATCAGAGAACAATCTCTTTGTTTCTTCTCCCTGCAAAGCAGGTAGAAGGAAAAAATAGATTTTTTAGTAAAAAGCAGCACATAATACACACATTAACATTTGTTGAGCACACACTTAACTCCTTGTTTAACCTCTTCCCAGCCAGTGTCATTAGTACAGTGACAGTGTATAGTATTATCACTGAATTAGTGTCACTGTTGATATCAGTGTCAATTAGTCATTTCCTTTCGAAGAAGATTTACTGTTGTATCACTTAATATTCACAAGCTGATACTATGTCAGTTAGTATGAGCTTGTCCATGCACTATCACAGTCCCATTAAAAGTCGCTGATCTACAGGCTCCATTCTCCTACCACAAGCTGATACTATGTCAGTGAGTATCAGCTTGTCCACGCACTATCACAGTCCCATTATAAGTCGCTGATCTACAGGCTCCATTCTCCTTCTGGTAGTCAGGTAACATTACCTTCTGAGGTGTTAAAAATTTTTTGAAGAATTTTATCTTAACTTATTGTCTCCACCCTCTGCACCTCTCTGAATCTATAACCTCCTGGTTTACTAGCATACCTCTTCATACTCTTACTATGGCCCAGTGGGAGCAAACTCAATGCCCCTTGCACTGAAGAGGAAGTGTTATAGATCATGAAATCTTTGAACAGCCCCTGGCTCAGATGGTTTCACTGCAGCCTACGTTAAATATTTTGCCTCTCTGTTGTCTTCCAAACTATCCTCCTTGTACAACTGTATCCTGCAAGGCGAACACTTTCCCAGTTAAATGCTTCTGACCAACATGTCCATACTCCCAAAACACAACAAGGACCCATATCTGAGATTAACAACTTTCTGTCCACTCTGTAGCAGATTTACTGACAGAGAGAGGACGTTCTGTGTAAAATCACGTATATAAATGGATTAGAAATGAAGCGCCACTTGTGCTGTGATTGGACAGGTACCGGCCAATGGATGAGCGCTGGCACCTGTTGATTGCCAAGGAGGCTGACATAATACAACACTGTGTGTGAGTATAAACTGCACAGAGGATTGATCAATTAGACTAGCTGCTGCTAGCAAAATCACAAATGTGTACCAGTGAACAAATGTGTGCGTGCAAACATAAAAACTGCTGCGCTGCCTCTCCCAAAAACTACTTTATTTTGTTTTTACGGTGGTGGAAGAATACTGTGGAGGTTCTGGAGGAGTTTTGTTGCAAACGATTGATCTAGAGGAGTTTCCACTATGGAGTCTGCCATCAGCGTATAGAGGTGTCAAGACCACACAGACGGCCAACATTCCTGGAAGAGAGTGCTGCAACATCTCTTGCGATATTTGACCTACCATTCCAGGTGGTCAATTATCTGTGGTGACTGGGGCTCTGGAGGGGGAGCACTAATTGGAGCACTATGCACAGAGAATTGAGAAACCTATAAAAGTGATAAACTAAAGAGTCCATAAACAATCCCCTCAGTGACGTATATCACTTCCGTGAATATCTTCTTCTTTAGTAATATTCAGTGATCCTCCACCACACCAGGTGAAAAACCTCAAGAAAAGAAACAATGGGTGTGCTCATCTGGGTGTACTCAACTTCTCAGTCATAGTGACATATCTTCTTATCTCCTCTCGCCTTCCACTCACTCTGACTTCAGACCAAAAATGATCTCATGCAACAGAAAGATTGAAACATAGTGCTCTCTCTATCAATGGGAGGAGAAGAGGACAGTATTGGCACTTCTACCCAAGAATGATGACGCACTGCCGGTGCCTGTGTTCGGTGGGAATATTACCCTCACGGAAGTGATACACGTCACTGTGTAAAGGAGGGGATTGTTTATGGACTCTTTAGTTTATCACTTGTATATGGTTTTCATAGGATTATTTATGTTTTCTAACAATTTTTAATTTAGAGAGCTGCGCTGCACTAGTAATTTGTGAATAAAATTACTTAATCACGCAACATTGTACCCAAATGAAATGTTTATCCTTTTTTTTTAGACAGCTGGTTTTCTTTTGGTGGTGTTTGATCACCGCTGTTTTGTTTTTTTGCTATATAAATGGAAACATTTTTTTTAAAAAAGCATTATTTGCTTAGTTTTTGTTATAAAATTTTGCAAGTAAACAATTGCTCATCATACATTTAGGCCAAACTGTATTATGCTATTATTTAGTCTGTGTGAAAGCTATAGAATCTACAAACTATGGGATATATACAGTATTTGAAAATTGATCAGTTGAGACCCTAAAATGCTGGACACTGGTATGGCCTCTGGCAGTGACCAGGACGCTGGTATGGCATATGGTGGTGATCAGGGCATTAGCATGAGGTATGGCAGTAATTAGGACCCTGGTATGGAGTATGGGGGTAATCAAGATGCTGGTATAATGTATGTTGTGATCAGGATGTTGGTATAGGGTATGGCAGTGATCAAAATGCTGATATGGGGTATGGAAGTGATCTGAACACTGGTATGGTGTGTGGTGGTGATCAGGACGCTGGTATGGGGTATGGTGGTCATCAGGACACTGGTAAGGCATATGGGGTGATCAGGATGCTGGTATGGGGCATGGTGGTGATAAGGATGCTGGTATGGGGCATGGCAGTGATCAGGATGCTGGTAAGGGGTACGGTGGTGATCAGGGCGCTGGTATGGTGTATGGAGGTGATCAGGGTGCTGGTATGGCATATGGCAGTGATCAGGGTGATCAGGGTGTTGGTTTGGGGTATGGCGGTGATAAGGACATTGGTATGGTGGTGATAAAGACATTGGTATGGTGTATGGGGGTGTTTTTGTGCACACTGGGACAAATGATAGGGGTTGGCTGCATGTTTTATAATGTATATACTGAGGCAGTGATCAGGGACACACTGGCACTGATCGGGGACACCGAAGTGACTGGATTAGCAGTCAGTGAGTGTACAAGCAGCCTGACAGGCTGCTGTACACTCACACACTGCAGGATCACTTCTCTCTGCTCTCATACTGAGAATGTAGAGAAGCGATCTTTACATTCACTTTCCATTGTTTACTATGTGAGTGCTGTGATTGGCCACAGCAATCACATGGTAAACACACCATGTGATCGCCCGGACACAGCGGTAAAGTGATCCTCTGTGTCTGGGTGACACACTGATTGCCGGGCTCTGGGGTGCACGCTCTGTGAGCGTATTTCTGGGCAACCTACCCATGTGCCTTGTCTTTCACCAATTCGTTTTTCAACCTAAGTTGCCTGTGTCCCGAAGCACGTTCAACCTGCTCTCATGTATCTTCCTTTCTTTTGTTTTGTTTCCTTTTGGATTTAGACTTGAGCTAGCCTGTTTACCCAACATAAACAGCACCCTAAGTGTACTGAGCTTGTGGGAGACCCCTTATAATCAGAGTATGCATTATCTTCCACCTGCCCTGTTGTACACTTCTCCTACTATTAGCTATAGGCCTGGTCTGGGTGACTATTCCCTGTAAACTGCTCTATTTAACCCCATGATAGAGTCCCCATGCTCCCTCAGCTTCCCCTTTTCTCTTTCCTGTTTCCCAACCCCAGCTACCCTTCCTCTCTCTCCTCCAATCCCAGAGCTCCCTGTCTTCTCCCCCCTGGTCCCTCCCATTACCCTGTTTTACCTACCCTTTCCCATTCCTTAACCTTCCCTCCCTGACTCTAACTGTACAGGTATTTTAGTATAAGCTTCTTTAGGTTTAAAGTAGCCTTACTAGAATTTGAGTCATTGAACCTAGCTAGGCCTTCAAGGTGTTAGTGAGCTTTGCGGCACTGACCTCCTATAGCAGCTACCCCCCCCCTCCCCCAGATTGGTTGGAGCAGAAGTGATGCCACAGATTTCTCTCTCCCTGAGCTCACCTACAACATTGGCTAAACCCTCTCTCTTATGTGTTGTACTGTTTTGACGAGAACCCTATTGGGCTTCTGCTCAATTTTACCCAGCTGGCTCAATCTTCACCATTTGTTATAATTTCACTGTTGGATGTACAAGGTACCGAGTGCATAAACTGACCACCAGGATACTTTCTTTGGTGCTTTGTATCCCTCGCTCATGTCTATCTGTATTTTAACTGTGTTCAATGTATGTTTAGGACACCACTCAAACTAAGCCTGAGAAATTGTTGATACACTGTTGAGCCCATGTTCATAGGTTGTTTGGCATTTATTTACATGATTGCCTACTCACAGTTATGTCAACATTGGAGAATATTCCCCCTACCCATAAGTTTCCTGTCAGTAACCTCTCAGTGGGCTTTCACCTTCCCATTGTCCCTTTTCTTTACTCACTTTTTATGAGCAATCCTCCTCCGTCTCTGACCCTCCTGGATTTTTTTCCTATCATAATAGGCAGTCTGGTATTCCAGCCCCACCTCCAGGTCCCAACCTTCTTTTTTTTCCCCCTTTGTCCCCTCCACTTTTTTGACTCCGCTTCTCCTGCTCCCTGCACAACTCCATTGACCTCCAGTGCACAGAGTACATCCTATTTACCACGCCTTATCCATCTCTTCCAATTATGCCTCCTTATTGAACGCACTGCTCCTCTTTGTCAGTTAAATTACTATCCCTTAATGCCAAGGGTTTGAATATCCCTGAAAAGTGATTGCAATTCCTACATGAGTTCCATTGGCTGAAAGCACACATTTTACTGTCAGACAAATTTTTCCCAACAAGCTTCCATGCCTCCACTTCAGTCTCTAAAAGGGTGTCTCTATCCTGCTTTCTAAACATTTCAGTTACTGGATAAGATGGAAGACCCTTGCAGACAATAATTGTTTCTTAAAGGCATTCTTGGAACACTACCAATCATGATAGTGAACATCTATGCTCCGAATTCCAAACAAGTGTCATTCTTCCAACACATCGGGGACCTCTCGTCTGCCTTCGCCTCAAGAATTCTGCTTCTTGGAGACGATTTCAATGTCCCACTCAATTCTCTTCTCAATACCTCATTGGGGACGTTGGCTTTGCCCAGGGCAGCCATCAGAAATTTTAGGGCCCCTTACACAGCTTTAGGCTTGGCCCCTTCCTCGCTCCCCGGGCCTGACCACCAACTTTCCCCACCACAATCCACCCACTGGCTATCCTACCGAGTAATTCTGTTTACCCAATTTTATTTTAAAACTCTTACAACTTAATATATCCTCCATCCCTTGTCCTCCTCTCCTCCTCTAGTCTTATCTCCCCCTCCTCCAGTCCCATCTTCTCCTCCTCCAATCCCATCCTCTCCATCCCATGTCCTCCTCCAGTCCCATCTATTTTATTCCATGTTCTCCTCCATTCCTAGCTCCCCTATCTCATGTCCTCCTCCTTCTCCAGTCCCATCTCCCCCATCCCATGTCCTCCTCCTCCTCTAATCCTATCTACTTCATCTCATGTGCTTCTCTTTCTCCATCCCATGTCCTTCTCCTCCAATCCCATCTCCCCTATCCCATGTACTCCTCCTCCAGTCCCATCTCCCATTCTATGTCCTCCTCCTGCCCTATCTCCTCCATCCAATGTCCTCCTCCTCCAAACCGATTTTCTCTATTCCAAGTCCTTCTCCTCCAGTTCCATCTTCTCCATCCCATGTCCTCCTCCTCCAGTCCCATCTTCTCCGTCCCATGTCCTCCTCCAGTCCAAAGAGAGGGAATAAGAGGGAACCAGGGAGAGAATGAGAGAGAGAGAGAGATAGAGAGAGAGAGAATGAGACAGAGAGAGAGAGAATGAAGGAGAGCGAGAGAAAGAATGAGAAAGAGAGAAAAATAATGAGGCAGAGAATGAGAGAGAGAAAATGAGGCAGATAGAGACAGAAATAGAGAATGAGGGAAAGAATGAGAGAGAAAATGAGAATACAAAAACATGGAAAGATATTTACCTTTTTTGTGGACTTTAAGAAGGCTTTTGACTTTGACTGAGTGTGGCACCCAGACCTGTTCCTGAAACTATTGGAGAGTGGAATAGGAGGGAAAACAGATGACGTCATTGAGTTCATATACTGAGAACAGATGCAGTGTAAAAGTGAATGAGAAAAGAACAGAGCACTTCCGGCAGGCCCGAGGAGTTAGACAGGGCTGCAGCCTAAGTCCAACCCTCTTCAACATCTACATCAATGAACTGGCTTCAGCTCTAGAATCCTCCCCAGTACCTGGACTGACTCTACATGACACCGAGGTGAAGTTCCTGCTGTATGCGGATGACTTCCTACTACTGTCACCAACAGAGAAAGGCCTACAAGACAGCCTGGAAGTGCTGGAGAAATACAGTGCCAAATGGGCACTATCTATCAAGTCAAAGAAAACAAAAATCATGGTGTTCCAAAGGAAGAACACAAAACAAACTAATAGCCCTTCCTTTACATTAAACAAATGCACTCTTAATGAATTCCACAGCTACACATACCTCGACCTAGAAATTACAAATCAGGAAGATTCAAGCCAGCCATAGAGGCCCTGAAAGACAAGGCATGCAGAGCCTTCATCGCCATCATCAGACAGCTGTACCATCTAAAA